>NC_051180.1:90980932-91286560 GCF_013339695.2 Rhipicephalus sanguineus | reverse complement strand
CGACTAATCGTCTAGATACACCAGAGAGGGTACATAGCAATGGATTTTGTGCATATGACTAGGAATGATTACACAGACGTGTTGATTGCTGTGTTGCCAGAATGTGCCGATTCAATTCACTGCTGACCAGTGGCATAGCAGACACATTATTAATTGCCTTTCGGGCATTTTCTTTTACGTTACGACGGTATTTTATATGTGTGTGTGAGTGCCTTTTTCCGTAAGGGTGCTCATTTGTTTATTTTACATGTACTGCTGTTTTTATGCCATTTCTATGTCCTATGCTCGATCTCCACACAAGGGCTAAAGAATAGCCGGCGCCTTATTTCTGCACTAACATCTCCTTTTACATTATGTCAATAAAAAAAAGTATTACGCATCTGAAACTGCGCTGACGGTATCCTAACGGTGTACTTACATGAATCAGTAGAATACAAAAAGAGAAAAAAAATGACGGCAGATCCCACGCATTGTGGGAATCGATGTAATGCGAAGCAGCCAGCAAAGAGCTGCATACATCATGTTGTATGTCATTGAGGAAAATGTGTGTCATGGTTTTCATGTTAACTCCTATTATTTATGTTCGTCACACAGTAACGTCGCGCAATACCAACTTCGGGGATCAAGCTAGCGAAACGGCCGCCAGCGCACCATGAGCGTGGCACGTAAGTCATGCTGTACATGACATGCATATCATGATTTTCATGCTAACTCGCGTCAATTATGTTCGTCACACAGTCACGTCCCAAGATACCAATTTTGGTGTATATCAAGCTAGCGAAACGGCCGCCAGCGCACCATGAGCGTGGCATGTAAACCATGCTGTACATGACATGCGTGTCATGATTTTCATGTTCTGACTTGTCATTTGCGTTCGTCATACAGTCATGTTACACCATACGAATTTTAGTGTACATTCGATTAACCGAGCGACCAGGAGAGCACAAATTCGTAGGCGGATAGATAGATAGATAGATAGATAGATAGATAGATAGATAGATAGATAGATAGATAGATAGATAGATAGATAGATAGATAGATAGATAGATAGATAGATAGATAGATAGATAGATAGATAGATAGATAGATAGATAGATAGATAGATAGATAGATAGATACGCTCAAAGTCGCAGAAGTTCGCTAAGAAATGCTTCGCATTTAAAAGTTAACATATCAAAGTACTTCGGTGACCATTAGCGTAAAAATGTACGGTTCCACAAAGCTGCAACGTTGCCGTAATGGAAGGTCTGCTTCTACACGCCCCACAATCACGACGAAAAGACTATTCTTCTATTCCATCTGGGCCATCGCTACAGCGATTCTAAAAAGGCGAATGTCCTTTTGTGCCTTCCTACAATGCATTGATAGCTTGTGAAGAAGCGCCCTTACTTTGGCTGAGAACACTTATTCTGTTTCCTGTTGGGTGGCTGTAAGGGTCATTATTCCGATAATGGAACCCTCGATTGAATGTAGTAAGTTTGCTCGACCGAAAGCCCTCGTTCAAGTGGTTGCCTTCGACTGAATGAAGCATGACTCCAAAAGGTTGAAAGCGGATTGGGCGATGACATTCAGACTTCGTCCAACGCAATAACGAGGGTCGTGAAAATGATCTTGCTCCAATCCACCACAAAAAATGCCGTTGCTGCTACGGCAAATGTGGATTTCACAGCAAAAAGTCATAATGAACAAACTTCCTGGGCACAGCGTCGAGCTAGAATACAGGAGTTCGTTCTTTCTGGGAAACTTGATCCCGCAGTTCCGCACAATTTGACCGCCGGCGATACGCTATTCACCGTCTTGTCTAGTACAACTGCTGGGTCATCATTCGAGTCGCAGGAATGCCCTAAGTTTAGGTTGAAAAGCCGTTTAAGGGATGGTGTTGCATTTTACGCTGCCTTGCAACAACGTAACTCTTCGTTTACGGCTCCGCATTATTCGTGAACAACACTTTATCTAAAGGAAGAGAATCGCTGCAAAATTCTCTAAGAGTAAATATCACAGTTTTGAATGCATTTATGGGCGTAAGACAGATGAATTGCAGAAGACGTAGTAAAACACGTGCGTCTGTTAGAAATAGAAAGATGGCGCTAGTTTCTACCGTCAGTAAGAGAACATGTCTGAACATCACAGGGTAGAGAATCTGACGAAGAACAGAAGAAAGACATTTGCCTCCCCTTCGCGCCTTAAGTATGGCTTGTTTCAGAGAGGAAGGCATTCAAAATAACTGGCAAGTTCTACCTATCTCCCTGGTCACTTTATCTGCCCCGTCCTTAGCATTGGTGTGCTATGCGCAGCACTCTGGGTTTGTGCGCGCTGTTTTTATTTGATTTGGTTTTCTTTCGTCATTCGCAAAATGCGCTACGCTGTCTGTCGTGCTTTCTCCGGAGCTTGCTTCACAGCAATTTTTTGGAACGAAAGGACACACGACAGCTTGTGATTTTCGTTCTGGCGAAAAAGGTGGATTTGGCCTGAATGTTTCTGCTCCCCTTCTTCGACCAAACGTGCAAAAATCCGTGATTTCAAATAGAAAATGGGAGTATTTTTCAGTCATATTGAAGAAGCGAACCACCGTTTCCTCGTAATCGGCTATTCTGGCACCGATGCAGAGGCACTCCTAGTATGCACGAATGTACCGAATAGACAATAAGGCGTCGAGGATATGCAAAGAACTGTCCCTATGCACATGGCAACCAATTATTGCAATGGATTTACGATATGGAACCTGGGAATCATGCTGATGCAAAAGTGCATGTGAAATAAACATGCTGACGATCATGGGACCACACAAGCTCAAGTGCTATAAGAGAGCAGCCAGAGGACAGCTCTCAAATACGTAGGAGTCAATTATATCAGTGCTGACAGGAGTGCAAAAACAGGTGGACGCTGCCAAAAGATGCAAGCGCGGCGACAGCCAAATGAGGCGGCCCAAGCCCAGCCAAATGAGAACGACAATGCAGCCGCATATTATATGGATCCTTAACTCACTACAAATACGAGATGTTTGCTACGTCATATCAAGACACTCAATGTCCCGCAGTGAGCGCCAAGGTCACGCGCAATTACAATAACAGTCACGACATCGGCGATGTAGCCACCATTTACAACTACGTTGTCATGATATCAGTAATGTCACAACCAACGGCGATTATGAATAAAGCTCACTACAGGGTCAACAAAGTAGTGACGTTTCACGAAAGGCTGCCGGACCAAGCTGGCACAACACTTCAGTTCTACTCAGTCGTTTCCCGGCTGTTTATAAGGCCGGTGATTAATTACCCGAGTGGCACACGCAATCAATTTATCACCACTTCGGCAGCGCTAAAGATGAGTAGGCCAGCTGGCTGGTGCTCTCCAGCATTGCTTCCACGTAACCACTCCAAGTAAGAGCGAATGCAAATGCCCTCGCGGCGCGATTCCATTGGTGTGGCTCCGTTGATAACGTCGCCGCATCGCGCGGGCTTAAACAAAGTGCGACGGATGGTCCAGCTGGTTGGTCTCGCCAAGCATCACTGAGATACGAAGAGACCGGCAATCCGCAGTTACGATGCGGAACATAGGCACTATACGCTCGGTGCCCGTCATTCGTCATCAGCTGCTGAGTATGCAGTGCAGTGGACCTTCCTTCGCTTTAATGGCCCATCGTCTACGACGACATGTCTGGGTGCGCCAGACTCCACTCATCTCCCCCCTTCCCACCGTCCAAATCTACTCCTTGACATTGGAGTCCGTGCAGATCAATATACGAATAGCGCAACGCGGTCGGACATCGCGTGGGGAGTCGGATTATTCGGTCTAGCCCCGAAAAAAGGCCGTAAATCCTCGCACTCCACTTCGATGCGCGTTGCCTCATGCGTGATGCCATCGCCTCTGCCTGTAGTCGTAATTCAATTTTCTAGGTCTCTCTGCATCTGCAACACATTAGGCGAATCGTTATGAAAAGCAGCGCTTCTTGTTATTTTGTTGGGACGGAGGGCATCCAGATGAATATGAGAATTTTAGTCGATAAATACTCTTTCTCCTTTGTTTTTGTGTTTCAATCAGTCCATCAGCATGTTTCTCATAAGAGAACAGCTTTTCGAAAACAATATCGCCGACCACTATAATACATAATGCAACTGTTTGACATCTTAGGTATTTTCTTGAGCCGAGTAAATTAGGCGAAACCGTATACCGAAAAACCCCAAATTGGAACGTAAGAGAAAGCAAGGCCGCACAGGCACTTAAATGATATTCCGAAAGCCGAAAGGCTCCGTATGCATAAGCTTCAAGAACAATTAATAAATAGTTCTCGGTGGCGTTCATACAATCATGGTGTCAAAAGAAGTCGCCAGCTTCTGTGCGGACGCTTAACAAGCAGGGTACTCTGGTTCTGTCAGATCATTGTCTTCATACTCATAATTTGCAGTTTCGGTCATGTACAATTTAGATACATGACGCAAGCGATAAGTACATTGCCTTCATACTACTGATATTATAAAATGCACTAAAACAGGCAGCCTCTCGCCAGTTCTCGGTTCCATGCAATATTTCTCGCTGTCCGCAAACTAGCATTAGTTTATTCATCTGTAGTAATAATGATTTCACGGGTTTTAAGTGCCAAAACCACGGTATATTAATAATACATACCATGGTAGAGAGCTCAGGATAACGTGGGCCTCTGGCATTTCGCCTTCATTATTATGCGACTGCCGTGGCAAGGATAGAACCAGCGTCTTTCGAGTCAGTAGCCGAGCACCGTAACTGAGTTACGGGGGTGGTAGTCAGCTGTAGTTTATAATATGTTCAAGATATATAAAGAGAACAAAGTATTACTCATATGCAATACTGTTGTTTGGCATCAGTGAGGTGATGTCAAGCGCTTAGGAACAAGGCCTTAAATATCACGACTTGATGGAAGTCGGCACACGCTTACTTGACACACATTGCCTCAAGGCAATAAAATATCCATAAAAGCAAAGAAACACGAAGACGTAAAAAATGACATGACCTACCTGTGTGCACAATGTAATAATGTAACACTAAACGTTAACGCGGTCATTAGAAAATATCTATTCATGTATTAGTCGTGAAAGGTACGCACCTAGACAAAGCTTTTATACTCTTAGGGAAGGAAGAGAGGGACACGTCATTGCAACGACATAATGCCTAAGCTAGCACAAGTATGCGACAATGCCTACATTATTCTTCGTGGTTTTCGTCGGTATCTTCCCTTCGTCCATTCAACACTGACAGTGACATTTGTTCATAATATATGCACAAAATAAGAGCCTGGAAATAAATTAAACGTTTTAACTTAAGCACTTCTAGACGCGATAATGACCTCATATAAAAATGCTCTCGCACCTCGTATGTGCTGCCTATATAAAATATTCGGTAGCCACACTATTTTGTTAACAAACTGAAGACCTGCCTGATAAACTGCTGCCTAAAGGAAACTTCGCACCAGCGGGTGTCTCTAGAAAGAACCGACGGCATCGCTGCGTCGCGCCGCTCTACCAAACGGTCACGCCACGACTATTAATCTCGGCGTCGTGCTGACCGAATTAAATCGTGCCCCATGTAAAGGTAAAGGTTGCAGAGGTCAACGGGGAGAAGGACGCAAACCTAATTCATGGCACAGACGTGTGCCTCTCTGCGGAGTAAAGATCCAGGAACGTGACTGTCCGTGCGCACCGCAATGCCAGCCCTTCCCCGAAGGAGCAGCAGGGACGCTATTATTTCTGATCTCCGTTGGTCGCACTTCAGCGCTGCTCGTGGTGTCGGCATGCGATCCAATTTCCGCGCTCTTTGATGCTCTTCCCGTACGCTGTCGCTACTTATTCGTCGTTGCAGGTTTGCGTGCACTGTACACTACCGGCATCGGGCGCTTCCCTCTACGAACGCCTGTTGCCGGTGTCACGAAGAGAGAGTTCTTGGCGCAGTACATCTCGCTGGGACGAGACTACCATACCCATGTTATACACGTTGCCGTTTTTCTCGCTCTGCAGCCTCAATTTCCAAACCACCTTCGCAATTGGAATTGTAAAAAGGAAAGTATTTCCTCTACTGGGTGAAAATACTGGGAAGAAACGTCGGAAAAGAGGTGAGCTCGGAAACATACATGATAAACCAATCAGACAAACTAAAAAATAAAAGTTAGGGACAGTTTGTAGCTTTTCATGCGTAATAATGTGGATTTTCACCAATGCACTTGGAACGATAGGGAAGGCGAAGAAGAAAGGTACCACACATGTACTGACTACAGAATTGAATGTCTTTTTAGAAAAAAAAATTGAGTTTACATAAGCAACATGCAAATGAAGCCGGATACGCCAACCAGACACCTTCTTCCCCCTTATTAACATACAAATAATACCAAGTGCGTCAAAAAAATTTTCGCGAACCTTGCACTAAGCCACAAAGGCTTGAAACAGCGAAACTGGACGTATCTGAATACAAACCTGGTTTCTTCTAGGTGGTTTTTAGGCCTTAGCTAGGTGATGCAAGTTGTTTCTATGCTGCTTCTAGGTCGTTGCTAGGCTTCAGCTAGGTGATGCTGGGTTGCTTCGAAATTGACTCTCAACGCAGAGAGGTTCGAGTTAAACCACAGGCAGTCACAGACACGACATGCATGTGCGAACTCCAGAGACAGAAACTCGCGCTGAAACCAAGCGTTCGCACCTCTCAAGGGTCTACGGGCACGTCGTCGTTGGCGTAGGCCTTTCGTCGCTTCGGGGTCTTATCGCAGCCGTTGTTGCCTTTAGCGCTACCTAGTATTCTGTCGTTGTACGTACTCGGGATCCTCGGCTCGCCGCCGTCGCGTCGCAGCCATTTGTTGTTGGGCTAACTGTTGCCTTCTTCATCTTTAGTGGACTAGTGGTGAGCAGTGAGATCTACCCATTTTCTGTGGGACATACTAGGTTATGATGATGATAGTTTTTGGCTTCAATTTTAGTGGACCAGTGGCGAGTAGTGGGATTTACCAAATTTCTGTGGCAGATACCCGTTTATGATGATGATGCCCTTTTGGTTCGTCGGAGAAGGAACGCTCTGCTCAACAGCTTCTGTTGTAAAACAAAATGACAGCCATTTGTTTTATATAGTTAACTATCATTATTTTGTTGGCCTACGAAGAAGCGTCTCATCCGCCAATGACCTTCACATTGAATAAAAAATTTGCGTAGCTTGTACTAAAGGCGCGCTGCTAAAAACTAGCGCAGCTGATGGGCACCTATCTAGTCCTTGCTTTTGCTGTTTCGCTAAGTTTCACAAATTTTCTTTCTTTTAAATGCGAAGCATTTCTTAGCAAACCCCAGGCACTTTGAGCGTTTCTATCTATCTATCTATCTATCTATCTATCTATCTATCTATCTATCTATCTATCTATCTATCTATCTATCTATCTATCTATCTATCTATCTATCTATCTATCTCTACTGAAACGTTCCGTATGCCATTCCAATAATTCCATGTTTCCGTACGGAATCCACATATTTTCCGTATATTTTCCATATATTTTCCATATAGTTCCGTAAGATTCTTGCGGAAACATACGCAATTATTGGAATGGCATACGGAACGTTTCAGTAGGGATCTATCTATCTATCTATCTATCTATCTATCTATCTATCTATCTATCTATCTATCTATCTATCTATCTATCTATCTATCTATCTATCTATCTATCTATCCATTTGGCCGCCTACGTCTGGGCGCTCTCATGATAGCCTCCTTAACTTGTTGTAGACCAAAATTGGCATGGAAGGGTAAGAGGATTTGACGAATGTCACTGCCTGGTCATGACATGAACAACGTGAAAATCCTGTCGCTCGCGTACGTCGTCAAACCCTTTCCTCCAGACACTTGTGGCGATTACCGTTTACCACTAGCCGTGGTATATGGGTATGGGCCACAGGTGACTGATAGTTTATATCTACCAAAGAACGGCGACAACAGACATTGGTAAAGCCGACACCTGCAGCGTTGTCCTAACGAATGCAAAGAATAAAAATTAGGATCCCAGCAGGAATCGAGCCCAAGCATTCTGCGTGGCAGTCAGGTATTCTACCACAGAGCCACGCCAGGTCTATAAACTGCTTTAGGGAAACACACTATGCAGGCGTGATGTCGGTGCAACGTCAATTGTGGTTGTGGTACTGGCTATCTAATTTTATAACAAAGCAATAAGCGCTACATACGTACTCCTACAATACAGGTCTCATGCCTATGGTTCGAGTCTTGGCTCCGCTTTTATAGCAGTGTAATAAACATGAAATTTGTATTGATTTGCTTCAGCGAGCTATATTCAAGCGTAGCTGGACTCCGGACGAATATGCTAAGGAAAGTTGCGTATGATAATCACATACCGCACCGTAAGTTGCAGTTCGTTTTGATAATACTGACGTCTGTGCTCTTACGTGAGTTCTGACGTTACGTCACACCATAAGTTACCCTTTAAACGCCAGTGTTGTCGACGTACCTGGCAAGCCCACGATGTACACACAACTACTACACTTCCAAACACACGTCAATTCGCCAACAACGCTTGACTCAAAGCAAGAAATGCAGCATTGAACTACTTGTTTTTCATGTTAGGGCAAGTAGCGCGAAGAGAAACGGACACAAGCGAAGAATATGTACACGGGACAAGCGCCAACTTCAAACTAATGTTTATTTCCTGAATACTCCCCTATTTATCATAGATCACAACACCACATTGTCCCCATGGAAAGAACAACTGATACTGTTGTGGATGTCATGACGCCGACTCATCTTGATCAGCTCTTACACCTAAAATGATAACAACGCTGAAACGCGCAAAAACCGCGCAGTCAAACACTGATACACTCGAAAACATCACAATAAAACACGCATGCTCAGAATCGAGAGTTCGTTTCACGCGGCAAGAGTAGAAGCCAGGTTGGCCGAAAGGAAAGCTGTCTCACACGGGAGGAAGCTCAGTGAAGCCTGGCTAGCACTACACGGAATCGTTCGTGAGAATTAGAAACGCTTCTACGATGCTCTCTGGAGAGCTTGTTCCGGTTCTGGTACATCACCGCCGTGTCAGACAAAAGTGGTTCACACCCGCACTGCCAACAGTGCATCGCGAGATGCGAGTTGGCGAACCTTATAGAGAGCTTAAATGTTCTCTGAGCCTGATGTGTAACATCTGCCCGTCTGACCGATATATTTACGTCCGCACGAAAAACGAATGCATAACACAACACAACATTACACAACATTACATAACATTACGAGTGCACGAAACGAACCGCATACCGTGCCTAACGGTGCAAAACGCCGTTCTGTGGTCTTCCTTGCGGCACAAGCGCCTCTGCAACTTTGGACAAATGGCGCCCACCTTGTTTTTCGCAGTGAAAACAATGTCAACGTCATGACGTGATGCCACCTTTTCGAGGCGATGAGAAAACCCGTGGGTGTACGGCTGTATGGGTGTACGGTATAACCGCGAAACTCTTACTCTCTACCGGTTGACCCTTCGGCGCACTCTCTGCTCCCGTTTTTACTGTCCTTAAACATTTGAAGGCGGCCGCACTAATAATAAACTCTGGGTACCTAGCCTTCTGAAGCCTTTTCACCTGCCTTTTCATACTTTGTGTCATCAAATGTTCGCAAGATTTCTTTAGAGCTGAGTGAATGCAAGAAAGAACGATACCTCGCTTAACCATCTTCGCTTAACCATCCAGAATTTTATTCCAAGTGGTCGGTGTCCGAATCTTTTTTCTGTATGTGTGTGCGTGTGTTTGTGGGTGTGCGCGTACACATTACAGATGTGAAATGGAAACATTACGGGTTGGGGGGGGTACAACTTCCTGACCTCCACCCCCCTCCTCCTGGCAACGCAAATGAACCTGACATTTGCAGATGCTTGCAAGTTGATATTGAGATGCAAAAATTGGCAGTTACTACTAGAAAAAAAGTCACAGTTTCGCCGCAAGGCCGAAGCAATGAATGCGATAGCAAGAAACTAATGCTATATGAAGTGACGCTCGCCAATGGATACTCTCAGTTTGAACAGCGTTCCTGTTGCAAAGGCGGCCGAAGCAGCGAAGGAAACTAGCGTGCTTCAATTGTCGAGCTGTGACACTTGATAGTTCGCGCTCATCTTCTGTTTGTTCGTTTAGCGGCGTCCCTTGAGCTCGAGTGGCTTTCGTACGCTCCGTAACATGAGCGCGGACATCACGGTGAAAGCGTGAAACACCCCTCTTCCCCTCAGCACAAGAAAACCGCGCGAGCAGACAGCGAAAGGGCAAGGTTCTCCCTGCGCAAGTTTAAGAAGAAGCGAGCGAGCTCGCCGACGACTTTTAAATGCGCCTGCCGCGCTCCTAACGCCATCTCGCAGGTAATGAAGAAACGCTTATAAGCGCAGCCGTCTCTGAGTCCGTCCAGCGGTAAAGGGTGTGTATATAACGCTCGCCGTTACTTACGTGGAGGATCTGCGTTTCGTGGCGTAGTGGCTAGCACCACTCGCTGCGGAGGAAGAGGTCCCTGGTTCGATTCCGCGCTTGGGAAGCATTTTTCTGAATTATTTTTCTTTGGGGCTTTTATATATATATACGTACTTATACATATACGGTTCATGACGGCGACGGCAAAATCCAGCCGAGACTGTCCATATAATTGCTATCGCAATAAAAAGTAGAAGACTCTTTGCTCAGTACCAGTAATAATAACGATAACTGTAGTCGATGTCGCCTTTATTTGTGCAGGTGGGGCTCCGAGATTGGGACATTTAAATCAAGATATCGCACTCGTTATGCCACAGGAGATATACATAAGGTGAGAGAGAGCTGAAAATGAAATTGAAATACAGCAACTCTCTCTCTCTCGTTTAGATGTGTTTGCTAACGGTGCCACATTACACTGGTAACAAAAATTTTTGTTATCAATGATCTCTGAGTCATGCTGCAGGTTGCTCAGCGGTGTGTTGGACCCTCTTGTTTGCAAACTGCATGGGCACGTCATGAAAGCACGTCAGAAAATGTTGAACACTTGAGATTTTGGCGTCCTAAGCACTGCGTTATCGCTTGTGAGTCATCTTGATGGCTGTCCGCCAGAAAATTAAGTGTCACGTTGAAAAGTTCAGTAGCGAGAGCTAACCGTTGGGGATATCCCATGGAGGAAGGAAAAACTAAGGAGAGGACCTATCGTATCCAATGCATTCCGAAAAGTGTGGGGGAAGTGACGTCAGATTTATGGGGCAAACAAACCGGTATGGGGCAAACAAAACAGCAGACGCCTCGCGGCGTGCTCTCCGCGGTGGTTCGCTTCTGCTCGGATCTGTAGTTCCGGCGTAAACTTAGCGCGTATTGTGCGGTTCGCACGCAGTTAACTATTGCAAGCAGACGTTTACCAGGCTGTTCGTGCGTGGCAAGCCCGAGCGCTGCGTGCTGACTGTCTTTGTGGAGCGTTTTTGTGCAACACTACAGAAAGTACCGGTACGTGCCGTAATCAAAAACATTCAGCCCCTGCCTCGTCGTATTCGAACTCACCTAACAGTGACTTACGCGTTCTGCTGGGCGTTAGGCCTTTCTTTTCCTTTCTCGTAGCCCGATTTCCAGATCTATTGCCCGATTAGCGGTTCTTTGCTTGTGTATGTGGAGTGAGCGCAGTAGCTATTCGGCGCAACGCCAACCTATAGCTGACGTAACTTCACGTCGAAAAGAAGACACCGCTGTATTGTATACGCGATCGTGCACGTCAAGCTTGTAATTCCAGTGCGCACACAACACAAGCACGCAGCAAGCGCACACCGCACAATACCTAAATCACGTAGTCCGATAACAACAACAAAAGTTTATCGCCCTTTCGTTTGAAGTACACAGCCTCTCAAATGTACGATGCCTTCAGCGCGTGGTATGTACGGCGCGTCAGACGCCAAAAACAAAATTTCACGTGTGTTCCGAGTTGACACAACGAGTAGGAAGCAACAGAGCGTACATCTGAGAGTGATCAGTAATGAAGCGAACGTACACGTACACATGAAAAGTGACACTCGTTACTGTCCGCAGTGCACGCGATTTGCACAGGGTATACGCAACAGCTGGGCATTGCGTAGCTTTCCTAACGAACACGCAGAAGGAGCAGCACGGGTGAATCGACTACGTCGCTTGCACGGCGAAAAACAAAAAAAAAAGGCTGCAAAAGTTTCGCGACTCTCTCGATGCGCGCATGCGCTTGCAAACGACGCGACGGAAATCGCGTAATGTTTCGCTGCTCCTTCGCTACGAGGCAATGCGGGCGTTCGCAATGCGGAAGCTTCACGAATGTGACGTCAGGGCCTCTCCTTAGGCTTTCCTTCCTCCATGGGGTATCATGTGTTCGAGAAATACGATCCGGGTGGATGACCACTGAAACAAATGAAGAATCTTCACTGAATAGGATGTCAGTATAAAGTGCTGGTTACATGCGGAGGAAAAACGAAGGTGTTTCACGCTATTATAACGTCTTTACTCTGTTTTATGTTGTGGGCTTTTGAATTGTCCTGTGCAAGAATGGTACGCGGATGACACAGCTAGAGCATAGGTAGTCGTGCATGTCAGTCTCACATACGATATGCAGGTCATCCCCTGCGCCCGGATGTGCGCCCCTACGACAAAGATCACATTTTTTTCTCTATTTCGCTTTGTTTGCAAGAGGTGTTTTTTCTCGCGTTGCAGCCAGGTCCCATACATATCATCCATATTATTCCTATCGTTGGCCGCGGAACCGTCCTTCGTCAGGCTCTGACAAAAGCCGGCAGCGCGAAGAGACCGCGAGTCCTTGCCTTGTTGGTATATATATATATATATATATATATATATATATATATATATATATATATATATATATATATATACAACAGCGCGAAAGGCCCAGTTTGCTGGGCTGCCACGGCGGCGCCACCGTTGGGGACATTCAATGTAGAGATACTGGTATATGCGCATACTTGTCTTACATATTATGGAAACTTTGATAGGCGCTGACCGAGGTGACAACGTAACGGGTTTAACGTTTAGGCTCCTAATCGAGAGTCTTGTTCACAATCAAGCTTCGTTGTGAACAAGGCTCTGGTGTTTTCTCAACCAGAGGAGACTGCAGCAGATTCTCAAGTTTGACTCCCTTGTTTTGGGGCGAAGCTGTGAATATCATTCATGGCTGATTTTATTAGTGCTAAGGTGAAGAGGGAAGCCAAATTCAAGACTTTCGTCGGGAACATGGGGCTTGTATTCTGTAATTAGCTAAGCATTGAAGAGAAAAGACCAAAACAACTTCGTCTAAGAGCGGACTACCGCACTGTGTAGCTGAGGCCATGCACGGAAGGAAACGCGAGCAATACTGATCGCTGTTGCGAACGTCAAAACTAACTACGCTGTGCAAAAAGGCACAGTCACTCAGGAGTGTTTCTATAAGAGCCATTTGGGCGCAAACCTTAGATGCCTCTTGAAACGCAAGAAGTGACCGTCGGCGTCGGCGGTATCTACACGAGTGATGGAAAACTTCATCGTCATGGGATGACGTTATCCTACAACGTCATCATGACGTCTCAGTTCTCCAAAATATCGGACTTTATCGCGACGTCATGGTGAGCTCACTATGATGTCATATCATGTGACGTAACACGCTTACGTCATCACAAATCATCACATGACATGTCTGCGATATGCTGCAACTTACTGCACTTATAATTGTGGATCGTATTAAGCACTGCACAAGAGAGTTGGCTCTGTGCTACGGGGAAATGTCGTCTGCACGGCTAATAGAAATAACGCTAAAATTTCGAGCACGAACGCAGAGTCATGAAATGGTGTTTTCGCTCAAAATTTCATTGATGGCACTCGCAAATTATATATTTCAAGCGCCAGGGACAAAGTAAAAATACACATAAACACGTGCGCTGAGCACATTACTCATACCTAACAAGGAAACCAGCTTTTCAAGCTCCGATGAAAAATATTTGATCAATAATTCACATTCACGTCTTGTGAGCACTGATATAGCATCTGCAAGCAAGTGTACAGCATTTGAATAAAAATTTTTATAATATCAGTATCGTAAAGGGCATTAATAATATTCTAAATTATGACACACAGAAATCGAAAGCTACGTGTTTGCTACGCTTCAGTGCTAGAATGGAAGGCTCACTGGTGGAGTAATTCGCAATTTGTTATAAATATATTGAATAAAGGTCGCATTAGTTAATTTAGTTCTAAAGGAGTCAGTTGGCTTATCACTATCTCCTGTGCCACCCTAAGCCTACGAGCCCATGAAAGGGCAGAAAAACAGCATATGTGGATTGTTCTAACCGTAAAATCTACGAAACATTGACCTGACTCTCGAATACAGCGCGTGGATAAACATCTTCTGTGTAGTAGTCCCGCGTCGTTCTTTTCAACGTAAAATTTGTTCTCATTTTGTTTTTATCTGTGTACTTACGAAGCTGCAGCAGCATAATCATGAATGTTCCTTCTGTGAAGCAATCGAACAACCGACTTTGAAATCTGTTTCATTCGAAGGTCAATAACGTAAAAAAAAAACGATTTGGATATTTTAAAGGCAATATGCAGCTATCAGAAGCTGCTCGCACTTGAACGATTTCTATCTGAACGGCGCTTGTCGATGTCCTTGGGGTACTGCTCACGCATAACATTAACGTGGAATCCCGGAAGTGAGAACGCCTGCAGGAAAAGAAAAAAAGAAAACGGGGGCAGACGTCCGAACGCCAAACTGCCGCTAGGCCTTCATCAAAGTTCGGCAAGTAACACACCTTCATTAGACACTGTGATTGCATCTGCTTTCGGCATTGCTTCGAGCTATTTGCTTTTCTTTTCCGTCTCGATGTTTCTTTGCAACGGTTTTATTTCCGTTCGCTTTTGAGGCGCATTTCCTATCTAGCGCCAGAAATTCCGCAATTACTAAGGAGGGTCGAAGAAGCTAGCGACACTCAAACGGAAAAATGAAAAAAAAAAGAATGTCTTAAAATGTTTTAAATATAGCCATAAATTTACGGCAAATTGATCTGATACTAAAAACAGACATTCTGCAAGTATTCAGAAACATGCTAGCTTTGCCGTTAAAATTAATTGCGAAAGAACCTCCAGCCTCGCAAGAGGTTACGATGAAGCAGTCGTTGGTGGTTCTGAAGTGAATTTTTTCTAACCTTGATTTATTCGTATCCATCGAAAATTGCTGTAAAATTAGATTACCTAAATTCCTGAAACACACAGCTAAGGCGCTGGTCACAGTACTTACGTATATGTAGCTGACTGTATTCTATCTTAAATTTTGTAAAAGCAACTTTCGTGTCTTCCTATGTTTTCTTACACGGCAGCTTGGCCTACTCACGGTAGTCTGAAAGAATGTTTTCTTTGTTTTTTTTTTGTACTACTAGCAAAGAAAATGAAAGATGGCGTGATTTCGAGACGTGGAAGGTGCTGTATTGAGGCCGGAAAACACCGTGTGATAATGCGCCAGAAATATTTTTGATGTTTTTGGACAAACGGAAAAGAAGAGCCCGTTTACCAGTGCTCGAGTTTATTTCAAATTGAATGCGTCCGTCGACGTCATCTTCCAATTCCCAAGGGTTTCGCGTGCCTTGATCGACAGGCTAAACCAAAAACAAATTGCTGCTTCTTGTACGCCGTTATTTTTTTTAATCCTTCAGTTCTTAAGATGGAGCTTAACTTCGGAGTGTTATTCTTAAAAAAAAACTTCCGCTGATTGTTCTCGCTGATTGTGCGTCGAAGGCCAAGCAACTGAATCATTGGGCTCGCTGGAATCGCTAAGACTGCGCTGAGAAAGAGCGCCAAGTGCCCAGAGGCGTATACCTCTTGCTCTCGTGAAAATTCTCTCACTATAAGTGAAAGAATTCTAAACATCGAAACAAATTAGATGAACGCTTTGCTTTCACGTGTACGATTAATTTGGTTAGAAGTTTTCAAATTACAATCTTCCATCGTTATTTCTGAGGGAGCGCCCGAATGCTTCGACGGAGCAGAACGTACGATGCAGCGTTAATGACCAAAAAGAATGACGTGGCGGTTAGGTAGAAGGCAAGACAAAGTGCACGTGAAATAACTATAGCAGCAGTGTCCAGCTGCTCTAAATTAAGAAGGTGTAATGAAAGAGCTGTGTTTTGCCTAATTCACATTTACTGTGTGTCAGAAGATGAGACGACCAAGCTCTAGAAACGCTCGTAAACGCGCTTCATTTTTTTTTTTCTCGCTTATATCCGGGTTCAATTTAACCTGCCTTAAAGTTTACCATCGCATCCTGAAAGTTTCTTGAAACAAAAGTAAAACAAGAATTGTAAAGCTTCTAAAGACCTATCGTGAAAACCCTCTCGATGCTCTCGCCAACTGAGCTAACCCCTGGCTACTAATGGAAGACAAATGCAGCAAAATGTTGTAAAGACCACGATTCACCCATTGCTTTCGGTCCACCGTCAAATGGGGCGGGGAAGTACCAAGAACGAGATTCTCAGTGTGTCTATTTCACCTTGACTACTTTTTCTTGGATCCTGCTATAAATACAGAACACCTTGCTTTCCATGCACACACGAAATGTATGAGTGCTTCTTCTTATAAAAAGTTTTATTCCGATAGCATTTACATGGACACTCCCGGCAGGTTTTTGCCGTCGCCGTCATATATATATATATATATATATATATATATATATATATATATATATATATATATATATATATATATAAGCCACAGAAGAAGAAGTTAGAGATTTTTTCCACAGCGCTGGACCGAATGGGCGACCTTTCACTCTGCAGCGCGCGGCATTAGATGGATAGGTCACTAGCCAAACGCCGTTTGCATGCTAACGGCGAGCTATTTATATACACCCTTTACTTCAGCGTGCCTTGTTGGTCACCAGCGAGATGGCACGAAGGGCGTGCTTTAAAGGTCGCGCCCCGCTCGTTGCGATGCGCTCGCGCCTCGTGGCTCGCCAGGCGCACTTTGCCCCGCAGGGTGCGGTCGCCTGCGCGCGCGCTTATCTTGTGAGGGGTGTGGTTTGTATGTCTTGTGCTTTCACCGCCACGTCCGCGCTGAAGTTACAGATCGTACGAAGGTCACTTCGCTCGCTGCACCAGCCGCGTTTGCGAAGGGAGCGCGCTGTTCCAACAGAAAGAAGTAACTGTGACAGTTCTTAGTACGCGCTCATCTTGTGTATACCTGTGCGTTCGTTTCGTGCGTCCTTTATGTTTGAGCAGCGCGCTTCAAAGGTCAAGCTGTGACACTTGCTCGAGTTCATGCTCGTCCTGTGTGTGCTCTTTTTAGGCGTCATTTGCGCTTGAGCGACGCGCTGAAAACTTTCTGCTGCTTTCCGTTCTTCGCGTTGCATTCCAATTTGTTGCTATTGCATTCATTAATTCACCATTGCAGCGAAACTGTGACTTTTTCTTTGTTTGCTACCTTAGCCCACCTATTACTCATGTTACTTAACACGTTCATCAAGTCATCTATCTATCCTCGTTGCATTAGTATTTTGGTGTCACAGAATAAAAAATTTTTTGAACCGAAGGTGTCGCTGGAGACACGACCACTTGCCGGAACCTTGGCTCCAGCGACACTACTTGTTCAAGTATTTTCATCTCTTGTAGCCTCCGTCTTCTTCTGAACTTCTCAATTTGCTCTCACGGATCATTGTAAGGAGCCAAAATTTATGGCCAAATTATGACACAGTAAGGCTTAGTTTGCCACATAGTGAATCATATTACTGCATACACATTGTAACTCTTCGCTTGGTCACTAGGCGCGCGGGTGCCCGGCGAAGAAGACAAAGAACTCACTTTGCTAGGCCTGTGGACCGGTTGGCTCTGCAACCACAGATTGCGTAAATCATTTCAGTGCAACATTCGTCGCTGGTGTAACATTTATTGCTCTTTCGATATTGACAAGCTTCACCGGGATTGATTGATTGATTGATTGATTGATTGATTGATTGATTGATTGATTGATTGATTGATTGATTGATTGATTGATTGATTGATTGATTGATTGATTCTTTTAAATGGCCCTGTATAGACTGACCTACGCCAGTGACGTTCATCATCACTACGTTTCCAATTTCGATATGTGCCCAAGTGCTATGCGAATTCCGACGAAAATCTATAAGAAAGCATTTTCTTCGATTTTATTTTTCGTACAGCACCGCGGTATCATTGAGCAACATCACTCCTCTTTTTCACCGTTTGCGTCTCGGAAAAGAAAGAATAAGCCAATGCACATAATTATTTGTTCTTTAAGATTGCCGTCAGCTGGCCTTTTTCTCATGTCAAAACAGAGAAGCATGCGGAAGAGCTGCTGCGCTCAGAAGTGTTCTAATGTTCTAGAAAACGCGCAGTACCGAAATTGCTGCGTTGAAAAGGCTGCTCTACTGCCCTATATATTTTTCTGACTGTATTCAGCATAATTTTCCAAGATTTTGGCTGGAAGTTGTAGGAGAGTGTTCTGAACTTTCTAAGTGGCATTCTCGTGTTGTCGATTGAGTATTGCTTTTGTATTCGCGATTCCTTTCTTAGTTGAGACTGCGTTGCTGTGTCAGCAAGGGCATAATTTGTCGCAAAACGGCATGGCACGAACGAGTGAAATACTGCGCTGCGCGCACAGAGACAAAGAAAAGGAAAGAACTTGTGGAAATATAGGCGCATCTAGGCGATAGTTTTTTTTTCTCAGTCTCAGTCTGTGGCTAAAAATTCTGCATTTTGTACACCTTGTGCAGATTTCTTGATAACTAATGACACTCTTTTTCAATACGAAACTTTTAACTAGCCGTAAGGATTGATTTACCGTTCATTCATGAATCTCGAACAGAAATTAACGCCAAAGCAAGGAAAATACACGTGTTCTCCTAATGTCGCCATGTTATTCAGATAGTGATGTAACTCTCCAATATTTGACCTTATTTTTCCAACAGTAACAGTTCGGCGAAATGTATACAACTAAGCCCAAATCTTATATTTTTGTTATGTGCCCTAGATTTAGTCCTGTAAGCAGACGGCTAGCTGTGAGCGTTAGTAACAGCCACTCTCTGTCATATCATCGAATGCCTAACATACTTTAGGGTGCAAAATCTCTAGGAATGTTTGGTTTTAATTATAGTACTTTCATATATATTTGGATTTATTTCTACAGATTTGACACAATAATATAAGCTTCTACATGCGCTATCGCAGTGAAAGGGAGCGCAAAGAGCGGATCTGGCGTGTCATGTCTGGCGCTCGGAACGCACATGCGGTGCGATAGCGCCGGCCGTAGCCCCATGTTTTCTGAACTATATTTGCCCTAACGCAGCTGTAGACACGACTATCAAGCAAACTCATTTCCACTCTTCCTCACTTCCGCTCTCACTTCCAATCTCTTTCGAACATAAAGTCAAAGCGACTTACTATAAGATAAACCTGAACAAAAGCTAAATACCAACATTATAATAAAAATTTACCTAATCTTCCTGAGTAGTGATTACCAATGTGTATCTTTTGTTATGCTAATTATTCAGCAACGCGCTCAGCTCTTCAAAAGCTTGATTTGCCGGGATTATTCTCGGCAATGTTCCAGCATAGAATATTACATTTCAGTGCGATGCAAATCCCTGGTTCCGCATTAATTCCTTATTCACCGGGTCGTGAAGGCGTACATTTTATCAACTGTCGCCATTGTTGCACGCGTACATTACCTGCAGGGTTTTTTATTACAGCTACACGTCGACACAAGCTGAAATTCTGTTCACCTTAGAATGTGGAAATGTCTCTATCATGAATATATAATTCCAAGCTCGGACGTAGCGCTCGTTTTGCTTGCGGCAAGCAAATTTTACAGGCTAGTAGCTGTTTTCATGTTAATAATCGACGCGGCCTAGCTTATAAAATCACTAATTCCCAGACTAGGGATGAAAAGTATTATTATGCACTCGTAGCGTGCTTACGATGTGTGCATTAAATTTATGTCAAAAGTGTAGTTAGCTGGGCCAGTTGGTATGGATCCATGGATCCAATGTATGGATGCATGCGTCGTCTTGTTTTTCGCGCTGCTTGCTTGCCGTGAAATGTATGTAGTTGAAACAGTGTCGCCGAAGACGTAGGTAGTCGGCCTGTAAATATTCATTCCATCTGTTTGACATTCGACGGCAGGTATTTCGTATTCTTTCACTATGTTTTCTCAGTTGCTGAAAAATAAACTATATTTAGAAAAAATATGCAGCTGTGAACGTTAAAAATCTCTCAGCAGTATTTATTTATTCGTGTTTTTATCTTCATTAGAACAGGCCTGGTATTGTGCGTTCCGCGCACAATTATGTAAGCCAGGATAGTATAATGGAACCAAACGCACGTATGAAAAAGCATAGATCGAACAACCCTCGCACATATTTTAAAACAATTCTGATATTATGACCTATGTTTAAAGCTTCAACATATGTAGCGTTTGAAATGAGATTGTGGAGTTTTTTTCGCCACGTTGTGAGTGAGTCGTCATGTAGCATCTTCGTTCTTATTTTTCGCACGTTTTCCACAAAGGTTTCATTTTTCAGGCGCAATTGAACCGAGGTTCTGTATGGGAAAGGCCTACGGAATAATTGAAAATCTAGTGTCTTTTCCTGAAGCTACACGTTTTTTATATGATTCTGAAACGCAAGGTGTGTGTGTGTGTGGTGAAGATATATTGTCATTGGACAGAACAATCTGGCATCTCGAGGAAATTACAAGCATACGCGCAATATTATAATATATTACGCAGATAATTGGCAAGTCTAATATAACAGCCTTTCCAAATATATTACGAAGATAACTACCGCCTATTGTAATGTTAGATCCATGAATGAGGTTTCAGCTACTACATGGCCTGTCTAGCTGCTACGCAACGCTTTCGCTTGTGGCTGGGTGTGGTGTTGTATGGTTAGTATCTCCACGCATGAGCCATATGATCATATTATTATACGACGAAGCATGGCGTGAAAGCTTGAGCACTGGGTGTAAGTTTATTTCGCTTTTCATTTGCAGCAACATGGAGGAAGTCTCATGCACAGCTACAAAACAATATTTGCCGTTTTCTGCCGAATTGATTGCTAAATATTACTCCTATGCACTCCACGCTTTAAAGCTAAAGATGTAGCAAAATAAAATGAAATTGCGTTGCATTTTTATCGTATTATGCATATTACTAGAATGTCCATGAGCACGAAATTAGCGTTCGTGAATAAGCTTGCTTCCCATAAACACTCTGTTGACTTGACCTCAGTCTATCGTACTAAAGTGCTCCATTAAAGATGAAAAGCATGCTGTAACGCATTTCTAGCCGCTTCTTTTTTCAGTAGTAGGTACTTCTGTAAGCCACTTAAAATTCTCGTTTCTTTCTCGCGGTTGAGCGAGCGACAACCATTCTGCGTGTTGCTATGCCAATATATACAAGAAATATCGCTGACCCAAAATGTGAGCTTTAAGAAAGAAAGTTCTACCAAAACGAAAAGTTATCTTATTCGCTGCGCGCTCATGGGCTCTAAATTGTCCGCACAAAAGTAAGCACGACAAGTCGTATTCAGCATCGTGCAAAAATGTTAACCAGCAATATCAAAACCACTGTCTTGTGATACAGCTAGCGAGGCATGCTCTTTCGTAACGCTACCAAGAGAACAGGCTTCCCCTTAATAAACATAAGAACTTTCAGCTTGCCCTGTAAGGCATCACACTTAGAACTAATGATCCGCTATACCTTGTAAGCCGTTTGTGAAAGGCGACCCACATCTTGGGTATTTCGCGGGTAATGCCGTGCATAAACTAGCGAAGGGCGTCAGCAACGACCTCTTCTTGAGGGTGTAATGAGACGGCTCGGTTGATGGGGGTCGGTAATGAACATCAAGGAGACCCGGCGCGCTTATATCGTTCAAAGGTCCTCTCTTAAGCGTTATGGATACGTGTGGTCCGATACATAGCCACGGTTCACTTGCCGCTGCAAGTGTTTACGAAGACGCTCATTAAGAGAGCCTCTCCACATTAGCTACCGCATTGAACTGGTGCAAAAATGAGGTGGTCGTTAGCGCCAC
Organism: Rhipicephalus sanguineus; assembly: GCF_013339695.2. Classification (NCBI taxonomy): domain Eukaryota; kingdom Metazoa; phylum Arthropoda; class Arachnida; order Ixodida; family Ixodidae; genus Rhipicephalus; species Rhipicephalus sanguineus. Next base: position 91,264,531 of record NC_051180.1, on the reverse strand, counting down.
CTTATTACGCCGCTTGCAGCAGCGTGATTTTGTATTCAACATTCCAGCTACTTCGGGAGTGCCAGATGCTTACGCGAGCGCAGCTCTGCTATGTGAGTCATCCCTCCGTATTTATGTCTAGGTTGAATCTTTCTATATTTATGTTTTCATGTTGTCTTTTTAAGATTCTATATTGTTTTCCTCGCCAGTTCGCTATAAGGCGGCGCCATGAAAATGCATTTGAGTAATAATTCTTTGCAGTCTTTAGAGAAGGCGCACTAAGCTGAAAGCTTTGCTGCAAGTGACCCTTAGTGTCCCAAAAAGGTGTTTCTTGCGCAAAAATTTCACAGTGTCTGAAAATTAAGCTCACTGCGACACGCTTTTGAGAGATATTTTTGGAATACTTTCACTCTCGCACTGACGTAAGAGGCTTCTTTTTTTTTCGGATCAAGACACTAATATGTACGTTCTGAAACACTGTAGAGATATACAAATATATATTGTTGCTTTTGGTGGAGGTGCTTGGTAGTTCCCCTCCTCTGCCTGGAGCTTCGCAACCGCACTTTACCATCTGCCGCCGCAATGACCGAGGACACGGATTGTGATTATTCTTTTACGACGCTCAGCTGACTTCTCACGTCCCCTCCAATCCTGCGCCAGAAATAGACACGGACGCTAGTAGCGTCGGGCTTGGCTCTGTACTCGCTCAACGCAAACACGGCTTTGGCGTGTATATTGTTGCAATGCCACCCGTACCCTCACAAAGGCAGAGTCAAATTACTCTGTGACAGAAAAGGAGTGTTTGGCGACTGTTTGGGCAATCGGTAAATTTCGCACATACCTTTACGGGCGTCTTATTAGACGTTGTCACCGACCACACTGCCTTATGCTGGCTATCGTCCTTAAAATACCCGACTGGACGCCCCGCTCGTTGGGCTTTACGCCTACAAGATTATGACATACGTGTCATTTATCGCTCCGGGCGAAAACACTCGGATGCTGACGCCCTATCTCGACTGGCTACTGGCGTCTGACACATTGTGCTCATCAGCTTCTACTTTGTAATTCGTCATCTCTGACCATCACCGACATGCCAGGCCGAACAGCGAAAATATCCTTGGATCGCTTCCCTTCTTGACATTTAATGCAACAGGCGGGTTCTTCTGAAGAGTTTCGGCAAGGCGCCTGGCAAAAGGGTCACGAATGCAAGACAGCTTCAGCACAGAAACAGACCGAGCGCGCAACACACGATCGTCATCGTCTTCACTCTCGCTGGCACAGAGCTGGCGCCGATGCACACCGGTACAATATATACTTTCTTAGGTCTTAGTCATTACACCTGGAATGTGCGGATATTCAAAAATTCAAGAAGCACGTGCCTTACTGACGCGCTCTCACAAGAGTAGCAATGTGCACGTATTTAGGGCACGAACAAAAAAATCACAACATCCCTATGCATTCGCCTAAGACGACTTGAAGGCAAAATTCCTTGTTTTTCTTTTCAGTCGATGTATTGATCCTCACTCGTCCCCCTCCGAAAGCTTTCTGCACATAACGTAGTTTTGCACTGCCTCCAGGATCGGAGACATTGCAAGCTTTCTGCACCTGACAAATTTTTGCACAACCTCCGGGATCGGCTCACCTTTGAGCAAGCGCCGATGTCATGTGATGATGCGATCATGTGGGTTCACGCTATGTGACGTCGTGATGACGTCACACATTTTAGCAATCTGTGACGTCATGATGACGACGCATGGTGACGGTCGCGTGATGACGATTTTTGCATCACTCGTGTTGACGCCGCCGACGGTGAATTTTTGGTTTGATAAGGCACATAAGGCTTTCGCCTTAACAGAGTCAGCAGAACATGAACTCGTGGGTGTCATATCGAAAGGTCAGTGGCCTTGGCCTACGTAGGCTTAGGACGGCCTTATTATAAGAACAGGTTATGTCGATAATGCGCAGGACAGCTGTAACGGTAGACGAACATGGCAATTTGCTGTCATCTCGTCTTGCAGTCTCTGATGTTGCATCTAAGTGAACGTAAAGCAATAAGGCAAACCAAGAACACACGTGCTAAATAGGATGGATTTGCATTGTGTGGAAACGTGTAAAACAAGGAAGTACTAGAAAAAAATGCCCCCACCTCCCCGAAGGGAATCGTGAGGAAATGCGAATGCATTTCTTGCGCCGAGAGTACACGGCGTAGTAATTTTAATGGGGTAAAGCTGGACACATCGACGCGCTCAATTGTCTCCCTTTTCGGCGCCTCTTTCAAGGAACGCTTCCTACGTGCGTTCGTAATCACCTCAGGGATGTTGCCACCGCCTTCAATGCAGCACAAACGCGTTTAGAACGCGCTGTTTTCAGGCTGTGCCAAGGCAGCACAAACGCTACAAACGCGTTTCAAACGCATTGCATTGAGGCGGTGGCGCAGGGAGGAGAGAGAGCGAACGGCGAGAGAAGGAGCGGCGAAGCACTGCACCTACCCCCTCCTACACTCTCTCCACACATGCGGGAGCTCCGCCGAGCTCTCGCGATGCGAGCGCCCTCACACGCCAGAGCGCGCTCCTCCACTCCACTCACTCTCCGCTACTCCGCCCGCACCACCTGCTCCGGTTGCTAGGGGCGAGGATAAGCGCGCGCGCCCGCAGCTGTTGCTATGGGAGAGGGAGTGAAAGCAGAGAGGCGCGCGGACAACGCCGGACGCCTGACATAGCCCGCCTAAGAAATGCATTCGCATTTAAAAAATTCACACCATCTCCCGCTAAAGGGGACCATGAGGCGATGCGAAGCAGTGTTTCGGCATGTAGAGCCGGCGTTTCAGAGATGGAGTGGTGAGGGGGAAAGGGGAGAGGGGAAGCGGAGAAGGGGAGGGGAGAAAATGGAGGGAGAGGGGGGAGAAGGGAGAGGGGAGTAGGGGAGGGGATATGAGATGGGAGAGGAGTGGAGAGGAGAAGTGGAGAGGGGGTGGAAAAGGGAAATGGGAGGGGGAAAGGGAAGGCGAGAGGTGATGTGGGGAGGGAAAGGGGAGAGAGGGAGTGGAGAGGGGAAGTGGAGAAGGTTTGCGCATGCACAGTAAGGGTGGTCACGCCGCACACCACCACCACCACCACCAGATTGAACTCCGCTATAACATGCTTCACATCTAAATATTCAGCAGATCCCACGTACCGTTCGAATCGATGTTATGCGAAGCATACGCGGGATGGTGACTATGGCGTAATTTTTCACATTGAGTGAAACGTTACGGAATGACGCTAGAGAAATGTGGAAGTAGTATACGCACACTCATATGTTGAAGAGTAGCATATGTATTTATAACCAGTTGTTTACAGTTGCGTAACGACGCCAACAGCAACATGAGTGTTACCAACACCGGACGCGGTAAGCTGATATGTAGTGATTATGTTCTTCAATACTCCATAGCGCGAAGCCGAACAGGACAAAGAAGGGACACAGATGCACAGGACAGGCGTTACTCGCAGCTAAGCTTCGTTCAGGAACGTTTCTCTGGACATATGGTACGCAGCCGAGTGGCACGCGCAGGCGCACTCCACGTACGTTACAGTCACAGTTGCAGTTGTTACAGTTGTTATGCTTATACTTGTTCCGCTATGACGGAGAACGCACGCACGTTTCACGAACCTGTGTGTATGTGTAGCAGGGGTTCTTGACAGTTCTTGAACAAGCTCATCATCACTGTGATCAGTGAGAACAAGCAGCTGGCCATGACTTGTTATCGGATCCGGTCGCGATCGCGGTGACGAGGGGTCCATGTGTAGTGAAGTATGAGGTGTAGTACGCGCGTCAGAAATCGTGGATGCCTCGGTCATTTCGTCGATAAATCGTCCGTCGATAGAGCCGGCGACATGTCGGAACCAGAAGTCACCCTTCGCGTTGGTGAGTTATGGGCTGTCGAAGCTGGTAGGCCTGGATAGTGCTACGTAGACCAACATCAGTGGATGGCGCTTGTCGTATTCGTAGACTACCTGGGCGTATGTCGCCTACGTAGCCTAGTCTACAAGGCGGCTGTCAATCAATCTGACATCATTCTCGGTCATAATGAGCCCATCGCCTAACCTTGTAAGAAATGAAGAAGACACAGCGTAGTTCTGGTGGACTAAGCGCACTTTACGGTGCGATGATGTGAATATCGTACGTAACTTTCGTTAATGTATTCCTCCGGGGTCCAGCAATGCTTCAATATATCCTGCTGAATTATAAGAATACAAATGTAATGTTTATTAGACTGCTCTAAAAGCGGAGCCAACAATAGAACCACTGCACACGTTAATCTGATATGACGCTTGTATCGTAGGAGTACATATGTAGTGTTTTTCGCTTTCTTGTAAAATTAGATAGCCATTAACACAACCACAATTGACGTTGCACCAATGTTACGCCTGCATAAGCTGTTTTTCCAAACCAGTTTATATACCTGGCATGGCTCTGTGGTAGAAGACCTGATTGACACGCAGAATGCTTGGGTTCGATTCCTGCTGGGATCCTAATTTTCCTTCTTTCCATTCGTCGGGTCAACGCTGCCGACGTCGGTTTTTCTTAACGCTCTCGCATTTAAGTTACCAATGTCTGTTCTCGCCGTTCCTGGGTATATATAAAATGTCAATCACCTGTGGCGCATACCTGTACACCGCGGCCCACGGTAAACGGGTATGTGCCACACTAGTCCAGAGGAAACGGTTTGACGACGTACGCGACAGGACTTTCACTGTTATTCATGGCATGACCCGATAGTCATATTCGTCAAATCATCTTACCCTTCCAGGCCAATCTTGGTCTACACCAAGTTAAGGAGGCGATCATGAGAGCACCGAGACGTAGGCGGCTAGATAGATAGATAGATAGATAGATAGATAGATAGATAGATAGATAGATAGATAGATAGATAGATAGATAGATAGATAGATAGATAGATAGATAGATAGATAGATAGATAGATAGAAATGCTCAAAGTGCCAATGGTTCGCTAAGAAATGCTTCGCATTTAAAAGTATTGCAAATTACACTTCCACGGGCACGCAATGTCCGACAGAAAAATAAACAGCACATCGCATCGCCATCGTCAGGATTTCCTTGTCACGATAATATAACAAAAGGTGTTTCATTATTTACTCTCTTTAATGCCGTTTCAGCATAGCCTCAGAGAAGTATTCTCACATATCGAGGTTCAGAACATTTCCCTCAATAATAGGAAAGGAACAAAATGTTTCTCAAACGTCAATTCTCCTCCATCCTTAGTCGCCTGCAATGTATCCAAAGTTCACATTTAATTTGAGCACTCCCTAGATCTTCGCAGAACTGAGCATAAATTAAAAGGAATAGAAAGGTCGTGGTAGCAAAATTTATTGCGAGACTTAGGCGTATGGGCCGTCTTGCATCAAAATATGAAGGCCCTAGCACATTTTTTATTATTTCAGATGTTTGCATTCAGAAAGGTAGCGTATGGTACCGATGCATTTGTGTTTAGAAAACAACGACGGGGCGATATAGACTACTGCTATGTTCTTTCGCTGCCGCTCGATAAAAAAAAAGAAAGGTCGTGCTGTTTTGATCGAGCGGCCGTAGTTCCATATTGTGGGAGAGCGTTATGTATGTGTTCGAAACAAATAGAAACAATTTAAAGCTGTATGTACTCAACTATGGGATAGCGGTAAGCTCTCGCGTGATGTTCATTAATGTCCACAGAGTCCAACACGAGAAACACAACAGCGCTATCGGAGCCGAATGTATTGAAGCACCGCTGACAAACGCTACCCAGAAAAGCCTGCGGACTCTCTATGGTTGCTCTGGCAATTTAACCTGAGTATCTCTTAGCGTCAGGTAGAAGAACTAAACAGAATAATATAACAATATTGATATACAAGAATCATTTGCAGTCTTTAAGCTAGCATCTTGGAAGAGAAGATAAATAATTATATGCCTGAAACAGGACTGGTTTAAATACTGTTGAGATCATGACAGCGCCGATCGACGTGCAAAGCATTGAAAACGTTGGCAATGTTTACCGATGTGCTTGAACTCCTCGGAATATGTCCTGAACATATTCTTGAAGGAGGAGTGAAAGCATTTATTCAGACGCATATCAATATGAAACTGAAATATCAATTGGTGGCGGGTCCACTTGCTGTCAGGCGGCCAGACGTTATTCGATTCTGGAGGCTGCCACCGTCTTTTGCGTGTCCCATATATGCACGTCGGCATTTCAACTGAGCAGCCGGGCTCCAACATCTGACGGGTAGCCATTTGCGAGCCCTGAGGATTGCGATTGTGGGTCATGTGGGGGCGAGCCCATAATATGTGACAGAGATCTGCCCGTGCCGCTAGGTAGGGTTTGCAATATCTTGAAAATACGTCAGGGTATGTGCTGGGCACACAGAATAAAAACAACAGGGTGTACCTGGCATTTTAGAACGATGGCTTTATAAGCGCTGCGAGTGGCATCGCAGGGTTCTCACTCTGCTGGTACACGGCATGAGACCGAAAGGGAACAGCTCGCAGTAGCTAGAGTCCAGTGAAATCTCAGCTAAGTTGACTTGACAATGTTGAGGATTGGGCGAGTCGGTATGCGTAGTGATGGAAAGCGCATTAATTCACAGGCAACTGTTCTACACTCATACTCTCTGGAGATCGCGTCTACAGAAGAGGCGACACGACAAAGTATCCTACATAAACAGCGCCTGGACAGCAGAACTACGACACCGCCTCACGAAAAGCTCAATAAGCATCAAGCGTAGGACTGCCGTCTTTTATAGACATACACATAGCCTCATATACACAAACTACGCACCATATATCCAGAGAGGTACACGGACGTGTGTCCATGATGCGGAGACACTCCCGCACTGCCGCATGTAACATACATCGAACCAGAGAGACCAGCCTCGGTCGACTCTGTCAGTACACAACAAATAAGAACGTGTTCGTTGGAGGCGCGACTGGGCGATCTGTCCTTCAGAAGCTAGCTGTCGACCCTGGGTCAGGACCGGCGAGCCGCTTTGTGCAGCGGCGCCCAGGAAGAGGGGCCCCACCCGCGAGAATCCAGCTACTGCTTTGTTTCGTTAAAGTTTATTCTCGCTCTCCTTCTCTCTATATGTGTGCTTGTGCAAATGCGGGCTTTCGTGGCTTGCTCGATGGAGGTCACTAAACTGCGGACAGTCCCTCAAATTGTTGAATAAAAGTTCAGAATTGCTATCTCGCCCCTATATTTCTTAATTCCCTACTCCCTCCTCCGTGGAACTAAGTAGTGTTTCCGTATGGGCTGCGCAATATAGCATACTTTTTGTTTTTCCAACAATGCACAATAACCACTCCTCGCACCCTCGCAGAATCACACGCACTTGAATGCGAGCGTGCGTGCGTGCGTGCGTGCGTGCGTGTGCTTCTGCGTGTGCGTGTTTCTTCTCTTGGGTTGTGAATATTACTGAATTAGCCATCAGAAGTCAGCTTCACGTTAACTGCCACGAACAGTGCACAGGCGCAGCGTGCTTAGAGCAGGCATACACAGAATGCTCCTGCTCGTAGACTACAGAACGCTGTCCTTGTTACGAAACCCACACTGTTATTCTAAACCGTTAACGTCGCCTTTATTTCATTCCGCCTTTTTTTTGCGGCCAGAATAACGCAAGTTTTCTTGAGTCTGTGAATTTTTTGAGGCCGTTGAGGCCCGCGCGCGAGCCGCGCATGTGCAGTCAGTGTACAATACAATGCAACAATGGGTACTCGCGTGGTGGTGCGCATCACTTGTCCGTTACTTGCCTATTCGAATGAATCCCTGAATAAACTACCGAGAAGACTTCATAAAATTAGCAAAGCGAACAATTAAGCTTTTGCTAACTGTCCCACAAGCTCACTAAAGCGGTATTTCTTTCCTTATTTCCTAAACAAAGCGCAAACGAGGCGTTCTTTCTCAGTGGAAACGCAGATTGTCCATCTTAACGCTCAGTGGTAAGTTACATGAGTTGAGAATATTGTTGTACGCTTTTACGGATTATTTCGCCATTGTTTTGTAAATAAATTGCACTGTCACGTGTACATGTAATCCAACTCATGAGGCGGTTACATCAATGGAAAGTCTCTTGAGAACATGAAAGCTCATCTAGAATGGACTTATTTTGACTTAGTATTGCCACGTTAATTGTGACCATTCATATTATTTCATAAGAAATACTAGGGTGTGGTAAAAATGGTTAGATGCAGCGATATGCTATTGAGGTCGTCCAGAAGCTTTTAAAACAGCCGTATAAACATCTGTTAAGACATTCCGAATAACAGAGACTAAACACTGAAAGCCTAAACCATGCCTGTGATCTCAATTTTCTCAAGTTTCTTAGGCATCTGCTAGCTCTCGAAATCAACTCTTTTTTTTTTAAGTGTAGCATAACCCAAGACGCTTGCTCTAATCGCGCTTGCGACCCAACGCACACACGTGATAGAACGCAGGGCATAGATACGTGAACTTCGCATCAACCCACCATGCGTGCAGGAATCAGCGCACGTCCGGTCAACACTGCCGGCTAATGTGCCACGAAAAAGATTTGGGCTTATGCGTCGCTCTGCTGGCAAGCCACGCTCCTGAGACTACGGGTACTCAATCATGCTGCCTTTTGCTCGCGGCCTTCAGACCTGCTCCCTATGTTTTTTGTGTTTGTTTTAACTACTGATCCGTTATTTATTACTTCTTCCTCTTCTCCCCCTTACTTTTCCTCTCGAATATATCGTCTAACTCCAGGTTTGCATTAGCCAATACTTGAAAGCGGCGGCAGAACGGCCACCAAAATTGAGCGGTTGGAGACAGCCGGAGAGAGTGAGTTGTACAGCGTGGACTAAAGAAAGCCCGCTGAGTCTCCCCCGTCAATCACCGTCCGCACGGTAATTCCGTCCTACCGCTTTGGCTGTCATAAGCTCGTTTGATCTCAATCGAAGCTCCCAGAGCTTAAGCTCTCCTTAGTGGATCAAGCATCGAAGATAACAACTTTTGCTGCTTCGCCATTCTCTCGTAGCCCTGGCTTGCACTGAAAAAAACAAAGGAGTCTGAATAGCGCCGCTTGTGCAGTCGAGAGGTGGAAGCAACGCAGGCTGCAACGGAGAATTTAATGGGTAATCATTAGGGCAGTAAGTTCAGCATACCTGTACTTGCGGCAATTCACTGCGTTGACCATGGTTGCTCTTGCATGTAATAGCACTTTCTGATAATCCCTTTGTTGAAAGAATTGCGATATTCATTCATATAATCAAGAGTTGGACTGAATCCCATATGATCAGGAAATAACATTATGAAATAAAATGTGTGCTCGCCAGGAAGTATAAATAAATAGCTAGAAACGACGTTTCGAAACATGTACTGGTTCCTTAGGCACAATAAAAAGCACACGCAGTGGCTATTGCTTAAGTACATACCGGTAGTATGACGTAGCGTGTGGGCGTAAATTTCTGGAACATTACCACGTGTTTGGCTTACCGCATGCTGCATCGTCTGAATATGCAGCCATTTTAACGATAATCGTTGAGTTGCTAGGTTTTCATTTGCTGTAATTGAAGCGTAGAAAAGAGAATGTCGCAGTAGCCATCGTTTCGACACGAGGACTTGTCTGCGTCACAACGAAGACCAGGGCTTTTTTCGAAACGCTATAGCTCCAGCGACATTCAATGTTCAACGCTTGAGACCCGTGTATTTACATTTAGGTGCTCGTTAGAGAATCCCAGTTGGTTGAAATTTACGGAGCCCTCTACTACGGCGTCTTTCATATCATATCGGGGTTCTGGGACGTTAAACAGCAACAATTATTAATTTCCAGAAAAACGTTCCCCATGAAGGACATACGTCATACCGCAATAATTAGTAAGGCAACACATGGCACATTTATAAGGCAGTAGATGACTCTGAAATGCATTCAGTGTTCCTTTTAAGAATGTACCTTGCCGTTTTGAGTGTTTTTGCTTCGAAGCATCGGTGCCAGGGCTTTTTGTTAAGCCGCACCCTAAAGATTGCCTTAGGCCGGAGACAGATTGTTTTCTTCCATTATAAATGTCCGACGCTTTAGGGTAGTATCAAAATACTACCCTAAAGCACGGTTACTTCAACAAATGCAATGTTCTGGGCAATAAATATTGTCGTCTGTTACTTTTCAGCGTGAGTAGAAGTACGAACTCCTTCCAGAGAAATTACCGCGCGTTCCCTGCGGGGTGGTCCTTCAATGCGTGCCACCAAAACACCACCCTTGTTGGTGTTGGCTACCCAGAACGTGGCTGGTTGGCGCCATTTTTCCGCAAACCCCCACCTCCTCCGGCCCAACCATTACCACTTCTAAATAGCACTATTGCAGTTGTTCTCTCCTCTCGTTCCTCCCACGTGGTGACTGTATCGACTAGCCCGACTAGAAGCGGCGTAAGTGCGATGCCCTTTTTTAACCTTCCCTCGGAAAATCGCATTTCTCTCTCCCCTTTCTCTGCAAAAAAAAAAAAAGAGACAGAGAGAACTCCGCAGTTCGGTGTAAAAGGTGCCGTGTTTTACGTGCTTTTTATTAGGCACCTTGCTGAGAAGCCAGCCAGATGAAAGGAGTACCTGCGTCGAGCCAACATTGCCCGTCGCAGGTGCTGCCATCAAGGTTTAGTATGTCAGAAACTACTTTCATGGTGCAGTCGTTGTCCGCAGCAATAGCGCCCCTACATACGCAGTTATCGTCGGGCGACGGCAGGGACTCGGCGCAAGCCTTTGTGAAGCCTCTTTTTTGGGTTGTTTGAGTCGGCGAGAATGATTGCGTTTCGTTGGGTTATTATGACTACGAACGCGCACTTCTTTTCCATTACGGAGACTTCCTGGTCACTTTATGCGCCTGCCGTGTCGTTTATCCTGATGTTCGGGCGTCCGGATGTCATTCGCATAATCGTTTAAAAGATGCTGATGAGCTTTCCTTCTTTCTTTCTTTCTTTCTTTCTTTCTTTCTTTCTTTCTTTCTTTCTTTCTTTCTTTCTTTCTTTCTTTCTTTCTTTCTTTCTTTCTTTCTTTTCTTTTCTTTTAAGTTAGGTAGCAATATTGCTATACATAGAATGCTTGGCAACTTCTGTGCTATTCTGCCTTTCTTGGCTCACTTCGGTCGCAGCGGATCTATGGACAAGCCACTATCGTTTACTTTATTGCATAGCTGTCCGACCGTTAGATACGCGCGTAATACACGGTATGTTCTGTTCTCTTCACGTACATTTAAGCGCGTCTTTGTTTGTGTACTTCGCGAATTGAGTGTAGCAAAGTGTCTGCTATACTATGAGTGATAAATCACGTCCTGTTCTGTTATCCATACCTGAGAACATAAGCCTGCAGGTGTTATAGAATATTTTTTTTTTCCACTCTGTCATGGTGGAAACACAAGTTCCGAGATTTGTATGATGAGACATTTGAGGCTACTGAGCAGTTAGAACATTTTGACGCGCATCTACATGGCCACAATTCGGTTGATCCTCTGGTAAAGAGCTTGCTGTTGTCCCAATTACGTTTAACAAACAGCCATTTTGTGCGCTTAAGCAGAAAAGGGACTAAAACGCCCGTGTATATCGTTGCGTGTTCTGGCAGTGTGCACGCTGAAGCTCGTGTCAGACTTGAATTCTTGCATAGCGGGCACGCCTTGCGAACTCACCTGCAAATCGTAAACTGCACTGTGTGCCGTAATCTAAATATTTACAGTAGTACTGAACTTCAATTGATCTCTCGTTGCTAGCGTGTCAGCTAGCGGGCAGATGTAACGAAGCTGGAAGCGATATACAATCTTCAAGTGAAAGTTAGCCCAGAGGGTACTGACGAGGACGTGCTTGTCTTATATAAATTTACTACAAGCCCAAATACTGCGTTCGCTTATACTGAATACACGGCATCAGAACATGTGTAGTATGATAAAAAAATGTTTTCCTTTACAACATAAAGACTGCAGAGAATAAGTTGGTCATCAGCTGCCGTCGTGGCAACATAAAGCGAGAAGTTATCCTTTATACATTCGGTTTCAGGACTGGAGGCTGGATGATTCTCTATCTGGCAGACCAAGAGAACTAAATATCATAAAACATAGTATACAAAAGAGAGAAAGAGACAACAGCAAAGGAGATGCAGGGAGGTTAACCAAGTTGTGCCTGGTTTTCTACTCTAAACAGGGGGGGGCGGTGGAGAAAAACAACAGAGAAATTAAGAAGGAAAGAGCGAACAAGTTATATGCGCACACATATAACAGCGTCCACCGCGCACACCCACACACTCCGAACTAAGAAATATTTGAGACATGTTCCTCTGCGGTTGTCTAAAAGTAGAGTGGAATCCAAAGTGCTAAAAAAGGCTTGCAAGGACTGACACCAAAGAATCCAGAACTCGTAAAGCGCATTGAGCTGATCGAGTTGTCAATCTGCTGAGGACAGTACGCCTCGAGTTTATGAGAGACCTCAACACAGCGAGGCCTTGTAGGTTTTTGTTGTGGAAATCTCCTGTGCATGATGAAGTACATTGAGGTGCATTCTGCGCCGGCTATATATATTTTCGACTCTCCGACTATGATGCATTCGGCGGTGGTGGTGGCGGCAGTGGTGGTAGCTGTCGCTCAAGAGAAGTCTGACGGTCTCTCGGAGTAGGAGATTGCGGTGTCTATCCAGATCGGGCAGCAGTGGTGTTAGATTTCGTTCGCCGACGCGAGCGTTGTTGTCTCTTTATCGCGGTATCAGCAGCCTGTTTTTGCGTAGAGCCGTCCCGTACCATCTGTTTCGAGACACTCCATTCTTTTTTCACTAATGGACAGTATCTTGATGAAGCTTCGTGCAATTCATGGTATTCGGGACATTTGAGGGCACTTTCTCGGCAGGCTTCCGCATTGTGTGCCTCTGCACAGCGGGAGCAAATCGCCACGTTCCTGCATACTCTACTCACATGGCCTATTTTCTGACATTTCCAGCACTGGAGTGGCCTTAACGTAAATGCATAGACCACGTGACGAAAGTGTACCGCCTAAAGGTGGGATGGCAATATGTCGCCTTTGAAGACCATCTTTACGCAACGCGAGTTGCCCACACGTGAGACTTGAATATTAATCATAATAATGATAATTTGGGGGGGTCAAACGTCTCAAAACCACGATATGATTATGAGAAACGCCGTAGTGGAGGGCTCGGGAAATTTCGACCACCTGGGGTTCCTTACCGTGCAGCTAAGTCTAAGCACACGGGCCTCAAGCGTTTTCGCTTCCATCAAAAATGCGGCCGCCACGGCCGGGATTCGATCCTGCGACCTGCACGTGAGACTTGGACGGTGTTCGTATGGTCACTAACTGCCTTGATCAGCATCGGAAGGTCACCACAAGGAGTGGAAACGAAGGTAAAATAATATAACCACTTAAGAACTCCGCTCCAGCGGTAAGACAAGTAGCATGAAGTAAGGACTTTAGAAAGCTAAACAGTGCGCATTTAGAGGTCAACTACTGCTATCTCAACATGTAAATCAGCATGCACATACCGGCCGCATTTCTGGGTCGGAAAGTGAAATACTCCGCTGCATAGACCTCAGGTGTCTATCTTAAAGCGTATTTCCTCCTAAAACACGTTGTATGGCTCATTTTTCTGCTTGTGTGCATGTGTGTCTCGCGGGGATTCTGCTTCAAAAATTCTCGGTCATATTCGAAAAGAGGGAACCGAAACAAAAGTTGCGCTATATGTTTAGCTCACTTCCGGGATCAGCACTGTTGCGATGTGGGACTACTGCTAAAAATTAAATAACTAAAAAAAGAATACCTCGTACATCATGGGCTTGTCAGCTCCCTTCTTTTGAGAGCATTAGTAAGGCGTAGCGTGGTATCGCGTGTGAGTAATGGAGGAGCCGCGGTCGGAAACATTTCCTAATGGCGACGTCACGGCGGCCCGGTCATTTGTCACCGGAGTCGAGCGACGTCACGGCTACAGAGGTAGACGCAGGCAACAAGTATATGCCCCGCATACGCGAGCCGCCATTCAGGTAGGGAGCGTTCTTACCGTATATATAGCATGGCCTGCCAACTTCGACGTTGATATTATTTGCGTAATTTGGGATTCAATATGCACTTGCCACGTAAGCAATACATATTATTGCTAATGTTACGAGCGAATCAGGAGAAAATCCCTGATAGTCCGGGCTTCTTTACAATAGTGCTTGAAACTAGCAATTATGTAACCTGCGTTTCGTGCTGCCATAGCATGGGGAGCCTTGCAAAGTTGATAAGGCTACTGAAAAACCCCTGCAACCCTCCCAGCTTACACTGTAACTGAAGAAGTGGAAAATAGAAAGATTCATTCCAATGGCTTTCTTATTTTACGGAAAGCGGTATTAAAAGGTACGGTAAATAATATTATGTTATTAAATTTGACTGCATTCCTTAGCGAACCTGTGACACTTTCAGCGTTTATATCTACGTATCTATCTATCCATCTACATATCTATCTATCTAGTCGCCTACGTCTGGGAGTTCTCATGATCGCTTCCTTAACATGGTGTAGACCAAAATTGACATGGGAAAGTAAGAGGATCTGACGAATATGACTGTCGGGTCATGACATGAATAACGTGAAAACCCATTCGTCTACGTCGTCAAACCCTTTCCTCCAGACACGTGTGGCACATACCCGTTTACCACGGGCCATGGTGTACGGGTATGCGCCACAGGTGACTGACCGTTTTATCTACACAGGAGTAGCGAGAACAGACATCGGTAAGTTAAGTGCGAGAGCGTTAACAAAAACCGACACCGGCGGCATTGACCTGAAGAATGGGAAGAATGAAATTAGGATCCCAGCAGGAATCGAAACCCAAGCATTCTGCGTGGCAATCAAGTATTCCATCACAGAGCCACGCCAGGTCTTCAACTGATTTGGAAAAACAGCCTATGCAGGCGTAATGCCGGTGCAACAGTACATTGTGGTTGCGGTGCTGGCTATCTAATTTAAAAATAAAGCAATAAACATTATATATGTACTCCTACGATACAGGCGTCATATTAGATTAACGTTAGTGGTTCCAGTGTTGGATTCGCTTTTATAGAAGTCTATTAAGCATTACATCTGTATTTCTATGGTTCAGCAAGCTATATTGAAGCATTGTTTGACCTCGGAGGAATACATTAACGAAAGTTACATATGATATTCACATGATTGCACCATGAAATGCACTTACTTTCGATAACACTGCTGTAGGTACTCTAACGTGAGGGCTGACGTTACGTCGCACCATAACTTACCCTTTAAACGCCAGTGTTGTCGACCTGCCTGGTAAGCCCACGATCTGCACACGGATACACTTACAAAAACATGTCGACCCACCTTGTAACGCTTGGCTCAAAGCCATAAAATGCAGCATAGAAGTATTCGCGCTGACTGTTTTGCATTAAACATATTTTTATTCTTGTTCTTTGTGCGACTGACAACTGCAAAGACACATTTGGAATGTTTACAAAATTGTAATACGCGCCCGACTGTTTATTGGAGAAACGTCCAATGAATCGCTAAGGGGTTCTGTGCGCGCGCGTTCTTGTGCGCGTGCGTGCGTGCGTTCTTGTGCGCGTGCTTCCTTGCGTGCGTGTGTGTGTGTGTGTGGTGTGTGTGTGTGTGTGTGTGTGTGTGTGTGTGTGTGTGTGTGTGTGTGTGTGTGTGTGTGTGTGTGTGTGTGTGTGTGTGTGTGTGTGTGTGTGTGTGTGTGTTAGGCATATTCATGTGATTTATTCAACGATATTAAAGATCGATATTGCTAATGTTCATGAAGAAACTACGTGCCGCAATGATTCGCACATAGAGGGGTTAGTGTACATAACAGACATGGCCGGGTGCCCAATAAAGGCTTCAAAGTTACATAGCGCCGCGCACTTTCCACGACTCCTAATATGACTTATTACTGTTAATTTGCAAGAATGGAACTCGGTGTGGGGCATGATAAGTCAGAGGAGTGAGAGAAAACAATGGTAGCATGATATGCTATCCGTTATGTAAATCTTCAAGGAATAGGTAGCTCTAACGCGATAAGAACGACGTATATTTTACACGCCTTCTGTTATCGGCCTCCATATGTACTATGTTCGAGCCTTTAAATCACTCCAGTTTATCTCATAGGGCGTGTACCGCGCTTGTGTAAACATCTCCGTCGCTAATATTAGCGATTAAATATATATTATGGTGAAGGTGTCACTCGTTATATAAATCATCACGAGATATCAATGTATTGCCTGGGTCAACTAGATCATTGCCTTTAAAAGATTTCTTGTATGTATGTATTGATTCGCGATTTGTTTATAAAGAGTTGTACTCTTGTTTGTTTGTTGTTAAGAGTTGCATTCTTGTGTGTGCTGATACCCACTCCTGCGATAGCCCAATTTGGGCTGCAGTATGTAAAAATAAATAAATAAATAAAACATGTAAACTAATGAGCAGCCATCATAATGTAGGTTGATAATGTCATTAAGGTCGTGAGCCGTCTCTCAAAACAGGAATGCCGTGCAAATTTCCTTTTCTGTTATTAATATATCTAAGCTTTGTTATGTATTTGTTAGGCGTCTAACGTATAAAGCCACACGGAGAGTCACCTTTTATAATAAAACCAGTGATTTTCTATTTGAAAACCACGTTGATTTCCTTACATATATTCAAATCATTCTTGGTATTTCGCCTTATTTTTCACGTTTTAGTGACCTACCGTCCGTGCAAGATCATCTACAATGCAAGTGCATTTACCTCCCACCCTGTACTCATTCGCTGAGTCTAAGGTTTGTAATGTGTATGCGATTCTGGGATCTGTAAATGGCTTCGCAATGCTGTCAGACGCATAAACATGCCGTGTGTAGGTACAGAGTATGGCATGATGAAACTCCACGATTATTCTCATCAATGACGATGACGACAGTGCTCCTCACGATGAGCCTTCAAATAGTGTCGCATTCACAGTGACCAATATGAATTGCCACCCATTCAACAATAGAAAAAATAGGCGTGAAAGAATACCGCCACTTCTTAGAAATCTAACCTTGTCTATCACTTCGCCCACTCACTCCTTCACAGAAAGTATGGGCGTACTCTGCCATCCGCGGGCATAATGCCATCTCGATCACCGACTATTCTCATCCGCGCCGCCATAAAATGAGGGACACTGCATAGCATTGCATCCATTACGGGCAGGGCGACGCCTTCGTGTTATTTTGCTGATGCTGTAATGTGGCTTCGCATGTAGGAATTACTGCTCGGCTGCCTGTCTGGTCACTGTGGGTGTCTCGGTACTTTATGAGGTTAGAGAGAGACTCAGAGCTACGATATTACGGCAGAAACCTTCAGGTTATGTAATATTGCAGGGAGGGAAAGCGTGTCGGTCAGCAACTCTCATTTCCCATTGTACCTCGTTTGAGGTTGCAGGTTTTACTGCTCGCAGATCGAAACTTTGATGTTAAGAAATGAACGTATCAGCTTTATTTCAGCAACTGCGAAGCGACAATTGTGTTTATTTGCTCAGCTTCGCTGCATATTGCCACTTAAAGAATGATCAGCTTCACAGCGTAATCTGAAAGGATTAAACCAAGCGGGCAAGTAGCGTGCATATCTTGCAAGTCTATATCTGCATGCAACGCACATCATCCTCCTCCTAACACTTATTCCTAACTCTTGTAATAACTACACAAGGTGCAGACTATCTTTCAATCAACGCGATGGTTTCGATTTCAATTCTGTAGATGGTGTAGTTGTCAATGTAAGAATATTGCACTAGGTGATTCTAGCGCGTAATATAGTCTACCGTTGCAATGGCGGAAATTTGAAAGAATTAAGAGTATGCCGTTCAATTTCGCCGGAATCTGCCTATTAACTTGGACGTAAAAAGTGTGTAAACTGGACAAGTTGTACGCCTTCGTCTTTCGAATCATGCTGCATTCACAAATACGAGGACAAAGGACGGACATGAACGGGACTTACTTCTATCAAAATAGGCGTCTAGTGTGCTCAAAGGTTTATCGAAACATTTAGGGAAGTGAAAAAAAAAAATCACAGCATATCCACGGGGTGAATGATGATGAGTGGGGCGAAGCTACGGAGGGAATCATCTGTAAACCGTGAAACTCTTTCCGTGAAATGCGCCCAGTACATAATATAAAGAGTGTGAAACATCGGTATATATTAAACATCAACTTTTATTGTACTGTTGGTTTACGTGGTCCCTTCATTATCACTTGTGATCGGTGAAATGCAAGAAAGAAGTCCGCTCCCGAGCGAAAGAGCGCCAAGAGCGACCGCATTCCCCGCTCGCCCTGTGCGAATTAAAGGCAAGGCTAGAGGGAAGACAGGACGCGCGTTCCACGACGCGAGGTCGGTAGCATGCCCAACGAAAGCCAACGGAACGCGATCGTGCAAGTGCTCCGGCTTTGCATCGCCTCATGGTTCCATTTAGCGTCCCAAAACCAAACATATTGCTCAAGGTGTGCCTTGCGTTTTTCGTAGAAATAATTTCTTTATCATGTACACTAAGACGAAAAGTTGAAAGCTCACTAGAGTGTATCGCCCGCAAAGTGTGTCTTTTAGTGTGATTTAACTCTCGTACGGCAGGGTCATCGCGCCGTTGCCGGTCCACCTCGCCCGTTGACGATCGGGCGAGGTGGCTACATAGAACCTGACTACCTACTACACTTTAAGAAAACATCTGGCGTTCTTTCGTTCTGCTTTTACAAAACATCTGGCGTCTTTCGTTGGTTTATTTCATCAATGAACGGCGTTTTGAACAAAATTTTTATTGTTTAATCACGCAAAGGAGAAATCTCACCAGGCACTACTTGGAGGTAAACAACGGCTGCTAATGGCAATGAGAGACCAGAAGAAGTCGGCTTTAGCTAACACTTACAACTTCTACTTCTACTAACGTTTCCTACTGGAACATGCCAATGGCTGCTAATGGGGAATGAGAGACAGAAGAATTCGGCTTTTAGTTAACGCGCACGCTGCGAATTTTTATTGTCAACAACGCACAGGAGAAAATCTCCCACCGGCACCACCTTGGAGGTCAAAGCGTAAGACTTGTTACTTCACTACTACGACCACGACGACTACGAGGGACGAACGGGTGCCGCCTTAAGGAGCTTCGCCCCTAAAAAAAGCTTATTAAAAGATAGCGCAAAAACTCTAACCACGAGTTTTGGTATACACTGTTCATTGACGCCAATTCCTTCACCAAGATTTTAGAACCACGGCCATTGCATATTTTATGGCGTTTGACTGGAAAGGTGTTGCTTTAAATGAACATGTATACAACACGTGGAGCAAAATATTACTCAAGATCGCATGTTACACACGTATCTTTGTGTTTTACAAGATTGATGTCACTATAGCTGCTGCTTTCTCAAGCTTTATTATTGGATTAGTCGAGTATGCCTAGCTTAATTACGATAACGTGAGATGCGAGTACACTGCTATAAAAAAAACGCCAGGCCTGCGCTGAAACCGCAGCACAGTCACAGCGAAAGCTGGAAGAGCGGCGTTTCTAGAGCACCTTGAAAGCTCTCTTGGGGCTACAATACAAGTACACTAGAAAGGTACCCACTACGCCATAAATCACAATTTTTGTGAAGTTGGGAAGCACCTACTAAGCGTTATTCACCATTCTGCGGAGAAGCGAGGCACCAGCTACACGTCTGTAAGGCATTATGTGCACTTTGTTGACGCGACGACTGATGACGATGAAGAATTATGGCTCAGCCCTTTGTAATGGGTTGCAAGTTTTAAACAGCCCACCAGTTATGTAATTTGCATTGGGTGACGCCCGGTCGCTATTTCCCTCTCCCGTCATGCTGTATAACATACGTTGACGTGGGAGAGAGACGGGGGGGGGGGGGGGGCGAAGAACTTTACTGAGACCCCGAGGAAATGGATCATGCGCTTATGGGCTTCCTTGGCAACCAATACAAGTGCACTTGCGAGGAACCCACTACGCTATAAATCATTGTAATTTTACGGAGACCCCGAGGAAATGGATCATGCGCTTATGGGCTTCCTTGGTAACCAATACAAGTGCACTTGCGAGGAACCCACTACGCTATAAATCATTGTAATTTTTTAGAAGTAGGGCAGCAGGCACTGTGCCATTTTTCGTCATTCTGCGGAGAGCCGTGGTACCTGCTTAACGCATGTAAGGCATTATGCGCACTTTCTTGATGCTGTGCCTGATGATGACGAAGAATTATGGCAGATCCCTTTGTAATGGGTTGGAAGCATTCAACAAGCTACTCGTTGCGCAAATCGCATTGTGTGACGCCTGGTTATAAAATTCGCGTTGTGCGACGCTTGGTGGTTATTTTACTCTTCTACCACGCTATATTGCATATGCTAATGTGGTTCCTTCCCGACTTGAAGCCTGTATAGGTCCTTTTTGCACAGCAGTTCCAAGCACCGGCGTGGCTCAGAGGTTGAATACTGGGCTCCCACGCAAAGGGCCCAGGTTCGAACCTCGTTCCATCCTGGAATTTTTTCTTATTTCGTTTTTTTTTTCTTATTTCGAGCGATACTGGTTACGGACAGCGGCGGCGGCGGACAACTACGGCGCCAAAAACGGCCGGTGAAATGATCTCATAACAGCTTTCGCTGTAAAAGCAAGCAATGTCAGTGTGGTGCTTCCATTACTATGCTAACGCAACGCATTCGGATGATGATTTACGTGCTGTTTTCAATTTAATAAAGAGGCACAGATGCACGAAGGGGGCGGAACGTTCACGTATTTTAGATGCGAAGTATCTTAAGGCGGAGCTCAATCCAGTGGTGGTGGTGGTGGTGGTGGTGGTGTGCGGCGTGACCTCCCTTACTGCGCATGCGCATACCCTCCCCACACACCTCCTCTCCACTCGCCTTCACCATTCCCCCTGTCCTCCACCCTCTCCCCTTTCCCTCTCCCCCCTCTCTCATACCCCTCTCCACTTCCCCTCCCCCTTTCCGCTCTTCCTCTGAAACGTCGGCTAGACATGCCGAAATTCTCTCCTGCACAACGCCGCGATGACCTCGAGCGCATGCGCGTCCCCTCCCCTTCTCTCTCCTCTCCTACGCTGCCCCCCTCTCGCCCGCCTGTCGACCGTGTTCCCCGCTCGCCCTGTGAGAATTAACGGCCAGGCTAGATGGAAGATACGACGCGCGTAGCCTCCCTCTTCGCGTTCCACGACGCGAGGTCGTAGCGTGCCCAACTAACGCCAACGTAACGCGATCGTGCAAGTGCTCGGGCTTCGCATCGGCTCATGGTCCCCTTTAGCGGGAGATGATGTAATTTTTTTAGAAGATGGCACTGCTGCAAGGACGTGTACACGGAAAAACTGCACTTGTAAAAGCATGGGAGCAAACAGCCATTTGCAACTCAGCTTTATTCCGCAATTTCTAGGACGTGCTTCCCGTATATTTTGCTTCGATAATTTTATCGCGCTGCCGTTGACCTCAATAAGGGAGGGCGCGATAGGGACGTAGAACCTCTTCCTAAATAGTGCTTCGTGCGACGTTCTGCATTTCTTGTAGCACTTCTTTTAAGGTTATAGAAACGTGCTAGAGAAACACAAGCTTGAAAGGACTTTTCGTTTCAAATGCAGCCGGGTCTATGTCGTAACCAGGAAGTTTCTTTTAAAAAATGAGCTTCTAAGAAAATAACATTGAGACATATTTGCTTGCGCTTTAACAGGTTTCCATGCAAGCGTGTGCTCTCGGCCCATTTACATAATGTCTCACAGCCGATAGTGCACTCACTGCAGCTCTAGAAAGGCCCAGCTTCCGTGCTAGGAGAAGCCAGCAAAGAACGAACCGGAAGAACACTTGCGTGTCACAAGAGCCACTAAGGCACGCTGTTTGCCAATACGTCACATACTAAAGCGCAATCCATGAAATGCTTTAACCATAATGGAACATTACCAAGTACCCCAATTGCCGGCCTTGCTGCATGAAAGGCGGCAACAATGTGTAGGTGTCTGTATTAAGCATTTATTGGTCATTGCAAAACGATATATGTGAAGGAGTGGAAGCACGACTACTAAGTAGTAAATGTCTAGCAAAGTGCTTGGAAGGCCTAGATTTTTTGTAGTAACAGTCAATACACTTCGATTTCGGCGACAATCCTGACACGAGGCTCGTATGAAAATAGGGGCAGTACTCAATCAAGGAAAGGCCGAAATGTAGGTCTCCGCCGCCTAGCTCATCAGTGTTATTATGATTCATTACCTGACATCGATACACAGCGCATGATGGGGGTGGCAGTCGCACTCTTGAAGGGCGCAGAAGCGCAAAAGTGCAGAAAAGGCATTGTCAAGATAGGTGGATGAAGCAGAAGAGAATGAAGGATAATGAAGAGATAATGCATTAGAGAAACACACACATCGGGATCTTTTTTTTTTCAGCCTTGGATCGCCTTCAGCCTTCCGCGTTAGTCAATGCGGAGTAAGATTCTTGTTTTCTTCTAGCAACAGATTCATTTTTAAAAGTCCCCCGAAATCCGATTGCATGAAGTTTTAAGTATGACGTATGAGTGTTCTGGCGACCTACTGCTTAAACTTCCTTTCGTTCACTTAGGTAAATTATATATGAACGCACTAAGATAACTGACTTAATAAAAACGCCAGGCCTGCGCTGAAACCGCAGCACAGTCACAGCGAAAGCTGGAAGAGCGGCGTTTCTAGAGCCCCTTGAAATCTCTCTTGGGGCTACAATACAAGTACTCTAGAAAGGTACCCACTACGCCATAAATCACAATTTTTGTGAAGTTGGGAAGCACCTACTAAGCATTATTCACCATTCTGTGGAGAAGCGAGGCACCAGCTACACGTCTGTAAGGCATTATGTGCACTTTGTTGACGCGACGACTGATGACGATGAAGAATTATGGTTCAGCCCTTTGTAATGGGTTGCAAGTTTTAAACGGCCCACCAGTTATGTAATTTGCATTGGGTGACGCCCGGTCGCTATTTCCCTCTCCCGTCATGATGTATAACATACGTTGACGTGGGAGAGAGACGGGGGGGGGGGGGGCGAAGAACTTTACTGAGACCCCGAGGAAATGGATAATGCGCTTATGGGCTTCCTTGGCAACCAATACAAGTGCACTTGCGAGGAACCCACTACGCTATAAATCATTGTAATTTTACGGAGACCCCGAGGAAATGGATCATGCGCTTATTGGCTTCCTTGGTAACCAATACAAGTGCACTTGCGAGGAACCCACTACGCTATAAATCATTGTAATTTTTGAGAAGTAGGGCAGCAGGCACTGTGCCATTTTTCGACATTGTGCGGAGAGCCGTGGTACCTGCTTAACGCATGTAAGGCATTATGCGCACTTTCTTGATGCTGTGCCTGATGATGACGAAGAATTATGGCAGATCCCTTTGTAATGGGTTGGAAGCATTCAACAAGCTACTCGTTGCGCAATTCGCATTGTGTGACGCCTGGTTACAAAATTCGCGTTGTGCGACGCTTGGTGCTTATTTTACTCTTTTACCACGCTATATTGCATATGCTAATGTGGTTCCTTCCCGACATGAAGCCTGTATAGGACCTTTTTGCACAGCAGTTCCAAGCACCGGCGTGGCTCAGAAGAAATGGTGGGTTCTGCGTTTCTTCTGAGTCACGCCGGTGCTTGAAACTGCTGTTTGAGCATGCACTTCATTCGCATGACTATTCAGCTAAAGGACATTTATGACGACCTGGACTTTAGACCGGAGTGGTACACCCTCTTGGTGAGGTGCTCGGCCTCACCACCTTTCCAGTATAACACGATGTGAAGGACTCTCACCGTTCTACTGCACGTTGTGTAAGCCATCGAGTGTGCACTTAGTAACGCTTGGGCGCATATTGTCGCTATGTGATTGTACTTTTGCTTGCTTTATTTGTACTATTATTGTGCACTGTAATACTAAGTGTGACAAATACCATGAAAAAAAGAAACCGGCGTGGCTCAGAGGTTGAATACTGGGCTCCCACGCAAAGGGCCCAGGTTCGAACCTCGTTCCATCCTGGAATTTTTTTCTTATTTCGTTTTTTTTTTTCTTATTTCGAGCGATACTGCTTACGGACACCGGTGGCGGCGGCGGCGGCGGCGGCGGCGGACAACTACGGCGCCAAAAACGGCCGGTGAAACGATCTCATAACAGCTTTCGCTGTAAAACATGTTGCTGGCCAGTTGGTTCATAGTGTGCAAAAGGCGAAAGAAACAGGAGATCGAGTTCATAGTGTACAACGAGTTCATAGTGTACAACGCAAGGCGAAGAAAACAGTTGAACGGAAAAGAGCGCCACTTGCAACTGGGTTCATTTGAAAAAAAAAAAAAGGCTCCCTTAAACAGCGAGGCTATTAAAGCTGTCGGTAGCTTGTGCTCCTTCGTAAAAGATTGACATCATCATGAACCGGCAGCAGGCGCTCTCTTCATTATCATTGCAGTGAAGCTGTTTAACCTACTGGCAACTTGTGCTCCGTCGTACAAAACTCCTCAGGTGGGCATGCGCTACAGGAATTGGGCAAACCCCACTACTGGACAAAGCAGGTGCGAGTGTCAAACAAAAACGAACACGTGAAAAAGAGAGAGAGAGAAAGAAAGAGATAGAAAATAAAGAGATAGAAAGGGAGAACGAGAACAAAAGCGATAGAAATAAAGAAGAGAAAAATTGAGAGGAATAAAGAGAACAAATTCATAAGAGATAAAAAGACAGAACAACATAGACAGAGAGAGAACGTGAAGAAAAAAATAGCGAGAAAGAAAAAGAAATCGAAAGAAACAAATACAAAGCAGTGGTATAAGAAACAGAGAATAGAAAGAAAGAGTAAAAGAAAGAAAGAGAAAAACAAAGATAAACTACGCGGTTCTTGGGCAATCCCCCAGGGGGGTTTGTGCCACATTTTAAAGGATATACTCTACTCAACAAGGAAGGCCGCCCAGCTGCGCTCATCCTTCAGGCTGGCACGCTCTGTCCTGCTCTCTTGTTTTCTTCGCCTGCCGTTTCCTCATTATCTTCTGCATAAATAACTGACATTGCATTGCTTTCAACAACACGGTGCCTTTTGAAGCGGCTGTGAGTTCTACCATTTCATCGCGGTAGCATCACAATAGCGTCGCGAGTTCTGAACTTCTTTCAGTATCAGAGAGTCGCCTATTCTCGTGATTTATTCGTGCTTCAACCTTGATTTAGCGATTCTAAGGGCATTGAGAGCGTCTTTGATAGGTGGATCATTTGCACTATTTCGACACAAAATAAACATAACCATTCCACCTTCTTTGCAGTGGTTTAGGCGGTGAATAATTGATTTAGCATTAGTTCAAATGTCGGTTAATATGACACTTGTAGTTACAGATCCGTCCCCAAGGTTTTATATTACGAAGCTCCTTGTACGGATGTTTGTGTTTCCTCCGTATTGATGATTCCTGTTGGATAGCATAGCGGTATAGTCATCAAATTCATCGTTTCCTTGAAGCTCGTGAAGACAACATTCTGAATTGAAGTTCAACGAAGAACTCGATCACCATACCAAGCATCGGCTGCAGCAAAATATCTAGTGATCCTGGATTTCTAACGGATAAGGAGAGATAACATTTCTTTCATCCTTTTCCAAAATGGACAAGGATCCGCCACATTTCTCGCTTGCCTGAGCCGCTATCATTTCTTTTTCCACTTCCCTTTCTTGCCAGGCTGGATAACAGTCTTCTTCATGTATATTCAGATATAGCTGCTAACACACCCGTTATCATATGAAGAAACCTGCGCGATGGAATCGTCCATGTTTACGCATTTCAACTCCTCCTGAAGTCAGGTCAAGTTGCGAGCAGTGCACTACTCGCATTACCAGCGAGATCAGGCTTCTCAACCATTACAAATTATGCACATTACGAGCGAATGTACACAGAACTTGCCTTCACTTTACTAAATGGCTTAGTTCTGAATGAGAGCATTAGCAGTTCTTTGCTTTTTGCTTTCCTTTCGTAAGGAATGAAAGTCCGCTAGAATTGCAAGTGGAGTCTCCGCTGGCGCCAACAGTACGGTTATACCTTCGTTCATAATCGGGATTTTGCTTTCAGAGAGGTTCAAGTGAAATAGGCTCAAATAAGGACACGGTATCCGCCCACGGCTATGAGTCTACATCAGAGCTAGAATTTATGCAAAAGGACTTGCTTCATGAGTAGTGAAACACTAGAAAATTGAAGAGTTGACAATTCCTGCGAATATATATGTGCGTACTAAGTATGTTTATTCGATGTGGCTTTTGTGTTCTTTCTCAAGTCGTCTTTGTTCTCCACATACAGGTTACATAATACATTTCGGTGCATAGTACTTATAACCCGTCGCCATTACCTGTACATCGGAGCACTCAGTGTCTAGAAGGATCTGTGTACCCTTAATCAGGTCGTGGCTAAATGCTGGCTATATGCAGGAACATAAACGTAAAATGTCCGGTTTCCTGGCTATATCTAGCATTTTAAGCGGGGCCTGATTAAGAATGTGGGAAGCAAGCTGTTCTTGAATGTTCATTCGCACACACTTCAGATATCTTCTGAAAGTAATCCGTCGACGGTCTGCTGCACTTGGTGGAAAGAGAAAGCGAAGAAGTTGTTAGCACACAGTTGAGTCTGCCTGGGGCACACCAAATGTACGGTTCTGGAAAACTAAGGAAAGCAATTGAGATGTCGCCGAAACACCGATACCTTCTTCAAGTCAATGTCTAGATATTCGTCATAGCATTAATATAACCTCAGAATAAATATGCTAGAGACCTCCATGCGAAAGCTAATAAAGGACTTTAAGACACGAGGAACGTTCAATGGCGCAGGTTATTTGGCGTTAGTACAAATCCTGTTTACTCTCTAGGCTCGCGACGAGACAAATACCAAACAGGGCCCGTGTCAATGTGTCTTTTGGCTAGAAGCAATACTTGAACAAAATTCAAAACAGTGATTAGGTGCGTCTAGTTGACCAGTGTACCTGCCGATTGACAGATCCGTGTGTGGATGCTGTTCATCTCGTGTGACGTATTAGCGCGTATGACGGACACCGTATCCCAGCGTACCCTTCTCACTGTTCCATCACGTATGTTGGCATGCTTATTCAACGTATATACCGGGCAAACATCGCCATAATCGTGCTTTGTTTCATCGCTTCCGAAAATCATTTTCTAGCAGTAAAATTGAAGCGATTTTGAAAGTTGCCACGACAGATAAGAACTGGATCATCTACCCTAATCACATGGTCACTATTGATCGCTATCTGGCCTGATCCGGATCGAATTTCCAGATTATGATTGGCTCTTTTGCGCAAGCTGGAAAAGGAATCCAGTCAGTGTTGAGAAATTCGATCCCGATAGGGCTTAATCGTGATCAGGAGTGAGCCGTGTGACACAGGTATAAGTTCAATATGAGCAAGCAAAGAAACGGACAACTGTCATCCAAAACCTATAGGACGGTGGAAGCACACCTTCATATGCTTAATACCAGGGGTTCTCGAGCATATTGGCCCCATCAGTGCCAAGGAACCTCCTCCCCCCCTCCACAGCCCCGCGCGCTTTCATGCAAGCATTCCTCACTGGGTTCACGCTACATTCACCTGCACTAAATTCAAAAGCAAGGGAACATAATATTTATTTACTGACATGCAACCGAACTCACTTTCCTTGCACCAAAAAATCGACGCGAGACTCATTCACACTCAGGGTCAGTCGCATGTCGGCTTCTGGATTCATTTGTGCTACTATAGCGCAAACTTGAAAGACGAGGGACGAAGGAACACGACACACACAAGCGCGCGTGTGTGTCGTGTTCCTTCACCCCTCATCTCGTACGTTTAGTAGCACCAATGGATTACCAACTTGCCCCAACATGCACTATGCTGGATTCCGCTGATTCCAGCGTTTATTTTTCAGGTAGTCTAGTATCGAGAATGCCTTCTCACAAGCATATCTTGTTGCAAATGGCAGCAGTATGTCCACTGCCTTATCAAACAGATGTGGGAATAAATGAACAGCCTCCATCCAGAAGGCAACAAAACTTTGGCGCCCAAACTTTTCTTTAAGAGCAATGTTAGCCCGGAGTTCCAGAAATAGCTTAACCGCACGGCCCGTTTTCGGTGTCTGGCTGGCTACAAGCTGCTGGCGGGATTTATTGCGCAGCTCGCGCGTATCTGTTGTGCAATGAGATGTGCTTATTGACACTTGGGCGTGGGTAATGGAGGTTCCTTAGATGGATCACACCTCAGGTTCGCCATCTAAGTGACTTGGCGAGTGCGAAACCAGGGAAAATTTATCAGTGGCTCGCGGACGTGGAAGGAGAAAAAAACAAAGAACACCGGACACACCTTGCATCAGATGCCCCGTGTGGCAGGAAGCGCAGGGGGTCACTCCGGGCGCCGCAGTTTAAAAGAAAAAAATTACACCATCTCCCAATAAAGGAAACCATGCGGCGATGCGAAGCAGCGCTCGGTGTTCACCTGTGTTTCCATTGTTGTTACATTTGTATGTTTCCGTGTATGTTTCACTTGTGTGTGAAGTTGTGTATATGTTGTGCACCGCTTTTGTCCCCCCCCCCCCTCAGCTCGATGTTTCTGTTGCGCTTCGGCTTCGCGTTGCCTCGCAGCTTCGAAATTCGCTTGCCGGCGTTGCCATTTATGTTCAGCTTCGCGAGCGTCCATAGCGCCGTTGCGATGAATAGTGAATGGGAGCGAGCGAGCGCCGCATTATATTCGAGCGCACAGCTGTGGCGGAGAGGGAGAAACGGGAGAGTAGAAACGGAGCGCAAGTAGCGCTCACGCCGCCTCCTCCACCCCACCTCCTAGTGCTCACGCGAGGAGAGGGGGAGAGTTGGCGCATGCACAGTGGAGAGCGGACGCGTGAGGGAAGGACGTACACAGCCCCGAGCAAAAGCTGCTTCGCATCTAAAAGAAATAGCTAAGAGCGTCTGATTCTAAATTGTCGAGACTTGCAGACGCAGCGCTCCTAATTTTCTTTCAATTCGAAAACTGCCTTTCAGGTGCGCACAACAAAGCGGAGGTGCGCACAACAAAGCGGCCATTCTCAGTACCTACTCATGATGTGGAAGGAAAACAAACAACAAGACAAAGTGGCCATTTTCTTTACCCAGTCGTGATGTGGAAGGGAAAAAAAACAAAGAACGCCGGGCACACCTTGCATCAGACGCCTCCGTGTGGCAGGAGACGCAGGAAGTCACTCCACGCGCCGCAGTTTAAAAGAAAAATAAATATCTAAGAGCGTCTGATTCTCCACTGTCGACACTTCCAGCGCGTTGCTCAAGCACATAGACGTAACAACTCTGACAGTTGTTAGTTCACGCTTACCCTGTGCATGCCTGTGCGTTCTTTTGGGGCGTCCTTCGTTGTACTTCAGCGCCGCGCTGCAAGTAATGAGCTGCTTCTAATTCTTCGTGTGACATTTCAATTTCTTGCTATCGAATTCATTGCTTCGCCCTTGCGGCGAAACTGACTTTTTTATTTCCCTAACGAACCCTATTCAGAGGTATTGCGTATAATTGGTGAGGTTTACAAATGAGAAATTTTCCTATTTACTAGCCACATATATCAATGAATGGTACTATATAGTATCTGGATTTTCAGCAAATGTTGATGAGCAGGTGATTTCGCGGATGTGACGGGGCAGGGCGTTTCACTCAGCCGATGATCAACTAAAGAAAGATACAGAAAAGTTTGTAGTACGGCTGCTTGGACGGGTTAATCACACGGTCGTCTGTTTGATATTTTGTCATCAATTATCAGCAAGTGCATCGACATCACAATTTCGAGAGCTATCAGCTAAAATGATATGGCGTAAAATTAAAAAAATCTTGTCGTTTCGCACTTTTCTTACAATTTCCCCCCGAAGCTAAGCAGATATATTGGCGAAATCAGTGTCTTAACTAGAGCAATCAGTGAAGGTCTATAAAGTGACGTATAGGGAGTGCTATTGCGTGTTTGGCTCCATTGGCATTCGAACTCTGATATGTCACACTGTTTAGCAACGCGCTGCTTTCCCCTAGCTGAGTCCATACACTACCCTAAATCATGTGATGTACAGGAAATATTACGTGAGCGCGCGAGATGCACGTCCACTTCGTTTTTGCGGCGTTCGCGTGAGTAGAAATTAGGAGCCTTTCCTCTGTCGGCAGAATGGTGGCACGCGAAGCTCGGCGTGGGCGTGCCTAACCTATCGCTTTTCTCTCCCTCTTTCTTTCTTCCTTTCGCATTGCGCTATGCTCCCTCCTAACGTAAGCGTTCAGATTTATTACAGGTAACGGCCGTCCCCTGAATGCTTTTTTTCGGGCTGAATAGGCATCTTGTCTTTCATACTCTTTCCACCGTTCGCCAGCCTCTAGAACGGCCAAACGAAAGGACCATCACGCGATCATGGAAAGGTGGGTTAGGAATTCGATTTTCTCGACGTCGGAATTGTTCTGAAACTTGCAATCCCTGTTATCGACCTTACGCGTTGTCCAGCAGATCGGTTTTCGTCCGCCTGCACGAAATATTTCAACAAAGCACGCATTGTAAGTGCGCTGCTTCCCATTTGTGTAATTGTAGAACGCATTCATACGCTTCAGTTCAGTTCACGTTAGGCAAGCATGGGCCCGTGGCCTAATGGTCAAGACACTCGCTTTTGGATCAGGGGAACACGGATTCAAATGCTAGGCGCGGAAATAAGATTTATTGTTTTATTTATTTATTCTTTTGTTGCCCGCCAGCTAATATCGACGAGTGTTCTGTGGGAGGACGTCACGTGCTTTTTTTTTTTTTTTTTTCGCGGGGGTGGGTATTTCGGGAAACCACCATGGTCAGCTTCACAGGTAAGTCAATACAAGCTTCGCTCGAAGAAAAAGTGGGGGCAGCTACGCGCTAGTGGTGCGAAAGCTGTTAAAGATAATCCATTTCGCTCGGGTCGTCGCGGTGTCTCTAGCCGACATCCGCTTTCTCACGGGGGAGGTGAGGTGGTTGGGACAACTGTGCAATGTTCTGTAAACGTGATCATGAGTAGGCTCCTACTGCACCTTTGTTGGCACTGACGGCGCCGCTAAGAAAAGACAAGAGACGTTCGCAAAACAAAAGGCCCAGGACAGCTCCCTTGCCTAGTGGTAAATCAGTAAAACAAACTTCTAGTAACATTTAGAAACCTCAGCGTCATCGCATTTTTGACAATGAATGTTTTGATAACACATACTGCGGAAGCAGCGTAGCTGGTTGCCTTGTCCTCCTACTTTCATCATCGTCACCTTCACTTCTCTTTCCCTCCCCCTTGCTATACTATGCTATACATGGCTATGCTATGCTTTCTTTCTCTCTCTTTCTTTTTCTTTCAATCTCTCTTTCTGTCTCTTTCTCTCTATTTTATTGCGATAGCAATTGTATGGGCACTCTCGGCTGATTTTTGCCGTCGCCGACTGTCGACGCCGTCATGTCCCGGATATGTATATATATGTATATATATACAAAAAAGACAAAAAGAAATATAAAAAGCAGAAGAAAAAAATTTGAGGTACCCGACCGCGGATTCGAACCAACAACCCCTCGCTACCCAGCGCGCTGCGTTAGACAACTCAGCCACACGACACTTTTTTTTTTTTCTTTCATGGTATTTATCACACTTAGTATTACAGTGCACAATAATAGCACAAATAAAGCAAGCAAAGGTACAATCACATAGCGACAATATGCGCTCAAGCGTTACTAAGTGCACACTCGATGGCTAACACAACGTGCAGTAGAACGGTGAGAGTTCTTCACATCGTGTTATACTAGAAAGGTGGTGAGGCCGAGCACCTCACCAAGAGGGGGTACCAGTCCGGTCTAAAGTCCAGGTCATCATAAATGTCCTTTAGCTGAATAGTCATGCGAATGAAGTGCATGCTTGAAGAAATGGTGGGTTCTGCGTTACGGTCCTGCATACGTGTCTTCCATAAGCTATGCATACCCATGAGGAAAAACATATCATATGGCACTTCATCAAGCGATGTTGGTATAAGATAACGTATGGTGTGAGAATTGACGACAAAACGTTTCTTCAGTGCTCTCTGAAGGACATCCCAGAACAGAATAGCGTCTTTGCAGCTAATAAAGCAATGTTCTATTGTTTCCGGCACATCACATAGACGGCAGTTAACAGAAGAGACAAAAATACCTTTTCTTTTCAACCATGTGCTTACCGGAAGTGTTTCAGAGTGGAGTTTATAGAAAAATGTTTTTGAATTAGGAGGAATATACATTTTGCGCACCACGTTTCAACACATCGTGGCCTGAAAGATCGGAGTACAATGAACGGTACAGCGGAGGCGGGAAGAGCATAGTTAGTAAATCCTTATATAGTACCTTGCGCGAGACTGTGTACAGGTATTCCATGGAAAAGCGAGCTTTAAGGAACCGAACTGCGAGGTAAACTTCCTGCATGAATCCCCACAAACACGGGCGTTCGGAGAAGTTTGATGAAACAACTAAGTCTGGCAAGCAATCAACAAGTGTAACCTGCAAGAATGAACGGATTACGGGGTGGGAATTGTCTCGAAAAAAGAAGAACCGTGAAACTGTTTGCCATAGATAAAGATGTACTAATCCCAACCCACCCTCACTAACTGGCCTGAAAATGTTGTCACGACGCATGGGCTCAAAAGTCGAAGACCATATGAAAGTAGCAAAAATTCGATGAAAGCGTTGTATATAAAATCTCGCGCAATGGATAAGTTGCAATACGTAGTAAAGCTTTGTTGCTAGGAAAGTATTGCAAGCTTCAGCTCTCCCGAATATTGAAAGTCGATGGGGAACAAATGTCTGGGCCTGTCGTTCAAGCTTAGGAACGCGCTCCTTCCAGTAATGCGCACTGAATCTATACGCGTCCAGTGGTACTCCGAGGTATTTTGGCGGGATTCGTGTCCAATTAATCCCTGCGAAATGATTCGGCGTGGTACCCCACGAGCCAAACCATAGTCCTAAACTCTTAGAGGCATTTAAACGCGCTCCTGATACAACGCCAAACTTTTCAATTGTAGATACCACATTTTCTACACTTGGTTTATCTGTGCAAAAGAAAGCGACATCGTCTGCATAAGCTAATACTTTAACTTCACTGCCTAATATACTAAAGCCGCGAATACAACTGGACTGTATTATGCTTAAGCACAGCGGCTCTAGATAAAGTGCAAACAGAAGTGGTGACATCGGGCATCCCTGTTTCACCGAAGAGCAAATAGAAACAGGTTTCGAGAGTTGACCATTAACAATGAGACGAGTTGAGCATTCATTATAACAAAGTTTAACACCTTTAAGCACGACTGTGCCAACATTGGCATGCTCAAGTAGAGAAAAAAGGAACGAATGACTAACACGATCAAAGGCTTTTGCAAGGTCTACCTGTAGCATTGCAAGCTGTTTTTGATAACCATAGCAGAACTGAAGAACTGTTCGAGCAAACGTGTATATTGTTTTGTATAGATCGGCCCCTAATTCCACATGTCTGATGAGACCCAATGACAATCGACATCGCAAATTGCAATCTATTTGATAATACTTTCGCAAAAATTTTGTAGTCCACATTTGACAGCGATATTGGCCTGTAACCTTCGACGGAGCGAAGCTTTTCCTTGTCAGAGGTTTTCGGTATTAAAACAGTGTGGCTTTTGCAAAAAGATCGCGGGAGTGTCTCCATGTCATAACTTATTTCAAAGATGTCCAGCAATATGGGAGATAGCGTTTTTTTAAAAGCTTTGTAAAATTCAGCTGAGATGCCATCAGGGCCAGGTGTTTTCGATAAAGGTAAGTTGTCAATTGCCTGCTCAATTTCCTTATCGTATGCGCTGGTGTTTAACGGCGAGCTATTTATATACACCATGTACCGCTGGTGGTAGGGAAATCTCGGAGGAGCGTGAGTGTGTTTTCTATCACGCAACACTCCTAATTTTCTTTCACTTTGAAAACTGCCCGTGTGTCGCGCAGGACAAAGTGGCCCTTTTGTGTACCCACTCGTGATGTGGAAGGGAAAAAGAAAGAAAGAACACCGGGAACACCTTGCATCAGACGCCCCCTGTGGTAGGAGACGGAGAGGGTGGCTTCACGTGCCGCAGTTTAAAAGAAGAAGAAATATCTAAGAGCGGCTAAATTCTAAATTTCCCCACTTATATTAACCGCCGGTTTCATGGCCAGTCCCCGGTAGTGGGTAAGAGCCAATATTTAAGGGTCAAGCAAGCAAGCAAGCGTCTGATTCTCCATTGTCGACACTTGCAGCCTGTTGCTCAAGCACATATGCGCAACAACTGTGACAGTTGTTAGTTCACGCTTGCCCTGTGCATGCCTGTGCGTTCATTTAGGGCGTGCTTCTTCGTGCTTCAGCGGCACGCTGCAAGTACCGAGCTGCTTCTGGTTCTTCGTGTGACATTTCGATTTCTTGCTATCGCATTCATTGCTTCGCCCTTGCGGCGAAACTGTGACATTTTTTTGCTCTTTTTCCTTTTGCCTCTTTCTCTCTCTCTCTCCAAGTTTCCCTTTCTGTCTTCTTTGCTCATTTTCTCTATATTGATCTAGTTGTCTTGCCCATACAATATAATCATATGGTTCCCATAAGTGCTTCTTCTGCAATACCATGCCTACATAGCCGAATGGTTACGACGCTAGCCTTCGGACCGTGGGTATCCGGGTTCGAATCCCGCCTAGGCAAGAAAGGTTATTTCGTTTTTAGATGCGAAGCAGCTTTTGCTCAGGGCTGTCTCCGTAGTTCCGTTGGCGACCGTCCGCTTTCTCGTCCAGGAGGCCATCTTGAGTTGGATGGCCTCCTGCACGATAAAGTTCTCATTGTTGTTTTATTTTTCTTTACAATCTCTCGCCTTTCCGGCTCCGTTGCACTTCTCACCACAATTTTCGTGTACACTTCTAGGAGTGACGAGCACGAAGTTTGCATCTTCATTGGCACTTAAGAGACTCCCTCACAACTACCACCACTACACTTGCAAGGTCGTAATGGAAAGGCCCGTTGCCTTCGAGTCCATTCATAGTTTCCTAAATGCAGGATATGTATTTCACACATGCGCAGATTGTTCGCACATTTCCGCAGTATTATTTCACTCATGACGTCCCTCGAGCACTCCGGGTTCATATTGGTTCGTTCTATTACCCGGAATCGGGAGTGCAACATAGACATAGAAACGTTCCCGGATGTAGTAAGTTTTACGCTTTCTCTACGCGATAGCACCACACGCACGGCACCGCTGGCGAAACTTGCCCATGCTGCAATAATATTCCGCAGCTTCCATAAAGGCGCAACACCGACTTCTTCATATAACGCGAAAGCTGTATTCTCGGCTGTGGAGTACACATTAGGAAACTGTTGCCGAGACAAAGAACCTTTCTTATTCGCCTCTCAGAAGTTCAGTTTGATTGAGTCTTGCCGTATCTTACTGACATTCATATCGATTGACAGCTGGAAAGAGTAACTGGTGCGGTCATCTTTTAGCAAAATACGGCGCACTAAAGCAACACTCGCTGTTTGTTATTGCTAGAAAGTTAACTATAACAGATCAGCTCCATGAAAAGCCCGCAAGATAGACGAAACCTTATGAAACAGAAAAACTGACATCTGCCTGAATATATGCAGGAAGAAATTTCCATTTAAACTGTTACGCGTTATACATGAAGAAAAAGTCGCCGTGGTTTTATGTGGTGCTTTAACAAACCTCAAAATAATAAGCAGTAATAAGGTGCCGTTTTGTGTAAGACAGACACGGTGTTCAAAATTAAGCTTTATGGTTTTCTTAAAAGTGAGCACTGGGATGAACGTGAAATCCACCTTTGCAGATAATTTACGTATCCAGGCGGACAAAAAGTGAGACAGTAATTATCGCTGTCAGCCGTCAAATGAACTAAGATTGAATAATGAACTTTTTGATAAGTGCAGCAAACGGGTTTGTTTGTATTGAAAAGTTGGAGGCAGCAGCGTTTCTACACAGTTCCACTTGGAAGAATTCTTCTAGCGCGACTGTGCGTCAAGATATCCCGCTGCAAAGTTCAATTGCGGTTTTCATGATTTCGCATGCAAGACAGTGAGCACTGGCACAAAGCTCCTCCCGAATGTGCCGCGGTAGTGGCGTGTGGCGTTTAATCTGACAACGGGTCGAAGGTAAAGGCAAAGATGATAACGGTTACCCTTTTGCTACCGGCTGGCGGTAGCAAGCATTGACGGCTCGTCACATCAGGGAGGAGCATTGCGCCTATCCTCACAGCCTTGCATGCGTAATCATGCTAACCGCAATTAAACTTTGTAGCGAGATATCTCGGGGCACAAGCATCCTAGAAGGATTCTTCCAAGTTGAACTGTGTACAAACATGACTGCCTCACACTTTTCAATACAAACATGCCCACTTGCTGCACTCATTAAAAAAGTTTATCCTTCTATCTTAATTTGGCTGCTGAAAGCGATAATTATTTTCTCACTTTGTGTCCCCTTCGATACATAACTTATCTGCAAAGGTGAGTTTCACGTTCTTCCCAGTGCTGAATTTTAAGAAGATCATAAAGCTTAACTTGAACACCCTGTATATTGTGCATGGTACTCGACACGTACCCTTCAAATATCCGAGATATAAAGAAGTTTGTACTAGGCTGTCGCTGACAGCTGTTTCCTTCAGCATTGGAAACAGAATTCTCAGTAGCGGATAGCTGAGTGCGCGCAGAGGGCCCCAACATGAAGTGGTAACATAATTCCTTTATTTATTTTGTACTTTCTTTCTTCTTTTAACGTAGGTAATGTCACGGGTCAGTTACTCGTCTGTCTCTTTGCGTAGGGCATACGTTCTCTTGTGTTTCTTTTTCGACATAGAAATTTCTTCGCTTTTATTTGTTCGGCAAATGTTCTGGGAAGCCGACAAAAATCTTTGCAGTCAGACATGACAAAACCGCTGGTGCTTGTTTGACACTGTGAACGGCCGATGCTCGTTATAGTTAACAGTGTTTCTTGGTAGAACCCTGAGGAATCCAAGAAGCCACTGAACCATCATAAACAAAAGAAAGAAAGAAAGAAGAAGAAGAAAGAAAGAAAGAAAAGAAAGAAAGAGAAAGAAAGAAAGAAAGAAAGAAAGAAAGAAAGAAAGAAAGAAAGAAAGAAAGAAAGAAAGAAAGTGTAACGGTCTTTCGTTTCAGTTTTGCGTAAACAAGAAGACTCGATTCCTCGTTAGCTCCGTATCAACAAATGGGGTCACCAACAGCCGCCCGTGTACCCATTAAGTGTCGACGTAAGGCTTCAGGAACTGTTTTTCGATCGTACTAAAATGCGCCGCAAGCCATAGGCGCGCGCAGGCGGGGAGGGGGGGGGGGGTGGCCGCCCCTTTACTCACCTAAGAGAGGGAGGGGCGCACAATCTGCCCGATACATTGACTTAGTAAAACCAGCGCCCCCCCCCCCTTCGCCACTGCCCTGATGGGGAACTCGGCGCACGCCTATGCCGCAAGCAACTAAACTTTAAAGACCGTTAGTGTAAATTCCTCGATAGTAAAACACGCATTTGGAGAAATTTTTCCGCTCCTGATAGCTCTCTCCCCGTCAACGTTGGCGCCCGCTTAGCTGCACAATTAGTACACGTGCCGTTTGAGTCAGAACTGCAGTTGTCAGGTTGTCACTTAAACCCGCTTCGTTAATACGTAGCTGTACAGCGCCTTAGGGACGACTGCGTGCCGAAGGCAACTCGTGTAGTTCCTCATTGAAGAACTACCCGTATTTCCGCCAGGCTGAAATGAACGCAGAAGGAGGGCTGTGGAGTCAGTTCCAGACTTGTAGCGAGGAGAGCGTACAGGCAACGAAAGACAGAAAAAAAGAAGTCCTTGAAGCGTCCCCGCTTTAAGCAAGGTGTCTCATATGCACATTTTAAAAAGTAGTTTCAAAAGTCTTACGCTCCTTATAGCTTTTTTTCCTGAACAATAATCGCCACAAGACTCATCTACGCTTCCTTTGAAAAATCTGCACTCATAGAACACTTGAACACACAGGCGTGAAGCTGCCTTCCTGAAGGCAGCTTCACGTTGCTAAGCGTATGATACACGAAGCGCCAGGCTTGCTGAGCTAACTCTATATAACGCAATGAATTTAGGTGAATTAAATAATATTATTTCGTCAAAGAATGATTTGTAAAGTGCCGGAACTTCCTATTATTTCATTTATTTAACAATCTCCTGCACCTAGTAATACTACCGCTCTCAGTGAGCGACGTCGAAAATGTGGCACGGCATTTATAGGCAGCGCTTTCGATAGTGAAGAAGAAAACATCAGAAATAAAATGAATTAAACTTGTTTAAAAACTCACGTACTGAAAACAAAAGCGATTCACTACCTCCTCTACAGGGCTGCAACCTGTGAAACGCATTGAGTGGCAGTGCATGAAATTATTATGCCAATCATCAATTGTTCTTATTATAGATTGATAATTCTTATTATTTAAAGGGTCATCAATTCCTTTGCTACGTCAAAATTATGGTAGGTGGCATCATCACAATAGTTAACTCCATACCGCGCAAGCCCACAAATGTATGTGGTGAGGCATCTATGTATAAACAAATCAATGTTCAGAGATATTGTGTGGCAACACTATTGAATCGTGCCTTTAACAGGCAAGTCATACCTGTCTGTCTCACCTGCTTTGCAAGCTAACATGCTTCCACTTCGCCCCGTTAAGCCTTCATTTTTCTGGTTAGAATACCGCTTCAGTATGTGACTGGTGCTGGAGAAAACATAAATCATAGTACAATTCGCAATCAAGCATGAAAAAAGCATCTAAGTAAACAAGATCAACCACGTGTGTACTGACGGTAAATTCCGGAATAATGCTGCCGATCGTACACAAGGCCTACACTATACTGACTGAGGCACAAATAAGTTTGTTATAGAAGTAATTGTTAGAATTACAATGGCTATAATAAAAAAGATGAACGCTTTCAGTTAATGCATTCGATGTCCACCGTTGATGCCCGGCTCAAAACCATGCCTTCACTGAGCCACCGAACCTTCTATAATGAATAGCTTCTAAGAAGCGGAGACCTCCATACAATAATAATATTGAGCGCAGAAGATCTCCGCGCGTCGTTTCATGCAATAATTAACCATCTAAACATGCACACGACAATATTTGCTGGCATGCCCGTTTTCTTTTGCATGCTCTTAGCATTGATTTAGAGTAACGGCTTTCTCTGTTTAGGAGCGCTCGTTTGCTGGACAGCGCGACCTCTTTTTTTTTTCTTTGCCTAATTATTAATAACGCAGTGTGGCTAATGCATTGCGCTGTGCCTCGGTTGAACTCCTAATGATCTACCGCTGATCACACCGCAGTATTCATTCCAACGGCCGAACAAAGCAGAGCATTTGCACAAATTACTTGGGAAGGCCGCTGTATTATGAGGAGAATGAATAAAACACTGGCGAACGGCGACAGCAACGTCCGGTCGCTTTCGCGTGGGTAATTATGGCACACTTGAATTGTTAAATGAGCACGACCGTACCGAGAGAGCTATTTCTAAGGGTCAGAGTAAAAGAAAGGCAATTAGCGAACACGCACTAGCATGCTCTTTAGAAAATGCTGAGCCATACTTCAAAACTTGACTAACTTTTGCTAAATATCAACTGTTCCTTATCGATGTTAAATCTGAAGAGATTGAAGAGAATCAAAACTGTGAAATGCAACAACACATTGCACTTGAAGAGAGGTTCAGGTGGCTAGCCATAATTTCAACATTGAAAATTTTTGGGTGCAATAAGAAATTTTGGACATATCTACACGCGCGAAAAACACACAAAGGACGAGGTAAAAGGCGGCAGACAGGACGCAGTGCGTCTGCCGTCTTGTCTCCCGTCGTCCTGTCTGACGTCGTTTACCTCGTCCTTTGTGTGTTTTTCGCGCGTGTAGATATGTCCGAAGTTCATATGGACCAACTAGCCCAACTCGCTTCTTCAATACTGCAATAAGAACCACGTTAACTTGAAATATGTAAATGGGCGTTAGTTTGGAAGAACACACGCAGGAGAAATACCTGAAAGTGTAGTGATTTTGATCGTGTAGAAACTAATTTTGGAGAATACAACCATAATCGAAGAAATATAAATCCGCAAACTCTGTATCTTCTTGCTCGCATGAAAAAATGTTAAAAAAGTCAGTTTCGCCGCAAGGGCGAAGCAATGAATGCGATAGCAAGAAATTAATGCTATACGAAGTGAGGCTCGCCAATGAATACTCTCAGTCTGAACAGCGCTCCTGTTGCAAAGGCGGCCGAAGCAGCGAAGGAAACTAGCGTGCTTCAAGTGTCGAGCTGTGACACCTGATAGTTCGCGCTCATCTTCTGTTTGTTCGTTTAGCGGCGCCCCTTGAGTTCGAGTGACTTTCGTACGCTCCGTAACATGAGCGTGGACATTACGGTGAAAGCGTGAAACATCAGTCTTCCCCTCAGCACGAGAAAACCACGCGAGCAGACAGCGCAAGGGCAAGGTTCTCCCTGCGCAAACATAACATGAAGCGAGCGAGCGAGCTGACGACTTTTAAATGCGCCTGTCGTGCTCCTAACGCCATCTCGCTGGTAATGAAGAAACGCTTATAAGCGCAGCCGTCTCTGAGTCCGTCAAGCGGTAAAGGGTGTGTATATAACGCTCGCCGTTACCTACGTGGAGGATCTGCGTTTCGTGGCGTAGTGGATAGCGCCACTCGCTGCGGAGAAAGAGGTCCCTGGTTCGATTCCGCGCCTCGGAAGCATTTTTCTGAATGATTTTTCTTTGTGGCTTTTATATATATATACATACTTATACATATACGGTGCATGACGGCGGCGACGGCGACGGCAAAATCCAGCCGAGACAGTCCATATAATTGCTATCGCAATAAAAATACTCCGACTGCCAAATTTAGGGTGGAAGTCGAAACAGACACGGCCTAGTGTGAGGAAATTGAATAACACTTCCTTGTCACTCGCAGCTGCTACGACAGCTGACCGCAATACTGGCCTTTCCCTGGCGTCCATTCGTAAGGCATCGTAAAACCGGTACGTACTCAGCCAAGGCGAGCCGTAAACGCGGCCGAATATTCCCCGAAACCCGTGAGCTAGCTGTTTCGCACAGTCGCACAGCAGACTCAGCTAAATCCGACGCCGCAATGCCGGTGTGATTCGCGGTCGTCACAGCCAAGATCGCGCAATTAACAAAGAAGCCCGTTTACGACCGCGATATCTTAAACCGATCACGTGGTACTGGCTGGTGCACTCCACTGGCTCCAGTATCAGCGCTGTCGTTGTCTTAGTGTTGAGTGTGCTGTAGCTGGTCCTGTTCAGTAATAGTGACCGGCTTTCATTATGTGTGTGTTTGTGTGCTCTCTATACATATTATTTCAAATGTCCCGTCCACTTTCTTCACTCTAAAGTAACAAACCAAATTATACATTTTGGTTAAGCTCCCTGTCTTATTTTGTTCTTTCTCCTCTTTTGCTGTCTTTAAATTTATTCTTTTATTTTTGAGACAGGAATAGAGTTGCAGCTGCTTCAGGCCCACAGGTAGAATATGCTGGAAACGATAAGGGCGATTGGCTAATAATGGAAAACAATGCCTGTATGTAACTTCTAGGTAAATAAGGAAACTAACAGTCTGTGTTATGTGTATTCTAGAGTTGTGGCGTACAGAGCAGTCAGCTGAAGGAGGGGCAGGAAGGAACGTGGGAAAAATCGCGGGCAAAAAGTAATTTAAGAAATATAATTAGACACTTCTAACCCCACTTGTTTTTGCATCTTTAAAGCTGCACAGACGAGTGTGGTTAGAAGCGGATTCCACACAAACACAACAATAAGTTTTTTTCTAAAACCCCGTCTCCTTTTCTAACCAGCTCAGTAGTAAGAGTGATATCATGCCCGTCATCAAGTCTGAGGACACAATGGTAAGTGATTGTTCAGTTGGCTTTAAGTCTGCATTTTTTTCGCGCCTCAACCGCAATACGGTTGTGGGTCACGTCGTAATTCAGGACTAAAATATTTTCCCCCCATGGGATCCTTAGTGTTCTCATAAACCTCGCTACGTGAGCTGTTCTTTAAGCTCTCAATCCCGTCGAAATGAGCCCATCGCGTCTGAGGTTGAACACGCAAGCCCATGTATACTGCGCTTAGTATATTACGACACGCTACGTCCCGAGTGTGCCAAAAAAAAAAAACGAGTTCACGATTAGCATAGGGCGAAATAATATCGACGAGCACTTTAAGAAAGCGGCAATATTGGCCTTCTTTAAAAACTCTGGAGAAGAAAAAAGAAAAAAAATGGTGGTCTTAATTCTGCAAGCGATGACCAGACATGAATTGGCAAGTCAGAAAAATGGATATAGGGCATGCACTTCTACAAACGATGGTCATATAATTTAACTCAGATGCATGTGCATGCAAGAGTGGGAGTGAGAAAGATACATTTTTATACGTTCTGACGGCTCAACCTCTGCAATATTTACATCATACGAGCTTTACACAATGATTGGCGCATGGCGCCCATGCTATTGATCAACTTGGGCAGTTTAAGGTAGCGAAAGTTCGCAAACACGGAGCTTTGAAGCGCCGCATGCTTGTATACGTCGGTAGGAAGACTGAACATGCAATTGTTCGGCAGAGTGTCCAGCCGTCGGTACCTCTTTTTTCTGGTGCAGACACGCTGAAGCTTGAGCGTGAATTATTTGAACTTTTACAGATTGTGTAGAAAAAGGTCAATCCTGCTATGAGCGAATAAAAAACGCCAGGCCTGCGCGGAAAGCGCAGCACAGTCACAGCGAAAGCTGGAAGAGCGGCATTTCTAGAGCCTGTTATAAACTCTCCTGTGGCTACTAATACAGGTACACTAGCAACGTACCCACTACGCAACAAAGCGTAATTTTTGGGAAGTTGGGAAGCACCCAGCACGACATTATTCGTTGTTCTGCGGAGAAGCGAGGTACCATATGTAAGCGATTACGTGCAGTTTGTTGATGCGGCGGTTGATGACGATGAATAATTATGGTTGCGCCCTTTGTAATGGGTTGGAAGCTTTAAACGACCCACTAGTTACGTAATGCATATTGTGTGACGCCCGGTCGTTATTTAACTGTCCCACCACGCTTTATAACACACTTTAACCAGAGAAACGTAGAGCGAGAGAGAGAGAGAATTGACTTTATTGAGACCCTGAGGAAATGGATCATGGGAGCCTTATGGGCTTCCTTGGCAACCAACAGAAGTGGACTTGCGAGGAACCCACTACGCTATAAATCATTGTAATTTTTGAGAAGTAGGGCAGTAGGCACTGTGCCATTTTTCGTCATTCTACAGACAGCCGTGGTACCTGCTAAACGCATGTAAGGCATTATGCGCACTTTGTTGATGCTGTGCGTGATGACGATGAAGAATTATGGAAGAGCTCTTCGTAATGGGTTGGAAGCATTCAACAACCTACTCGTTGCGCAATTGGCATTGTGTGACGCCTGGTTACAGAATTCGCGTTGTGCGACGCTTGGTGCTTATTCTACTCTTTTACCACGCTATATTGCATATGCTAATGTGGTTCCTTCCCGACATGAAGTCTGTATAGGACCTTTTTGCAAAGCAGTTTCAAGCACCGGCATGGCTCAGAGGTTGAATACTGGGCTCCCACGCAGAGGGCCCAGGTTCGAACCTCGTTCCATCCTGGAATTTTTTTCTTATTTAGTTTTTTTTTATTTCGAGCGATACTGGTTACGGACACCGGCGGCGGCGGCGGCGGCGGCGGCGGCGGACAACTACGGCACCAAAAACGGCCGGTGAAATGATCTCATAACAGCTTTCGCTGTAAAAGGAAAGAACAGGCCGCAACAGACCGCATAGTAAGATGTAAATCGATTCTCTTTGCACGAGTGTCTAAAACGGCAGTTCTCGAACTGGCCACTTTATGAACTACACGGTCTATGGTCTGCAGAGGCCTATTTGCAAGTGAAATGAAACAATCGTTTTTCAATGTGACGTGGAAGAAAGTAGAGGCGCCGATGAGTGGTGTCGCAACATTTCTTTGCATGAAGGGCCGTAAGAAATTCACAGTTAATCCACAGATTTTAAGTGTGAAAGATACCCGAAAAGCGGGTGAACAAAAAGACCGGAAGTCTAAATGATTGCTTCATCTCGTAACTACAGTTGACTACGCAAGCGGCATTTTTCCAAACGTTAAAACCGTCATCGAACTTTTTCCTTGCCGTTTCCTTTTGCTCCGTTGCTAGCGCTAGTTTGGAAGGGCATTTAAGATTGAGGCCGCGGGTTCTATTCCCGCCCACAGTGGCCGCATTTCGTTAGTGGCAAAATCCAAAAGAACACCCGTGTGCCTGGATTTAGGTGCGCTTTAAGGAACCTCAGCAGTGCTACTTTATAAGTGACCATAATGTACTTCCAGTTAGAGTCCCATCCAAAATTAC
Organism: Rhipicephalus sanguineus; assembly: GCF_013339695.2. Taxonomy (NCBI): domain Eukaryota; kingdom Metazoa; phylum Arthropoda; class Arachnida; order Ixodida; family Ixodidae; genus Rhipicephalus; species Rhipicephalus sanguineus. Next base: position 91,220,139 of record NC_051180.1, on the reverse strand, counting down.
CTTTAAAATATTACATTTTAACACGAAAGTGTTTTATGCCGGGGTCCACCAAGTACATCCGTCACGGATATGACGTTGATGAAATGGACGCCAACAGGCGAGAAAGAAAAAAAGCCAAGAAAAAGATCTCCCGCTGGGAATCGAACCCACGACCTTGCGGCCGCGACGCAAGCATCCGACGCCCTACCGACTAAGCTAACGCCGCAGATGCTGGACACGGCGCGAACGCGCGTTATATCTTTCACACATTCTCTTTCGCACGACGGTGCTCTCTGTTGGCGGTTTAGGTAGGCCGGGCGGAGCGGGGCGGTGCCGCCGTCTATGAGAGGTGAAAAGAAATAATGCTTCACGATCGACACTTACTAGCGCTTACTCCGAGATTGCGCGCGATATCGGAAGTCATGGTTAAAGCGTCTCGATACCAGCGAGGTACACTGGCCGCGCTGGCGTCGCCGAGGCACCCTTGACGCTGTTACGTTGGTTACGTTCTTTGCCTTTCGCTTTGTGTTAGCGTGCGTCGGCTCATCAGAGTAGTGCAGCTTCCACATGCACCAACGGGATTTCTCCGCCGCCGACTGCTTCGATTGCGAGAGCACCGACTAACAAAACTGCTACAATACGCGTTGCAGAAAGGACGCGATTTCGACGGGCGAATGTCGTGCCTTGGTGGAGCTAGACTAGCGTCTGCGAGACATAGGCCAACGAGACGCACGCGTTTGCGGCTCAGGCTACGAACCTCTACCTCCCGTGTTGCTGAAGCGTAGTGTGCGGTAGTGTATGCATGAGCGCAGGCGTCGGTCACCCATTGCTAGAAAGCGCACACCGTGCCGTTTCTCTCCTTAATTGACGACGCTTTGAAGAAGTGCATACCGGGTACTAATATTCATTATAAACTTGTTGATATCATCCTTACGCGGGATTCACGATTTGCTGTGTCCAAATATATGTTGAAACGTCAGCTACCACAATGGTTTAATCATGATCATGGGCTTTAGTCGTCGCGATAGAGACATGCCGTCAACATGGGTGCATCCACGTCAAAACGGTGCTGTAGCTGCCAAACACGAATAGGCATTGTACAAGCTCTCATATATAACTACATAATAAGCACTACTTCTGTGAAGACACGTTTCACTTTCGTGTTATACCGATTCCTATGACGGAGGGATCAGCCATGTTTTTTTTTGTCAGATAGTTCAAGCATATTAAATATTTTGTGTGGCCGCTAGTTTTCTGTCCAGTAAATTGTTGTCAACAAATTAATTGCCGATACATTAGATGCCAGAGACCACGATATGATTACGAGGCATACCATAGTGGAGGATTCCGGATTAACTTCGACGACCTGGGGTGTTACTCAGTGTCATTTTAATGGACTGTCTGTTTAATCGTGCACTGATTGGATAGAGAGCGAAGCCGAGAGTTCACTATTCCTGCCGGCCCTGTTAGCCATTTAGAGCGCGCTGAAATAGACAGCGCTCTCTACACTTTGTTTCCGACTCCGGCCGCTTGGAATCGCCCCGCGTCAAGTTTGAGGCTATTTTTCAGGCGCTCGCGTGTTCCCGCTCATATTGTACGACATAGTAGGTTGTTGCGATTTCGCTCATCGTAAATGGCAATTTATTGCGTATTCCTTCCATATATTCGCATATTGTTTTCTGCGCTCCACTTTTGAAGGATATCTGTAGCACCATCCCCGCGGACGGTAATATCATGTGCTGCCATCGCGCCGCGCTTCTGGCGCAGATCACATCACGTGAATTGAGCCAAGTGGGCAACGCTTTACATTGCGGCCGCCACCTCGAATAATGTATCCGCGATGCGCAGCGCCTATAGGGGTGCCAATGAAAGCCGCGTAGCGGCGGCCGTTGGAACCGCTGGTGGGTCGCGTAGCAGACGCTTCATTTGCGCGAGTGCGATTTGCCGCTTGTGCGCGTCCCCGATAATTACTTTTGAGGCGATAGTGTGCGCATATGAGCCGCACTTTATAATAGTGGACACGTGTCCGATGTCAAAGCTGTGTGGGACGACAATGTACGTCACCATACGCGCCAAGTGTTTGCCACAGACAAGCGTCAACAAGCTTCCCTACGAAGTGGAGCTCATCGTAACTACACCGCCTTCGTTATAACGTCGCGATCAATATGCCTGCATGCGTTGACGCGTGAACCAGCGTTTTTTCTCGACACAGTAGCTTCGTTTACGTGCCATGTGTTTATATAGTACATTTTGAGGCAGCGCTGTCGCACCGGCGTATAGATTTCATAGGTGCGGCCGCGCGAAGGGTCAGCGTTGGTAAAACTTTGAAACCAGCACGGTAAACTTGTGAAAAAATAAACGATACACTTGTCATCATCGCTGCAGAAGCGCACAGCGAACATTCTGCGCCGATGATCACATTCCAGTGCCATCAATAGGTAGAACGCAGCCGATTTCGTCCAGCACACGTGCAATTCCACGTCGTTTTGTAAAGGAGCCGTCACCTTCCCCACATTATCTGGCATTGCGCTTCGCGCCATTCGTTTTTCAAGAGAGCCTAGGCGTCGCGTCTTATCACTAATAGCAACCTCATGTGCATTGTCGCGTCTACAATGCCGGCGAGGCGACCAAGTGTAAAGTAGTAGCGTTCGCTGAATACGTAGCGACATAAATGGAGAAATAAAAACACGGTAATCGTTCTAACACTGCCGTAAACAAAGCGTGATTGCTTACTTTCTACGTCCTACAGCCGCAATCCAGCGCCGCCGTCGCTCTCGCTCATGAAAGAGCACCGGAAACCTGTAGAAGTGCGTTCCTGCGATTTTTTTGTGTGTTTGAGCAGCGGACAACGCAGCAGTTATTTTTCGACATCGCTGAGGCCCGACAGAGTCGTTAAATCATGACGAAAACACATCCATCCGTGCACTCGCGTAGACGCTCGCGGGAACACTGCTCGCCGGGACCCGTCCGCGCTTCCGAGCCGTGGCGGCAGATGGCGTCGTCGGCAATTTGCGCATCGCCTATAGACCAGATTTTCCATCGCTTGCATGGGGCAGCCATCTTTTATGGGGTGCTGCTGATCACATGGATTGCACAACCGCAATAATTCGCGGCCTGTCCTTATCGCACGCTGCCTGTGCTGGTTGAAATTGTTGGTTCGCCAGCAGTTATGACTTAACCAAGCCCGCAGCCCCTCGAGCTGGCCGCACCGACTGATGAAAGCTGGGGTCAAGAATATGTATGCTTGCTCTAAACGTGGGTGCGAGGGTTGAAATAATCTGGTCTATAAGGAGGAAGGCACCGCTACGTGGCCGCCGTCATGCCTTGCTGCATGCCAGCTTAAATGTCCTGCGAACTTCGTCTATTTGCTTGCAACCAACGCCCTTTCTCGAAGTCTAATAATACTCGTTCAGTCATCTGTGGAGCTTAGCGACATTCGTAACATTGCGTGCGGCCTGATGAGATGCTCAGCACAATATTAGTGAATGAGGCAACCGACCGAGATAATCTGGATCCAGACAGTTTTACACCTGACTCAGTCTGTCAGTTACGCAGTCACGTTAATTCAGTCACAGAAAATATGCGTGCCTGAAGTAAAAATACGTAGTTCGAAAGATCATCTCACTCGCAGCATGCGCTCTTTTCACTCGAGATTCATATCATATCTACAAGCACATAGAATTAAGCCCATCTACCGTCTCGCTTCAGTCACTTGTGGTTCAGTTTCGGCGGGACGGTGTTCTTCAGAATAAGCGCGCATTCACGGTAATAACTTAAGTCAGTTTATTAAATCATTAGATTTGGCTGTTACCTTCCTCAGAATAAAAAGAGGCGCGCACATGCCGATGCTTCAACAAAACCACGCACGGTAATGCCACACGCTACGTCCTACCCGCTGAAGGCACGGGGAAAGAATTCTTGTTCCGTGGTGGAAGGACAAACAGGTCGAACATAGTTGCTACTGCGAGGTAGCAGCTGCTAGTTGTGGCCTGGTCTGCAGCCAGCCATTTTGGCCCTACATCAACAAGTGCGATTAAGAACGCACTGGTGCACGGGCCTGTGCCATGTCTCGCGCGAACAAGTTACTAATTGAGGCCAGCGTTGCGCACCCGTCGCCTTGCGTCATCAAGGCCGATAGAGCATGGTGCTGCCGGACACTTCATGGTTAACAGTCTATGAATGCCTGTCATTTACATAATATGATAACGAGGACTTGGAGACTCAACCGAAACAGCGCGTGTTACAATCATTCATTGTGATGAAAAAATCCGCAAACAGGCTAGAGCCGACGTTTCGACAAGTGCACTTGTCTTCTTTCAGGCTGGAACTGATTTGCAGCCATGAAGAAATAAGTTCCAGCATTGAAGATGCTAAGAGGTTTATTGGCAGAGAATGCGTGTGAACAAGCAGCGGTCAGCAGTGTTCGGCCAAGCGCAGCAACCACGAGCTCACGGCGATGGCGATGCCGCTGAGGCGCAGAGCAATGCCGCAGAGGCCACTCTTCTTCTCTACAATCGCCCTCCGCAGAAAAAGGCGCCATCCTGGCGGCTTAGGGTGAGGACACAACGATTGGGTCGTAATACGGCTTGATGCGAGAGACGTGGACAAGTTCGCGGCCACGATAGCGTAGATCTGTCGATGGCGTGATGGGCTCCACGAGGTAATTGACGGAGGACGTTTGCTCTACAACGCGGTATGGTCCGAGGTATTTGGCAACGAGTTTTGCGGAGCGGTCGGGTGCGGTAGCGGGTACCCGAAGCCATACCAAAGAGCCAGGGGAAAACGTTGGTGCCGAACGGTCGCCAGGTTGACGGGATTGCTGCTGCCACTGGTCCTCGGTAGAAAAGGAGCGGGCAAGCTGGCGGCATTCTTCAGCATGTCGGGCAGCTTCGGACAGAGGGGTACTTTCGGACTGGTCAGGCTTATATGGTAGAATGGTGTCAATCGTATTAGAAGGTTCTCGTCCGTATAGAAGAAAGTACGGAGAAAATCCAGTAGTAGCTTGTACCGCAGTATTGTAAGCGTAGGTGACGAAAGGGAGAACTTGGTCCCAATTTGAATGATCAGAGGCGACGTACATTGATAGCATATCGCCAAGAGTACGGTTGAAGCGCTCTGTCATGCCGTTCGTTTGCGGATGGTACGCTGTACTTGTGCGGTGCACGATTCGGCATTCGTCAAGTAGTGCGTTCAAAGCGTCGGCAAGGAAAGCACGGCCTCTATCGCTTAGGAGCTCGCGAGGGGCACCATGGCGCAGAACGAAATGTCGCAACAGAAATGTTGCAACGTCACGGGCTGTGGCAGTCGGCAGTGCGGCTGTTTCGGCATATCGTGTCAGGTGGTCTATCGCAACGGTAATCCAGCGGTTACCTCCTAGAGTTGATGGCAGCGGTCCGTATATGTCAATGCCAACACGGTCAAAGGGTCGACTAGGACAGGGAAGAGGTTGCGACGGATAGACTTGTGTGGCAGGTAACTTTCGTCGTTGGCACTGAGCACACGAGCGAATGAACTTCCGCACGTAGTTATAAATGCCGCGCCAATAAAATCGCACTCGAAGCCTAGCGTATGTCTTGAAGAGGCCTGCATGCGCGCACTGTGGGTCCGCTTGGAAAGCATCGCATATAACAGCTCGGAGATGGCGGGGTATCACAAGAAGCCACTTGCGCCCGTCGGAAAGGTGGTTGCGTCGATAAAGAAGGTCATCCCGGATGCAAAAGTTGGTAGCCTGGCGGCGGAGAGCACGAGACGAGGGAGAGGTGGCAGGATCAGAAAGGATGCCGAGGAGGGCACTGATCCAGGGATCCTTCCGTTGCTCCGCCGTTATGTTGCGTAGGGCGGGTGAAGCAAGTGCAGGCTCAAGGGCAGATAGGTAAGCACAGTCATCCGATACCGGTGAGCGAGAAAGGGCGTCAGCGTCCGTGTGCTTGCGACCGGATCTGTAAATAACGCGGATGTCGTACTCCTGAAGTTTGAGGGCCCAGCGAGCAAGACGTCCAGACGGGTCCTTAAGAGTGGATAGCCAACAAAGGGCGTGGTGGTCAGTGACTACGTCAAATGCGTGACCATACAGGTAAGGGCGAAATTTTCCAAGGGCCCAAATAATCGCTAAACACTCTTTTTCGGTAACCGAGTAGTTAGCCTCGGCTTTCGTCAAAGTTCGGCTCGCGTAGGCGACGACATATTCATGAAACCCTGCCTTTCGTTGCGCGAGCACAGCGCCAAGTCCGACGCCGCTGGCATCAGTGTGAACCTCCGTAGGAGCGGCAGGATCGAAGTGGCGGAGGATGGGCGGCGATGTTAAGAGACGGCGTAATTTGTTGAAGGCGTCGTCGCAGGCTGGTGACCAAGCGGAAAGGTCCTTGTCGCCGCTAAGTAGGTCTGTCAGGGGCGCACATATGGAGGCGAAATTTCGAATGAAGCGTCGGAAGTATGATGACAAGCCGACAAAACTTCGGAGCTCCTTGAGGTTCTTCGGTTTAGGAAAATCGGCGACTGCGCGAAGCTTGGCTGGGTCTGGAAGGATGCCATCCCGCGATACGACGTGTCCAAGAATGGTGAGCTGTCGGGCGCCGAAACAACACTTTTTTAGGTTGAGTTGAAGTCCTGCGTCAGTGAGGCATGTGAGAACGCGCTCGAGACGACTTAAATGGGTGTTGAAATCGGCGGAAAAGACAACTATGTCGTCGAGGTAGCATAAGCATGTGTTCCACTTGAGGCCTCGTAAAATAGTGTCCATCATCCTCTCAAAAGTGGCTGGGGCATTGCATAGGCCAAAAGGCATGACAGTAAATTCGTATAATCCGTCAGGTGTGACAAATGCTGTTTTCGGGCGATCAGATGCTTCCATGGGAACTTGCCAGTACCCAGAGCGTAAGTCCAGCGAAGAAAAGTATTCCGCTCCCTGCAGACAGTCGAGGGCGTCGTCGATTCGTGGTAACGGGTAAACGTCCTTCCGGGTGATCTTGTTTAAACGTCGGTAGTCGACACAGAAGCGAATGGAGCCATCCTTCTTCTTAACAAGAACGACCGGTGACGCCCAAGGACTGTTTGAAGGCTGTACAATACCTCGCTGGAGCATGTCAGCAACCTGATCGTCAATAACACGGCGCTCCGACGCCGAGACTCGATAGGGACGTTGCCGTAGAGGCGCATGGCTTCCTGTGTCAATCGTGTGAGAAATGGTCGATGTGCGACCGAGACCAGAAGCATGGCTGTCAAAAGAAGCGCGGAACTTCTGCAATAGGGTGATCAGCTGGCTTCGTTCTGAAGAAGACGTTGCGGCATCGATGGAGCGATGGAAAGCGTCAAGGAGTGGCTGATCAACGGCAGGGTCAGAAGTGAGTGCGCTGAGGTCCGTAGAAAGTGAAGTAGGCGGAGCGTGAAAAATCTGAACGGTGTCGATCGGCTGTACGCGACCGAGGCATTCACCATGGAATAAAGGTAAGGGCCACGCCAGTGTGTTGTGAACGAGCGTCTTCGTGACGCCACTGCGGAGAGTAAGGAGAGCGACGGGCAGTGGAGAACATCTGCGATGAATGACACAGAGAAGTCCACATGTTGAGACGTAGGCTGGAGCACCCACCCCCTGTTTACGGATATTATAATCACAAGCTTCCATATTCCCCTTCCTGATGTTTTTGAATATCATATTGTGTACTTTATAACCATCATTCGAAATTATAACGTAATTATCTAAATGTAGGGTAAATTAACCAACATTTCTTCGTAAGACGAATTGATCCACGCATTCAGATCAGCTGCAGCAGTTATCTGTTGGCTGCAAGCATTCCTAGAATGGAAAAAAATTCTCAACTCCGTGGGCATTACTGCCGCTGAGAGGTGGCACTCACCAGCGACGAGCTGGCCCACCAGCTTTCGGCCGTCCGGCAAGCCGAAAATGCCGCCCGGATCCAAGGACATCGAGCCGTCACCTGAGGCACCGCCATCGTCATCGACGGAGGGTGGGTCGGGACAGGATATCCCTTTTCCCCCCGCCACGCCCGAAAGAAACTGCCGAACTGATCTTCATTAAAGTTTATTCATTCGTTAGACTCCCGCCTATGCGCCCCATGTCCAACATCTCGTTAAAGGGCCCCTCACCAGGTTTGAGAATTTTGAGCTAACGATCGCAATGCATACACTGGGCGTTCACGATCACATCTGCCAAAATTTGCAGCGCTACGCGCCGCGGAAATGGGTCAAATTTCAAGGCGAACGCTGCTTGCCCTTCCTCTCGCGGGCGCGCGCTTTAGAGAATGAGGGGATGACGTACATGAGAAAATGGCCCTACGTAGATGGTAGTGCTGTGACGTCGCCAACAGTAGCACGTGACCCTGCTATAATTATTTGACACGACATGTGTAGTTTGTGTAATTTTTTGCTTGAATAGATTAATAAAACTTGAGAGAAATAATGAGACACACAAAGGGAATGTGTGCGTCTTTTTCATTTTTTTTCGTGAATCGCAGCGAGATGCGGAGCTAATGTGCCTCCCTTTCCCATGCGTTCGTGTCCCCGCGGTTAGCGCATCGAGCAGACGCCAGCCCTGGAAACGAAAGTAATGTTCTGGCGCGTTCGAGCACTCATTATGCTCGTTTACTCTACCGCGTCCAAGTAAACGTTAATGCGGCACTGGCTCATGATACCGCCACTCTCGTGCCCGTACAAATGTCTCAACTTTCATGTCCGTCCCGCGGAAACAGGCAGTACACCACAGAGAACGCCGACAAAACGCCTTGGCCGCTACATAAAAAAAAAGGTAGCGACTGTGCAACGCCGCTCGCGTGCTCGGGCTGGCTCGGGCACGTCATGCGCACGTGACCATGCATGTGCATGACGTGTTCATGCGTATGTGTCAAGTGAAGAGGGCAGGGAAGGGATTTGGTTTGCGAAGGCTATACGGGGCGAGTGGCAAGGGTTTGAAACTTGCCTCCTCGCATCATGGTTTCGCGCCGCTACAAATTATTGTTTTTCTCAGCTCGTAATCAACCGATTTGAAAAATTCTTGCGGCATACTGCTCTTCATTCGGCCCACAACAATTTCCAACGTCTAACTAAAATTTGCTATGTGGCCTGGTGAGGGGCCCTTTAAACACGGCACTGCCTTCACCAAAGTGATCGTGTGCAGCACGATAACACCAGGCGCTATATAAAATAATTTTTGGTAATATTTGGACTTTTTTTTTATTGCACTTTTATCTTTTTCGTTTTTTTCCACGCAATCCCTATCTTAAACGAGCGGAAGCTTCCTCTGCAGGTCATGTTAAGAAGGGAGGGGTGAGGTACTGTGACAAAATGTAGCTCGGCGCAACTTGAAAGGGAGCAACAGAATGAATGAGCAGCGGAAATGGCGCGGTCATTCGCACTTCGGCCAAATCCACCGGCCAAGCGAGCAAGGCGAAGTCGGTCTCGTGTGGTGCTAAGGTTTGACCAAAGTCGGGGCACAGGGAACGTGAGGGGGTTCAGAAGGGGCGCTACCGGCGGTGTGGTCATACACCAGTGGGTTACCCGGCCCGGGACTGATAGCTGAAGCGTCTCTTTCAGCTCACGTGCGGCACACGGTATCAGAAAAAAAGATCAAAAACGACAAGATGCCAGAAGCAAACATGGAAGTAAAGAAAAACTGAAACAGGCATTGCCGAAGAAATTTCCTTCACGCGATACAGAACCGCGCGCTCTTTCGACATAAAGTCACTGGAACGGGAAAAGTACCGCGACCGTCCTGCCCGCCGCCATATTTGGTCCAGCGCAGCCGAAGCTTCGGCGGCGCGGTGTGGATTTCACGTGGAGTAACGCATGTTTTACGCATTGCGTGCGCATTTGCAGCCCCGAATGAAGCATACCTTTGTTCTCTAACTGATTAGGAAAGAAACAGCGGCAGTTTTCACTTGCCTACATGCGCACGCACGCGTACTAACGCGATAAAGAAATGCGAACTGCGTGGCATTTACGCGCTCGGCTGTCGGTATTTATTAAATGCGAATCATTTCTTTGCGAACTTCTGCGAGTTTGAATGTAACATGCATGCATCCATCCATCCATGCGTCCGCCCGTCCGTCCGTCCACCCACCCACCCACCCAGCCAGCCAGCCAGCCATCCATCCATCCATCCATCCATCCATCCATCCGCCCACGACTATGTGCTCTCCTGGCCGTTTCGTTAATGGGATGTATACCAAATTTGGTATGGCATAACATGTATGGCGAATATAAACTACAGGTGGTAACGTGAAATAATGACATGTACTGCATGATTTACATGCCACGCTCATGGTGCGCTCGCGGCCGCTTCGCTAGCGTGATACACACCAAAATTGATGTGGCGTGACAAGAGTGTATGACGAACATAACTTACAGGTCATAACGTGCAAATCATGGCAGGAATACCCTGTAAAACATAATTAACATGACATGGCCTCAGGGCGCTAGCGGTCGTTTAGTGAAATGCATATATACCAAAATTGATATGACGAGATATATCTGTATGATGAACGTTAGTGACAGGTGGTAACATGAAAATCATGACTTGTATGTCATGTACAGCATCACGTACTTGCCACGCTCATGGTGCGCTCGCGGCCGGTTGGGTAGCTTGATATACACGAAAATTGGTATAGCGCGAGGTGACTGTATGACGAACATGAATGACAGGTGGTAACGTGAAAACCATGACATGCATTACATGTACGGCATGGTTTACATTACACTGTCGTTGTGCGCTTCCGGCCGTTTTCTTAACTGGATGTATACCAAATTTGGTATGGCATGACGTGGGTGCGTGACGAACATATATTACAGGTCATGCGTTGTATATACCAGATTCTGCATGCATGCATGCATGACAAACATGCGATATATAGTGAACTAGATGTCATGACATGAATGATTTTATCTGCATCAAAGACGAACAAGGCGATATAGGCAGCTCTTTGCTGGCTGCTTTGCATATTAGATTGATTCCCACAATGCGTGGGATCTGCCGGATTGACAGAAAAGGCACAATTATACAGTCACGTCACGCGCTACCAATCTTGGTGCATATCAAGCCAGCGAACCGGCCGCGGGTGCACCGTAAGCATGGCACGTAAATTATGCCTTATACATGACATGCGTGCCATTATTTTCATGTTACCCCCTGGTATTTATTTTCGTCATACAGTCACGTCACGCAATACCGATTTTGGTGCATACCAAGCCAGCGAACCGGCCGTCGGTGCACCATGGGGTTGGCATGGAAATCATGCATTACATGACATGCGTGCCATTGTTTTCATGTTACCACCTGGTATTTATTTTCGTCATACAGTCACGTCACGCAATACCGATTTTGGTGCATATCAAGCCAGCGAATCAGCCACGAGTGCACCATGAGCATGGCATGTAAATGATGCCTTACATTACATGCGTGCCATTATTTTCATGGTACACAGAGTTATTTATGTTCGTCATTCAGTCACGTCACGCAATACCAATCTGTAGCAGTCAGTTTTCATGGCGCACTGATTGTTATATGTGAGCCCGAAGGCGTCATTTATGCCAAACATAATTAAGAGCTGCTCGGTAATGTTATTGTGCATGAACCTTCTACAGCAACCACGCGAAATAAGCTGCACTAGTGCAGCGGAGACGCCAACATTCCCCGAAACAGCATTTGCGAATTCTCAATGAAACGCTTGCCTCACAAAGGCGGGTATCAGTCGTGGGAACGAATTTTTCGCGCCGTATTCTGTGCAGCCGCACAGCCCGTCGCTTGGCATCCTTTTTCCCGCTGGGAATAGCAAAGAGGGCTTTGCCCGTTGCCCGCCGGCTGCTGCTCCCGAAAGCGCCGCCGGCGCCGCACCCAGGCCTTCTTCTATGCCTCAACAGGCTTGCGATGAAGTGTCAAAACGATACGGGATGTCGTAATGTTCCTGCACGCCTTTCCGAGGTTATAAAAACAATCGCGCTTCAAAGCGCAGTGCGTCGGCGGCCGGGAGACGCTAGCGAGGCGAGTGAGCTGGACCATTTATGTGGCGAAGCCGCCGAAAGGGCGCGGCGGCGAAGAGAAGAAGAACGCGGTACTTTTCCCGTTCCAGTGACTTTATTTCGACAGAGCTTGCGCTGCCTGCGTACGACTCGCGCTTCCTTCGTTTTCGGGAGGTGCACTCATCTTCATCGCCTGAAAAAATTCACTCCTTCGAAAAGAAGGGTCACTGAGGAGGAAGAATGGTAACGAAGAGGAAGATAAATGGCAAGGAATAAACAAGTTGTAAATGTGTATGCAAATTGCATCGTCTCTGGGGGAGAAGAAAACATTGCACTAGTCTTCTCTCCCAGAGTGGCGTGCCTTTGGCAGATACAGGTACCCACTTGAAATGGCGTGCTATAATTCTCGGTGGACCTTGGCATGAAACACTTTCGTGTTAAAACTTGGAGTACACAGAAGCTTCGACATCAAGGGTGGAACATGATGTCGTTATCGGGCCCCGTTTGCATCGCATTCTCATTCGCTTGCACGCTTCGCTTCTGTTGGACGCCTCAACCCTGCCGTGAGGGAAGGGACACCTGTGCGCATTATAAACGTTAAACCGCCCACTCGTTGCGCAATTAACGTTGTGTGACGCCTCGTGCGATTCTGCTCTTTTGTCACGCGATATAACATCTGTTAATGAGGCTGCCCGTCCGACATGGCGCCTCTACAGGTTTTTTCGCTTTCAAAGTAGTTCCAAATAGTAACATCGCTCTGTATTAGAACACTTGATTGCCAAGCCGGATGGCTAGGTTGGGTTTCAAGGCCGGGTAGCTCACTAAATGTATTTTTCTTTATGATGGCGTTGCTTTCCAGGAACAAACTCCACGACAACGAATTCCCCGTGGGGGGCAATACGCTTGCGCGTAAAATTGAACATATGACATAAGGGCTCTAACAATTTCAGCATTGCGTCTGCATTTTCTAGCCACCGTGCTTCTTTAGCGTAAAACACACTGGACGTCCCTGATGTTCCGTTCTCAGGAGTCACAGGTGCTATGCAGTGATGAATGAAAAGACGTCCGCATGAGAGGCGGTGGATGCGAAGGAAACGATCCAATGCCTCACTTTTCAGCGCCGTGTAGTACAATGACTGGTATATTTTATTTTTAGTTTTCGATGCAACACAGCATTTATATTCTTCGCGTAGTGGAATATTGCGGCTTGTCTGTATAAAGACGGTCATTATGTTTTTTTTTTCTACGTGACTAATATGCTTGGGGCTCGTTATGCAAAGAAGATAGGAATTGGATTGTTGCTTCTTCTAATTACTGCTCAGCGAGCTGTGAAAGATTGATGGTTTTACCAGAAAAGTATTGAATGACCATGGTTTTAACAACAAATTCAAGGACATTGCAGCGTTGCTGGGAGCACACCGGCGCCAGTTCGCCGTCGTTGCTAGGTGTCGGAATATTACGACCCGCGTCTGTGTCGGGTTTAATAACGCGTCATTTATTCCCTTCAAGCGCGGCACTTGAGAGAGGCGGATGCCACGCAATCTGTGTCATAACTCGTCTACGAAAGGGCACGGCATGCAATGCTGACCCCGTCGAATACGACACCCGTTTAGGTCGATGACCCTTCTCACTTTCCGAGCAATTTCCTGTTCTGCCGGGTGGCGAGATACAACTTGGTCGCTGTTATTTGTCTTGTTTCCGAGCCCCGCAGGTTATTTACGATGCCCAATATGAAGCTGGGCTTGGTTTGTCCAGGCTGGATATGCGTCGTGGAAAGCAAATATTCGCTGCTCGTCGTTGTGCTCGCGCGAGAACTTTGATAGAGGAGAACAAACAAGCAATTGGATTGAAGAGAGAAATTTCAAAAGATCATGTAAAGAGATGACGGTCAAGAAGTAACTGTCAAGCCTTTTGCCCGACGAAAAGGAGCACGTCACGCACGTTGCGTATTAATAACTTAAAATAACTAGCGCATATAGAAGATCGAAATAGACAGACTGGCTGGTCTATGGGAAAAAATACTTTTGTTAGTTTTAGGTATAACCGTAGCGACACAATATGTCTGGGTAACAATGAGGCGGCAGAACGACAGGGTTCAGTGAAAACAAGTAGAATTTTTGAAGTAGGCGCTCGAAATTAGCAAGCCTTTGTCAGAGAAATATCACAATTTGACGTGACTGTAGAAGAATTTAAACGCAGGCAAGTTACTTTGTTCTCACTGGTTGTGCTGCCTAATAAATGATGTTCAGCGTGAATGTACAGTCGTGACCGAGCGTAGCCCGTAAACACGGTAACGCGTGCACCACGGTGCTACCAGCGAAGCGTACCTATCCAAATGCGAGACTTAGCACATGCGCAGTGTGATAGCGGCGAGTCTATTTCCCCGTCGTGCACTCCACGTCCTCTGAGTGCACCTTCGTCGAAGGCGCCCACCGATGACGCGATATGTGGGGTAATGAAGTAACCACGCTGCAAACGCGCTCCGCATCTGGCGAATCTCGCATTGGTATAGGCAGGCCTCACTGGTAGCACCGTGCGGCATGCGCTCCCATTTTTACGTTAAGCGTCCTCACGACTGCACTTCAAGTAGTAGGAGGAAGGAATGCTCCATTTTCACAAAATATCCACCACTGCCTAGAAAGAAAGCTCGAAATGCGTCTCGCGGCCTTCTTGGCCCCTACGTCATCAGCGTTCAACAACCTCAGTGGAATAATGATTGTCCACAAAAAGGAGCGACACCAGAAGTACTCGCCAAGTATTTCATCGATATCCCCTAAAGGCGTCATGAACCACCCCTCGTACTTGGTGAAAAACCACATCCTCCATAACAGATGCTGCTACAGACACTGTCATTCTTAACAGACACTGCTATGAACAGCTCAGCGAATTCTTGCAGTCGTGCGCGGAAAGGAGAGTTTAGAAGTGAAGCGCGAAGTTAACATTTGAGGAAATGTTAACTTGATACAGACGCATGTGCTCACTCTCTTAGGAGCTGCTGGCGCTTGTTCACATCACAACACATCACGTTTTTGTGCAGCAGCCTAGATAAGTCAAGAGAGGCGCGTGTAGATCCGATTCGTTTCTGCCAGGGGGTGCCTCCGAATGCCAGCACAGCGCTCCGTATTCTGCCAGTATTCGGAGTACCCATATTCGCGCACAGGAATCACGGGAGGGAGGAATGGCGTTTCTTCACGAGTGCCCAAGGTGATGACACGCGCTTTCATACCTTCTGACATGCCATCCCTTCCTGTGTAGCTTCCAGCACGCTCGTCGGGGACGAGAACACAGAGAAAGCGCTTAAAGCGTGCAACAAGTCCCTATACCTTCACTATTGCTTCACGGATTCGGGAAACTTTTTCAGCAATCCATTCGTGAGGCAATGGACTGCGCTACTGAGGTCATTCCATGATTACGTGGTTTAGGATGCCTATAGGTCCTGCCTCAGTGAGACTTGCGCGACGGTATTAAGAAATACCGCTATAAACTATCTGCCTCTGTTATCTCTTCTACTAGCGAAGCAGTGTTGCCGTTATTCATGACCTTCTAAGACCACAGGAGACAGTTTCTGGCTTATTGACATTTGACGTGTCCTATAACGCCACCTAATCCTCCCCGCTGTGGATAGGACTCCTCGAGAAATTGTCATGCTGTCGAGGGCGACGAACTCCCTCAGCACCACTGTGGCCGCTGACGGAAGTCGCTCTCTCTCGGACACTTGATGAACCTCTACTGGTCGCGACCTCTGCTCCGTCAGGGAGCCCGCGTTGCTGTGAAAAAATTCAACGAAGTGTGGAACAAAATTGTGGTTGTGCCAGAGGAGAGATTTGGAGAACCGGACTGTCTTGTTGTTTACTTTTCTGCATTGGGGTGGCTGCTATATTGAGTCGAGTGCAATGCGAGGTCACGGCAGAACCGCTTGTTCGAACTTGACGAGGCTTGACTCTATAGGTGTGGCATACTCGTTAGAACGGGAGAAATGTCCACGGCAGGGCATACGCCGGGTTGGTAGATGCGACGTGGGATTCCACAGCTGCATCACGTCAGCGACGACAATGTGAAAAAAAAACGGCCATAAAGTGACGAGACGTAGCTTCTAGACTTTTTTCCAAAAGCTTAGTTCTGTTTCAGCTGTAGCGCATAATAGAACGGAAATTTGGGCAAATTGGTTTGCATTCATTGTAAAAACAGCGCAGCAACACGAGGACAGAATGAAAGAAACAACGGGACGAGCGCCTAATAGAACACTTTAGTAGATATGAGGAATACTCGCTACCGTTATCCAGGCTTATCTAATGATTGCGGATATTAAGGCGGACGAGCAATGAGCCCCTCTTTCATTAAGCACAAAGGCTTTGGTAAGATACAGGTGTGGAACGACTTTCAAACAGACGCTTTTTTATTGAAGCTGTTGTCAGAAAACGTCGTTCCTGTCGCAGACGCTCTTGACAAAATTGTGCTTGCCACATGTAGAAGATGCGTTCTGTAAAACGTTCTGCTGTTCCGTCATGTCGATAGTCCAGCTATTTTATTGTGGCGGCTGACTCTCTCATGTGTGCTATACGCAGGGGAGCATAGAGCATCAGGAATTTCACGTGGGACCGCTTCGACATATGTCCCAATCTCCAATGCACTTCGAGTGTATTGGACGATGGGCCTCTCACAAAAGCAAATGTTACAGACCAAAGATTACAGACCAAATGTTTTACAGAAGCAAAGTGAACATAGCTTCAAAACTGATTATCCCAGAGGGCCGTAGAAGCCACATTACCTTTCATGAAAGTGACATATTCTAGTACTGGACTGTAGTTGTGCTGCACATTCAATATAAAGTGTGCTCTCTCTCTCTCTCTCTGCACTCCTTCAATCCCTTTCCAACGACAGGGTAGGAAACGGCATAGTCTTGCATCCTCCCCACATTTCCAGCTCTCACTGTTCACGTGCGTCTGTTTTATATATGCAACAATGAGCGATGTATCGGTCTATGTAATAAAGAAGTAGTGTCCACTATAGACTCGTATATGATCATGACTCGAGGTTTGACACGAGGTTGTCACGAGGTTAGTGCCCTTATTCAAGTGCCTGAGTTGGCATCTGATGTTTGTTCTGTAATAAATCATTATGACGAAGTTTCGCGTTATTGGCACTGTTTCAATAACACTTCGTAGAACGCGTACTGGCGTCGCTCTTGCAGCCATGAGCAAAAATTGCCGCAGATGCTCTCACAGAACACACACAACCGTGGACAAACAAACGTTACCTAAGAAACGAGCACAGCTGCCGCTTTCTAGTAAAGATTGCCAATGGTGCGCGAATGTTATTCTATCTCTTTCCACGCTTGCTGTTGCTTCACAATGAATCGCGCGGATACAAAATTTGAATCGATTTCCACTTCGTGAGACCGAACCCGCTTGATGTTCATGTGGTGTTCGTTTCACGTAACTTGCCTTCGTATTTTATTGCAATAGCAATCATATGAACACTCCAGGCGCATTTTGCCTTCGCCGTGACGTTCTCTGTGAAGACCAACAAGGGAAGAAAGTAGGTACCCCTAGGGGGAACTTAGTCAAGAACCTCGTACTTTGTCGCTGTCGCGGGCGCCTAGTTTTGACACGGATTAGCAGACGGGTCAGGCCTGTATACGTGAGACATTCTGACCGCTTTTTGCGTTGACGAGGTAGACAACACGAAGGTCGCTTCAATCGCTGCAGCAGTCGTGTGTCCGTACGACAGCGTCTTGTTCAGTTACACCAGGTCGGAGGATAAAAGGTTAGCTGCTAGCATTGCTTCATAAGACATTCCAATTTGTTGCTATCCCACGCATTGCTTCACCCTTGCGGGGAAGCTCTGACTTCTGTTTCGCGCCGCAGCGTCCTCGAACTAACAAGCCTTAGCACCACTACAAGTTAAAATGGCGTATCTTGCTTTCCGCCGGGTGATACTGCTAACGGTCAAGTCGAATGACTTTTTCGGATGCATTGTTATCATGTCTTCGTCTAAGAATTACTACCTACACAAGATACGTACGATTTTCCTTTTTAATCACTAAACGAACTTTCAGAGAAACAATTGACTAACTCTCGGGAATACAGCGGGCTACGTAAATGATGATTTGTACGTAGTCTTACACAGGTTCGCTTTTTATAACACTCATGTCGAGTATTTTTTTCCTCCAACATAAAGGAAGCACAAGCCGCATAATAGCTGCACGTACAACCGCTAGACAGGCTGTTTGCCTCCAAGGTTTGTACAGCGTGATTACGCTATTCTAATGACCAAAAATATCGCATTATTAGTAGCAAAAGAAACACTACTTTCATACAAGCACATTGCAATAAAAAGTCACTAGGCTGGGACTCGAAACACACGGGTTCGATTTAGGTCGCGGCGGTCGCATTTTGATGAAGGCGAAATACCCGAGACCAATGTACAGTGCGATCTGAGTGCGTGTTAAAGAGACCCGTGTCATTGAAATTATCCGGAGCCCTCCATTACGGCGTCTCTCACAGCGTGAGTCGGTTTGTGACGTTATATCCCGAAACCAGCCAACCAGCATCCATACATACCCAAAATGTGCCAAAGTGATACCGAGACCAGGAGCTCAGAATTTTTTGCCTGTTTTACAGATTGGGCATATTGTAATTGTGTCAATAAGACTATACCAGGAAGCACAAAAACAAACAAAAAAAGAGAAAACTTCTATGCTTAGAGAGCTGGTAGGTTTACGACCTCTTTCTTTTTGTTGTCGGAAAATGTGAACTTCAAAAGCTTCCGTTTCTCGACGCTAGTTCATCCAAAGTGCGTTGGTGAACAAGTTAGCTGACAATCAAAATAAATTTGATACATGACGACTAATTGCAGAGAGCGAACAGGCTAATTTAAGTCTTTCTCTCGGCACAATGGAGGAGGGAAGGAAGGAGGGTGTGATACGTTTTCTTCTCTTTTTTCCTAAAGTGAACCGACCGACGTCCAAAAGGCACTAGGCTTGATGCCGAAAGCGCAAGTGAAAACTCAACCAGAAAGTCGGGGGTACTTTATTTCTAGCTGTCAGGATCAATTTATTTTCTCACCCACACATCCTCTCCGCTTCTCTGTGTGTTTATAGCGTGCTCAGACTGCGATGTTCGCTCCTATTTCAAATCTGTGAGCGCTTAAACATCTTCGTAAAATGGCCCTGTTGTTTCTGGCAGCTGTTAGCTCTCATTATCACCGGCGGGTCAGGCATACACGCACACGTTTCTTCTTTCCTTTCGCACGACATGTTGGAACTTCGTGCATCGAAGATAGCTTTCTCTACATATGGCTGGCGTTGTTTATTACAAGGTGCAAATTTTTTTCTGGTCCATTCGTTCCGTCGCTTACATCCATTCGTCGACGTGGCGGAGAGGCTAGGCCTATCTGACCTGACGTAGTAGCGGCCCGCTACGTGCCGTTTCACGCCCCGACGGACCCGAATAAAGTTTTTGCGCTCCATTCGTTCCTTCTTAACTTTGCTACTTCGCAGCAACAGGGAAGGAATGCGATTGACTTCGTGGACTGCGGACAACAGTGTTGTGCAGCTGAGCTGCAGACGAATGTATCGCATTTGTTCGGCGACCACTGGAGAAGATGAAACACGGAGATTCGTCGACGTCAAAGTTTCCTTCATTCTCTAGAGAATGACCCACATAGGAGGCAACGGAATTTAGCTTTTTCAGACAAGGTGGAAGCTGCAAAAGGCGCACCACCAGGGGCCCATGGCGTCTTCAGGGTGGGGTGACGGTCGATGCTTAAACCCAACTCTCACAACAACAGAGACGCCAAAAAGCATCAAGGTGCCTGTACAAGCCCTGAAAGAGGAGACGACAAAAATACTGATGAGAAGAACCTGAACAAGAAGCAGCCACCCCGTCCCCGGGGTTCACTCTCTGGCGGATGTATTCTACGGCTACGTGCAGTAAGTGCTCGGACAAACGGTCGGTTTCGGCTTCTTAGCAGTTTTGCGTTTGTTCATGCGCGCCTGTTTGCGTTCCTCGAATGTCAGGTTTCCCTCGGGACTACTCCGAGGTCGTCTCACGTGGCCGCTCCGTCTTCAAGTTCGGACAGAAGGCGCGTTCTGCTTCGAACCGTGAACCCACAGGGCGCTCTGTTTTTGTGCTCCAACCATGGTAATGTACCGCACTTGTGAAAGTGTGTGTGCTTTGCAGGTAACGAGACTGATAGGGCGCTCTGAAGAATAGCATCATAGGTGTGTACAAAGAGAACGATAAGTCACCATGGTTTTCGAATGTGCTTCTGCGAGAACATTTACCGTGCTGACAAAGTAAATCAGCAAAGGCTGTGTTCCGTATTAGAACATATGTAAACTGAAGCTTTCCCTGTCTTGTTTTTTGGCGTGTCAGACATGTTATAAATGTCACAGTATCTGCCAATTTACCCAGGTCTTTTTAACTGACGTTGCCATTTTACGAAACTTGCCAGAGAGAGAGAGAAACGAAAAATAAGTAGAGGACAGTGAAACAGAAGAGGCCTTCGGAAGGCTGCGTAATGCTAGGACAGCAGCCAGAAGGTGTTTCTACTTTACACGGACAGGATGTTCGGTATAGTGAATAAAAAAGAAAAGGACGTTGATATCACTCTCGGGCTCGTATGGCAATAGCAACATTCACCTCTACACCATGGACGCTGCTCCCCGCTCTCGGCGTTCATTTCGGTATGGATTCCATTACAGCGTATTCCGTTATGTTTTCTTTGGAACATTTAAGGAGACTTAAAGAAAATAAGAAAACGGGATTTTCCGAACCAGCAAAGCAAGGCTGCCGCGGTAGCAGAAGCACCAGCTGGAGCAACATCTGTGCTACTATAAATTATTTTTAGAACATCCAATTTTGAGGAGATAGGAAGAGGGAATAAAGTGCAATGAAACAACCTCGGCGAGGTGAAGGAGGGCAGCATGGACATGGCCTCCGGACCCGAGCTTTCATTATTGAAGCCGGGCGGGCCTTCTGCGGCCTTAGGGTATTGCGTTCCTCACACCACATCAGTCGGTGGTAAAGCTTACGCCAGACGGGAAATGAGTGATTTATACAGAAAAAAAAGTAAGTGACAGAATCATAATTTTTTACCTGTGGGCCGTGGCTCTCTTTTCATTGCATGCAGCTCCCTGACAGGGCACACGTGAGTCAGCGTGATTGCTTTTCCGGAGAGTCAGCTTATAAAGCCAGGTTTTGGCGATATAAGATGGGGCTCAGTTCTGTTCAGGCAGTCTAATTAAATCTGCAACGAAGTTTTCAACCAAGCCAGTGAGATGCTACAATAAAAGCTGGCACTTCCGAAGCAAAAGCGACCTACCGAGAACGCTGTGTGTATGTTTCAATACGCTGTCAGCGCAGCTTTAGGGAACTTAACTTTACCGGCGAGCAAAAAACCTCAGCTTCAACTCCTGTGTCAGTGCACGGTAATAGATACACCGTGCGGCCAGTACCTCCCGGACGCCGCAAATTCCAAATCTGCTCATACAACACTTTGAAACGGTGTGTGCGAGGTTCTTCAGTACTTTGGCGAAAAAGGATGCGTTTTATATTTGCGACTACAGTTTGAAAGAATCGTTTGTACTACGTAAAGTTAGCTTACTATGTTTTATTTCCGTTTTTTTTATATGCCACGTACGAAGTAGGTGGTACACGGCCATCGTTGGAATAGATCGCCGCGAAACCGGTGCGGACGACTGATACTCAGGAAGTGGAATTCGATTGTGGGTGTTTATTTCGCACTTTTCATATATATAAAAAGCGACTGCTTACGTTGCACAATATCTTCCGATTTCGTTTCTTTTTCTTTTCCGCCCCTATCCTTCGCAGTTCTCTTTGTGATAAAATAATAGTTAATAAGCATCATAAAACTATTATACCTACGTCTAGGATTGTTAAAGTTATATTATTACGTTGTGCTTAGCCCTGCATTCGGGCTTAGACCGCTTGGATGTCGCAAAACATGTACCTGACGAGTTTATCGTCCTGCGCAAGTTCTTGAACATTTCGAAATCGTTACTGCAATTGTACATTTCAAGTTAGCTTAAAGGGGCCCTGCAACACCTTTCTTTGTTATATTGGAATAGTCCCATTATTGACGTATGACTCTTCACGAGCCATATGCCGCAAAAATTTTTCGAATCCGTCAAGTCTAAGTGGTGTTACCAAATTATAGAGATCACGTTCCGCAGCTTTCTCTCTCAACTCAACGCAGCGAGCGCGCGGAAAGCTGCGCGCGGCGTGAGGGGAGGGAGGGAGGGCGGAGGTGCGAGGAGGCGACGTCAGCGCCGGCGGCATTTTTTTTTCATTTTTTTCTCTCTGGCGTCTCGGCGCAACCACGTGGTCTGTGCCGCCACTTCCGGTCGGCTTGCGTCGTTCTCGTCGAGCGGAGTCGATCGCGCTGTTTATCGCGCGTGCTTGAAAACTGCGCGTCGGTTTGGTAATGTTGGGTGTGCACCTCGAACGCTGTAGTGTTTTTTCATCGCTCTGCCAACCATGGAAGCAAACGTGCGCGCTCGTTTGGAACGAATGACAGCTGAGATCGGTTTCGGCCCATACTCCGATACACCGCCTCGTAAGACGGCACTGGCAGACGACCCCGAAGCGCCGCCATTACCGGACGCCAGCATTGTTATCGGAGACACGCTGCGCCCGTGCCTCGGTCGGTCGTGAGAACGTGCCGACGATGCAGTTCTCAGCTGACGAGGCAACACTCGAACGGCTGCCACTCTCAACGGCAACCGGCGATGGTCAAAAGCACAGAAATATTCACGTTTTCGGCACTGCGCATGGCGAAGAAAACGGAACCACGAAACTACGAGCAGACGAGCTGTCGGTGAGACCGGAAGTGCTAATATTAATGTTTGTTCGGTGTTTTTAACGCGATAACAGAATATAAACATACATATTATCTACTTATTGAACTCAAAATTAACAACGAAAGTAATAATGAGGGTGTTATCGTGATTATAACATCAGCCAATGGTGGAACTGCCGACAATCACGTCATATTTTGCGGACTAATACATCATTTGTCGAGAGAAGAGGGAGCGATTTTCAGCTGACTTTGAGAATTTATTGTAAATTCCAGGCCGTGCGCATCGCTATAATATTTGGCTCGCGTGTTCTCGGGAGCCTCGACTACCGATCGGCAGCGCTTTTTGAGCATGCTCGAAAAGTGTTGCAGGGCCCCTTTAAGGTTTCGGCAAAGATTATGGTAAGTAGTTAAGATTTATGATGGTTGCTTTCTTAGGCTGTCATGTGTAAAGTATCGATGGTAAAAAACGCCGGGCCCGCGCGGAAGGCGCAGCACGGTCACAGCGAAAGCTGGAAGAGCGGCATTTCTAGAGCCCGTTGTACAATCTCTTGGAGCTACTAATACAAGTACATTAGCAACGTACCCCTTGAGCCACAAATCATAATTTTTCGGAAGTTGGGAAGCACCCACCACGGCATTATTCGTTATTCTGCGGAGAAGCGAGGTACCATCTGTAAGGCATTATGTGCATTGTGTTGATGCGACGGTTGATGACCATGAAGAATTATGGCTGAGCCCTTTCTAATGGGTTGGAAGCTTTAAACGACGCACTAGTTACGTAATTTATATTGTGTGACGCCCGGTCACTATTTAACTGTCCCACCACGCTTTATAACATCCGTTAACCGCAGAAACGGAGAGAGAGAGAGAAGGAAATAACTTTATTGAGACCCTGAGGAAATCGATCATGGGAGTCTAATGGGCTTCCTTGGCAACCAATAGAAGTGCACTTGCGAGCAACCCACTACGCTATAAATCATCATAATTTTTGTGAAGTAGGGAAGCAGCCATTATGCAATTTTTCGTCACTCTGCGGAGAACCGTGGTACTCGCTAAACACCTGTAAGGTATTATGTGCACTTTGTTGATGCTGTGGCTGATGACGATGAAGAGTTATCGGAGAGGCCTTTGTAATGGGTTGGAAGCATTCAACAACCCACTCGTTGCGCAAGTCGCATTGAATGAGGCCCGGTTACAGAATTCGCGTTTGTGCGACGCCTGGTTGTTATTTTACTCTCTACCACACTCCAATACATATGTTGATGTGGTTCCTTCCCGACATGAAGCCTGTATAGGACCTTTTTGCAACGCAGTTTCAAGCACCGGCGTGGCTCTGAGGTAGAACACTGGGCTCCCGCGCAGAGGGCCCAGGTTCAAACCTCGTTCCATTGTGGGATTTTTTTCTTAATTCCTTTTTTTTATTTCGTGCGATAGCGTTTACGTACACAGGCGGCGGCGGCGGACAACTACGGCGCCAAAAACGGCCATTGAAATGATCCCATAACAGCTTTCGCTGTAAAAGTACAGTGTGCCTGGGGCCTTGGGACTACAAGTGATATCCAAACACTTCTTTTAGTCTACTAGACTCACCAGCTTGGTACTTGCACAATGGTGACTGTACCAACAAAATTAAGCTATAAAGAGAACGGTCAGTTCCAAGCAAAAAAGAAAAAGAAAAACGCCCAGCCCCCTCCCTTTTTCAGTGTTCAAACACACACAGAAGAATAAATCTTGGACTGAGATACTCATAACAAGATTCAGCAATACACAAGTGGATTGGGCGTCATACTTTTCACGCAGTATAAGTGAACGGTTCATGTTATAATACATTAAGGACATAAAACGAAGTGAGCTCTTAAACACCTCGATTAAATAGAACATGAAGGCCCTGGCGGCAAATAAGAAATACCGCTCCGAAGACAGTTGCAAGGGAAATCGGACGGTTCAAGGGTTACTAGTGGGCCGCCCCTTACGACAAAATGCCGGTGACATTTCTTCATGTGTGTATATTGAACTTGCTTTCATCCCGATGTATGGTAATTTCGTAAATGTCTTTTTATTTATTTTTATTTATTTATAATACCCTCAGGGCCAAATGGCATTGAAGAGGGGAATGGATACAATACATGAAAAATACAAAATAAAACAGTGCAATGAATACAGGTAACAGAACATTTCTCCAGGTTATACAAATAATAGTAGTTATTTCAAAGAAAAAAAATAAAAATAAACAAACAGGAGCAGTGAGTACAGGTAACAGATTTTCCTTGTTATACAATATTATCTAATGTTTCGTGAAAAAGTTTGCAGTCAGTGATGGTTGCGACGCTTGAGGGAAGATGGTTCCAATCCTGAGATGTACGGGGAATAAACGACTGAAAGAAAGACTTAGTGTGGCATGACGCGATTCCTACCTTATTACGATGATCAACGCGGTTTGAAATGTACACAGGCCGGAGTATGAGGTCATTATTAAGTGTTGGATGGTGGAAAATTTTATGAAATAGCGAAAGACGGGCGACTTTGCGTCGGTGAGCCAATGGAATAAGTGATAAGTTATTTTTCATTGAGGTTATACTGGCAGTGCGGTTGTAGTTAGAGAGGATGAATCTAGCAGAGTTATTTTGTACTACTTCAAGAGAGGTGATAAGGTTAGCATGACTGGGATCCCATATGGCAGATGCATACTATCTATCTATCTATCTATCTATCTATCAGTGTACGACGAACACGATTCACTGGCGATGACATGAAAGAATTCGGCAGATCCCACGCGTTGTGGCAATCAGTTTCATGAGAAGCAGTCATCGAGTAATTCTATGCTGTATTTTATGGCTTTGAGCCGAGGGTTACGAGGTGCATCGACGTGTTTTGTAGCGTTAGCTACGCTTGCCTAGCCGGAGCCGATTTCGCGTAGATCCTTATGAACCTTGCTGCGCATGCGCGAGTATCAGTGATTTCACACAGCTGGCTCACCGGCATAGGTCGGCAAACTCAGACATGAGTCGACACACTCAGACTCACTCAGACTCAAATGAAGCCATGAAGCTGAGTCTTAGTGAGTCCGGGTGATTAATATTTCAGTTAGTGTGAGCCCGAGTGAGTCCGGTTGTGGAACATTTCAGTGAGTCTGTGTCCGAGTGAGTCCGGTTGAGGAAAATTTCGGGGAGTCTGAGTCCGAATGAGCCCTAAGCACAAAATATATTTCTTGAGTTAGTCTGAGTGAACTCTGCACTTTTTTGCCGACCTATGGCTCTATCTGAACAACTTCAGCATTATTATACGCCTTGTGTCGGCTCACGTTTATACTCCCGTCGGCTCACATATACTTCAAAGCACTAGTGTTCATATGCCAGCTTAATATTTATTGATCAGGCGTGAGTTACGGAGGGGGGGGGGTCAGGTGATTTCCCCCCCCCCCTGCGCAAACTCTTTCAAAGTTAGTTCTTGATAAAAATATCTCGTGTGAGTCCATACTTCAAGGAATCAGGACTTTGCGTCATTCCTTCTGACAAAGACGGTGGGTTTTGTGTTTTCCCGAAAGATTCTTTTTTTGAAAGAGCACAAGTAGCGATAGAGTCAGTATTTGATAATAAGCCAAAAGTATCATCCACGTCTGTTCGAACGACTGCAAAAAACTTGTGCAACAGCCTTCAGTTACCTGATTTGGCCAAACAAATACTGAAATCTGATAAAATGGGCTTAGATATGTTTTTCGGTTGCAAGACGCACAAGGATGGCATGCCGATCAGAGTGATTGTTTCGGAAAATGGTTCTTGGCAGAAAAGTGTGGCCCTTTTTCTGCAAGAAAACCTAAATTCTCTGCAAATTAATGACCCGTTTGACACAAAGAATTCTGAGCAGATTGTAAATTTTTTAGTATCTAATGCCATTGCATCGGTTAAAGCGTTGTCCGTCGATGTGAAAGATGTGTACTATTCTTTACCTCATGATATGCTTCTTGAATTTGTCGAACATTGTATATGGTGCAGTGACCTTTCAGAACACTTGTGGTAAGTCAGTGCGGGGTTTTTGGACCTATTGGCTTTATACTTAACGTCTACATTTTTTAAATGGAATGCCAACATCTACATCCAAAAACAAGGTATTTGTATTGGTTCGGCAATTGTAGCCGTACTTACTGATATTTTCATGGCCCACTTGGTTCGAAAGATTGATCAGAAGCTGTTAGGAACTAAAGTTAAAATCTTCAGGTTCGTGAATGATTACTTGATATTTTTGAAATGTGACGCAAATGAGTTCCAAAGTTCTGCTGATGTGACCCTTGAAGTATTTGAGACGGTTTGCCAGGCTCTAGTTTCAAGTTTCAAGTTTATTAAAAAGAATCGCAGTATACAATATATATATCGAGGTGCAAAGTTTTCGGAAGGAGGCCCAAAAATAAAAACTGTGGGAGGGCCTCATATCAGAATTGGACAAAAAAAATTTTTTTTAGTAAGCACAGGGAACCAATTTAATATAGTTCACATATATAATAAAAAAATATATAGAAAAATATCTAAAACTTACACATGAAATGTCATGCGATCCCTATTAGGAATTTATCCACCATGTGTTGGATTCCACCATCCATCATTATGGTGGATTATGGTGCTGGAAGATGGTGGCACATGGTGTATGCTGGACGCTGGCGTATGATGGATGCTGGAGAATGACGGAGCGTAACACGGCTCTACAGCGTCGGGACCATCGTGCCTAGCTGTCACACATAAATAATTGTAAGTGAGGCGATGTAGAAAGCATTAGTACAAAAAAAGAAAAAAGTCCCAGTTTCGCCGCAAGGGCGAAGCAATGAATGCGATAGCAAGAAACGAATGCTATACGAAGTGAGGCTTGCCAATGGATACTCTCAGTTTGAACAGCGTTACTGTTGCAAAGGCGGCCAAAGCAGCGAAGGAAACTAGCGTCCTTCAAGTGTCGAGCTGTGACACTTGATAGTTCGCGCTCATCTTGTGTTTGTTCATTTAGTGGCGTCCCTTGAGCTCAAGTGACTTTCGTACGCTCCGTAACATGAGCGCGGACATCACGGTGAAAGCTCGCAACATCCCTCTTCCCCTCACCACGAGAAAACCGCGCGAGCAGACAGCGGAAGGGCAAGGTTCTCCCTGCGCAAATATAAGAAGCGAGCGAGCTCGCCGACGACATTTAAATGCGTCCGTCGCGCTCCTTGCGCCATCTCGCTGGTAATGAAGAAACTCTTATAAGCGCCTGCCGTCTCTGAGGCCTGCCAGCGGCAAAGGGTGTGTATATAACGCTCGCCGTTAGCTACCTGAAGGATCTGCGTTTTCTGGCGTAGTGGTTAGCAGGGTTGCCAATGGTGGCTACTTTTCGCCAAATTGGCGAATTTGAGAGGCCCGTGGCGACCTAAAATTATGAATGGCGACATGGCGAATTTTTGGCGATTTTCGGCTTAGGTCTCCACTGAGTTATGCATCCTGAGCCCAGTGTCTTCCCAACGAATGAGCGGCAACATTATCTGTATATTGCTTGGTTTTAGACCCCTCAGTAGAATGTGAGCATTAAGCGTCATTCGGTATGTCCGTCCTGTAACTCGTGTGTATCTCCTCAATTCATCCAGAGAGAGAATAAAACGTTTATTTGATGTTCTGTGAGAAGATCGGTTAGTGGTATCCTTAGTCCGGGATCCCATCCAGATGCAGGAGGTACTGGAACGTCCCCCAACGACATTTTAGCAAAATGTAAGTCGGTGGACTGCCTTGCAAACCGCGAGGGAGCAGTGTTTGGCTATAAGTTTATGCCTTTAGGTGCTTTAAGCTTCTCTGAAGTTTCGCTTCGGAAAGGGCTAGACGACGTGTTGGCCGCGTGTTCCGACCATTTGTTCCGCCAGAGCTCCAACTGTTCTGAATAGCTTGGCGGCTTGTTCACTGTTGCAGTACCCCCAATTCAGCTCGTAAAGACTGTTTTGGAGGCGGATACGCGGCTATTTGTGCAATAAAAATATTTTATTGAGGCATTTTCCACTGTTCTCGGTGAGCGTGTGCAATGAAAATGCTATATAACATTTTACATTGTCTACTTGTTCATTATAAACGCATCGGATTGACGCGTGTGTGGCGTCCGGTATCATATTAGTTCACACTGAAAAGGTGTAAGACTCACTAATGACCGGTTCCTCTAAGAACTCTGTCGTGTTACCTTCAATAAACCTTTTAATCCCTTTATTTCATATAAGGGTACGCAAAGCTGCCTACAAACAATGCTTTCACGGTTTTCGCCCAAGGTTTACCACACTTTTACCTTTGAAACGAGCGGACAGGGATGTAAGAATATCATGAACGTTTCATTCATTCACCCTTGCGCCACTATGCACATCTTGCGGCTAGTCGGAGAAGCAGCGTCATGCACTCCCATGGTGATGCGGGCGATACGACTGGCATTGAGAAACGTCGATATAATTTAAGAGTCTTGGATGGTACTGTATTCTACGGGGCTATACGTGAGTGGAAATTTTTGTTACTAGGTATGCCGCACATAGTAGAATGGCGACATTTTTGGCGAAATTTGTAAAAAAAATGGCGACTTTTGGCGACTTTTTGCTCGTCGTTCGGTGACATTTACTCGAAAGTCAGTGGCAACTCTGGTGGTTAGCGCTACTCGCTGCGGAACGAGAGGTCGCTGGTTCGATTCCGCGCTTCGGAAGCATTTTTCTGAATTATTTTTCTTTGGGACTTATATATATATATATATATATATATATATATATATATCAAAGTGTAGATATAGTTCAATGGGCCAGTTCTTCTTGGGTAATAGGTATAATACAACGGAGGCGTTGTCAACAGTGATATAAATATTTAATTCCCAACAGTTTCGGGAGGGGTCCTCCCTTCTTCGGGGGATGAGTTAAAACTGATGTCGAAGTTCGGTCTTGCTTCTTGCCGCGTCGCTCTCTCGCCTTCAAGGACATTTGAGAGAGTGGGGGAGATAGATTACGAGGAAAAGAAAGAAAAGGGAAAAAAAAGAAAAAACGAAAAAAACGAAAAAAAAAACGGAGAGAGAAGAACACCGACGAAGTCAGCAAACGAGGCGAGAAAAAAAAAAAAAACGCTAACTGTGTATGGCATGAAGTCGTGGAAGGTGTTTCTCGGTTCGCGTCGGGCGCAGGGCCACCCAAAATTGTTGTCGCGGAGGGCAGAATGAGGCACCTGAGGGAAGCGTCCCCTTAATGGGTCGGCATACCGACTTTCATCTTCGCCCGCTCCCTGTGAATAGGCTCCAAGTGGTGGAGGAGCGTAAGCACTTTACATTGTACAAGTAGTGAGAAAACATGAACAAAAAATAAACAAAAAAACAAAAAAAGGGGAGAAAAGAAAAGCAAGAAAGTAAACGACACTGCACTCGTACGAGCCAGTCAAGAAACAGGCATGGTCCCAATTATGATTCCGTGTTGCCAAATTCATTTTGGCTTATCTCTCGGAGGCAGGAGAGTCTTCCAGGGTCCTCATTGATGCCGGCTGTTAATGTTCTAAATTTAAAGATAAAATATGCCTCACGTTGTTCGCGCGCGCGCGTGTTTTGGAAACCGGACTGTAAAAGAGTTACGCTGATA
This sequence comes from Rhipicephalus sanguineus, assembly GCF_013339695.2. Classification (NCBI taxonomy): domain Eukaryota; kingdom Metazoa; phylum Arthropoda; class Arachnida; order Ixodida; family Ixodidae; genus Rhipicephalus; species Rhipicephalus sanguineus. Next base: position 91,189,778 of record NC_051180.1, on the reverse strand, counting down.
TCTTCAAAGCTGTGGTTTGGTAAGCGCAGATGTCTGGATAAGGGTAGCTTCGGCAGTGAAGTGGCGTGGTACCGGTGATTATTAAACCGCAGCCGAAATGGCGTGTCCGTTTGGCCGATGTATTCTTGCCCGCAGACGTTACAATGTAACATGTATATCACATTGCTGGAGTCACAATTTAGGTTTTGGGTGATGTTGAATTTGAAATCTGAGAAGCTTGCCTTTGATTCACGCGTTGTGACCATGTGTGGGCATACCTTGCAACGAGCTTTTCCGCAGGGGCGGCACCCTGGCTCAATTTTGGCGGGGTTTGTTTTTGCTCTGACAAGAATGTCCTTCAGGTTTTTATCCCTGCGGTACACCACGCGAGGTGGCTCCGCGAAGATGGAAGTCAGTCGTTTGCTTTGCCTAATTATGTTGAAGTGGCGGGAAAGTATGTTGTTAACTCGTGGCACCGATGAGGAGTAAGTTAGTACAAGATTTGTTTGGGAAGTTGTTTTGGATACTGTTTTTGGCTCCTTAATTATGTCATTCCGGTTCACGTTGCGAGCACGTAGTATGGCATCGTCAATAATGTCTTCGGGATAATTTTGTTGTGATAGGGAATTCTTTAGGCGTTTTGCGTGTTTGTCAAATTCCTGTATATCGGTGCATATTCTTCGATACCGGTAGGCCTGACAATAGGCCTGTCAGGTAGGCCTGACCGGTAGGCCTGTCAGGCCCACCGGTATCGAAGAATATGCACCGATATACAGGAATTTGACAAACACGCAAAACGCCTAAAGAATTCCCTATCACAACAAAATTATCCCGAAGACATTATTGACGATGCCATACTACGTGCTCGCAACGTGAACCGGAATGACATAATTAAGGAGCCAAAAACAGTATCCAAAACAACTTCCCAAACAAATCTTGTACTAACTTACTCCTCATCGGTGCCACGAGTTAACAACATACTTTCCCGCCACTTCAACATAATTAGGCAAAGCAAACGACTGACTTCCATCTTCGCGGAGCCACCTCGCGTGGTGTACCGCAGGGATAAAAACCTGAAGGACATTCTTGTCAGAGCAAAAACAAACCCCGCCAAAATTGAGCCAGGGTGCCGCCCCTGCGGAAAAGCTCGTTGCAAGGTATGCCCACACATGGTCACAACGCGTGAATCAAAGGCAAGCTTCTCAGATTTCAAATTCAACATCACCCAAAACCTAAATTGTGACTCCAGCAATGTGATATACATGTTACATTGTAACGTCTGCGGGCAAGAATACATCGGCCAAACGGACACGCCATTTCGGCTGCGGTTTAATAATCACCGGTACCACGCCACTTCACTGCCGAAGCTACCCTTATGCAGACATCTGCGCTTACCAAACCAGAGCTTTGAAAATATCAGCGTAACTCTTTTACAGTCCGGTTTCCAAAACACGCGCGCGCGCGAACAACGTGAGGCATATTTTATCTTTAAATTTAGAACATTAACAGCCGGCATCAATGAGGACCCTGGAAGACTCTCCTGCCTCCGAGAGATAAGCCAAAATGAATTTGGCAACACGGAATCATAATTGGGACCATGCCTGTTTCTTGACTGGCTCGTACGAGTGCAGTGTCGTTTACTTTCTTGCTTTTCTTTTCTCCCCTTTTTTTGTTTTTTTTGTTTATTTTTTGTTCATGTTTTTTCACTGCTTGTACAATGTAAAGTGCTTACGCTCCTCCACCACTTGGAGCCTATTCACAGGGAGCGGGCGAAGATGAAAGGCGGTATGCCGACCTATTAAGGGGACGCTTCCCTCAGGTGCCTCATTCTGCCCTCCGCGACAACAATTTTGGGTGGCCCTGCGCCCGACGCGAACCGAGAAACACCTTCCACGACTTCATGCCATACACAGTTAGCGTTTTTTTTTTTTCTCGCCTCGTTTGCTGACTTCGTCGGTGTTCTTCTCTCTCCGTTTTTTTTTTTCGTTTTTTTTCGTTTTTTTCTTTTTTTTCCCTTTTCTTTCTTTTTCTCGTAATCTATCTCCCCCACTCTCTCAAATGTCCTTGAAGGCGAGAGAGCGACGCGGCAAGAAGCAAGACCGAACTTCGACATCAGTTTTAACTCATCCCCCGAAGAAGGGAGGACCCCTCCCGAAACTGTTGGGAATTAAATATTTATATCACTGTTGACAACGCCTCCGTTGTATTATACCTATATATATATATATATATATATACGGTGCATGCCGGCGGCGACGGCGACGGCAAAATCCAGCCGAGACTGTCCATATAATTGCTATCGCAATAAAAATAGTTCCACAAACCGGAGTTGAACCCACGACCTCTCGGTCCGCTTCGAAAGGTGACAAACGTTCTAACCACTGTACCGCAGTCACACAAGAAGATAGTTTCACGAACGCGCCTTTTATCTCTCACCAACGCCTCCTGAAAATATACCTGAAACGTGAGCCGCGAATCCGCTGCCCTACCCTCTGATTTCACCCTTCCCCTCCATTACGTAGGCAAGAGCATTTAACGGTCGCTCCTTGACTAAGGCAAATGTCTCACAGCTGCCTCGGAGCAGCTGCCAAGGTTATGTCACGTTACTAAGTTGTAGGGTGGCGAGCGCTCTCCCACGACATGCGGTCGCAACATGCGGAAAGAGGCGCGTCCTCCGAGATTGCGCGCCGGCAGAAGGCTCTCTGTGGAAAAAAGAGCGACATTCCAGGCGTAATTTTTAAGAGGCGTTGCACTCACACTCTTCTCTCCTAGTGCTATTGGTTTGCGGGCTGGTGTCGCCATGTGAGAACGGTAGAGCGAAGTATTGCATAACCTCCGCAAGTAGCTCGGGCAACGCGCGCCGTTGCTACGGCGGTCCTGTTCGGCGCGTTTCTAAAAGAAGTGAAATTTTGTCAACACCTTACACCGCGAGGTGGCGGCTTCAGCCCAAGCCTCGCTCATAGCCTCGATACATATTAAAAAATAGCTCTGCGCCGCTCGCCTGGCTTTTACATCGCATCCCCCCTCTAACCGTGAGAAATCACGGCCCCACTAGCTTTCCCGTTGCGTTTCCAGCCCGGCCTTGGTCTGATCTCTCTGTTGACTCTTCAACATTACGCGGAATGGCCACCTGAACCCAAGCTCAGTGAAGAAGCTCAACGTCCAAAAACCAATGGTACGCTTTCTTTGATTACGCTACGGTGAACTAGAAGTAGTTACGCTCTCCCCGTGCGAATGGAACGGCCTGAGCAACACTAGCAACGGCGCGTTGCCAGAGCCAATATCGGAGGCCACGAGTAATGCATCATGACAGTAACGAGCATCGACTGCGAGCGTTTCGGTAGTCTCAGCACGGCAGAGGCTTTCGCTGCAAAACTGTAGAAAACTGTACGGTCAGTGAAATGCGGCGTACACGGTGCAGACTAAAACATTTCTGACGTATGTTATTATGAAGCACGCAGCGTAGCGTACTGCGAAATAATTTCTGCCACCATTGGTTCTTTACGTGCGCATGAACCGAAGTGCACGGGCGTTTCTTGCATTCCGGCGCCATCGAAATGCGGCCGCCGTGGCCGGGAATCGACCCCACACTTTCAAGCTAAGCACTACAGCACCTAACAAAGGCGCGTTATATGCGATCCCCTTCGTTTTTAACGTTTTATATGTACGGGTAATGTCACAATTCGCTATAATTAGATGAATGGCAGGGGAGAAAGGTAACGATGTCACCTGCCTTGATTACCATGATCCAAAGATGTCGAGCCTTCCGTGCCAGCAAAGATGATGAGGCATTTAATTTATGTGCATACCTCTAGCGGCTGTACGGAGCGGTACTGGCGCTATTCAAAGCTGACAAAACGCCGCTGTCGTCGGAAACGCTGCTTCGCGTTTATATATGCCACCGCATGCTGGATCAGAAAGGCGAGAGAGAGTGAGTGGGAGGAAATGGTGGACCGCGAATATTGTGCAAGCCGAGAGGACATTGCACGCATCTTTAGAGACGTGTCTCCGTACATGTTTCCTGGAAGTTAGGCCACCTTTATTGCGCCGAGGACGACGCGTGTACGAGTCCGGCTTATGGGCGTCGACAGCCGGAGTAGGAGGCTTCGCCTTTGACTTTCACCGTGTTCTGTGTCTCTGTATTTCATGTAGCTGCAGTGCTGGGTGTTCTTGCTTGCGGACCCGTAGAAAGCCGAGATGGGGAAGGTCGCATTTAGCGGTGGTAACTAACACTTCATTTAATTTCTGTTCATCGCCGCTGTTTGTTTCTTTCTTGAGGCATATTAGATTCCCGGATATGACGGCGCGTAAAGCATGTACAGTCATTCCTACAGTCATGCCAATGGTGCGCTTCGCGAGCGAGTGCTTGGAGACGAGCGCTCACTGTGGTGCCCCGCGAATGCAAGTCGTATCCATTGTTCCACGTTGACGTGACAGCCGGTGTAAGGGCCACCATGGCCCCAGGTCCCCTAAGCACAAGTTTTTCCGCCCTAGCAAGATGAAGGGGGACGGAGCATAATAAACATATGCACATCTAGCATTAGGGACAAGTCATTAACAAACATTTAAAAAGTAGCATTTGACTAGGGGGGGGGGGGATCGGAGATCTCTGTTCGTTCCGCGTTCGTTCTGGCGGTGTTACGTCACAAAAGTGGGCGGCTCGCAGCTCTCTTCCGCCGAGAGGAAGAGGACAGCCAATCGACAAGCGGTGAGCGGCGAGCGGCGAGCTTTCCGGAAGTAGACGCGCATCGTTTGTCCTCGGCAAAGGGACCGAATATTTCAAAACGAAGTGTTTCTCGCCTTCTAATAAATACAGTTGTTATACGAAAAGATATTGTTTTTCTCTTCAAGCTCAAGCAGTTTCTGAAAAAGCAATAGCTTTGAGTGCTTATATTTATTGGTGTTAGATTTTCTAACGTGCTTGCTATGTTAAGTCGCGCACGCGAAAAAAAAAGAAAAGTAGTGGTTGGCGCAGTTTTTCAAAATGTCGTCCCACCAGAATGTCTGGCTTGGCTCCCGGGTGTCGGATCGTCAAAGGGAGTTTCTGCTGGCTTTTATAAAAGAGCACCCACAGATAGCTACGCCGTCGTGCCCGCTGGGGCCGTCGTTCACGAGTGAGGACCGGGACGACACCTGGCAAGAGCTGGTAGCGCTTTTGAACTAAGAAGTCCCTGCGCGTAAGACCACAGCCCAGTGACAGGCCCGTTCATTTCGTTCGCACTGTTCGTTTCGAGAACCGAAAGCGACGCCGCACTCGCTCATGTCTTCAAACGCATCTCGCACCTCTAACCGCAAGAGAAGCACACGTCGCAAGCGCCATTTTCTCAAAATCAGCTCTTGCGGCCGCCGCAACCGCTGCATCATGCCGTGCGAAGCCATTTGTTCGCTCGAGAGAACGCGTGCGAGCGGTCTCGCGATCCGTTCGTTTGTAGCAGACGACATGCTCGTTATGACGCGGTATGACGTCACCAAAAAATAAAAGATCAAGCAAAAAGGAAAATGGCTACGCCCCTCAGAGACGTGCTTTTTTCCGGCTTCAGCTAATCGCGTGCGCCGCCAGAATTGTTGCAGAACGAACGGCGCAGAACAGAGATCTCCGATCACCCTACTCGTTATGACGCGATATGACGTCACCAAAAAAGGAAAGATCAAGCAAAAAAAAAAATGGCGACACCTCCCGGCCTTGAGTGGCATCTCCAACTTCAGCCAATCAGCGCGCTTGTTCTTCCCCAGGAGAACGAACAAGCGGAACGAACCTAGCTCTTTCACATAAAATTCGACATAGGGATGGGAGCTGCATGAATGTTATTCTAACGCCCTGCGCAGTTAATCAGCAAAATATCATCGCGGTAGAACGATCACTTGCAAGTACATCTTATTGGGACTTTTCCTAATTACATTGTAATTCGTCTTCATTTTTTGTGCATCCACGGAGACGAGTCGTGTTTCTTTATAACACGAATTGAATCATCCTTGAGATACACGTGAGCAAGTTATCTGTTCACCTTTTGGGGCAGACACCGAGTCAGTTTGCCCTACCTTTTCACGGCGGCGTATTAACCACAGGCATTAATCTGATATGACGCCTGTACCGTAAGATTACATATCTAGCGCATATTGCTTTCCTGTAAAATTTGATAGCCAGCACCACTACACCAATTGACGTTGCACCGACATTACGCCTCCATAGGCTGTTTTTTCAAGCCAGTTTAAAGACCTGGCGTGGCTCTGCGGTAGAATACCTGATTGCCACGCAGAATGCTTAGCTTCGATTTCTGCTGGGCTCCTAATTTTTATTCTTCTCATTCCTCGAGTCAACGCTGGCGATGTCAGTTTTTCTTAACGCTATCGCATCTAAATTACTAGTGTCTGTTCTCACCGCTCTCGGTGAGAACTGACAAACTGACAATCACCTGCGGCGCATACCCGTACACCGCGGCCAATTTTAAACGGAGATGTGCCACATGTGTCTGGAGGAAAGTGTTTGACGACGTACGCGATAGGATTTTTATGTAATTGATGTCATGATCCGCCAGTCATATTCGTCAAGTCCTGTTACCCTCCCATGCCAATTTTGGTCTACACCATGTTAAGGAGGCGATCATGAGAGCAACCAGACGTTCGCGGCTAGATAGATAGATAAATAGATAGATCGATAGATAGATAAATACGCAGATAGAAACGGTCAAAGTGCCAAAGGTTCGCTAAAAAATGCTTCGCATTTAAAAATTGTGGCTAGTCTACGACGCGACTTAATGAAATTTGAACATGATACCGGTCATATATGAACTAGATGGACGCTTCCCGCGGTTTTAAATTGCACGATAATGCGCGCTTAATTTCTGCGCGCACATGCATGCATAGCTTGACAAGCCTCTCTCATTACTCTCGCGTTATCTCCAATGGAAGAGCAGAAGCTCAGACGCAGTATTTCATGCAACAAAATATCGTGAGTGCAACCTTTAACTAGTAGAGAAATGGCAGCAATATATCGCTCCAACGTCCAGCGGCCGCAAACGTGCTTTTGGTTAGCGATAGCGGAAAATCATCAAGTGGGAGCGTTATTACGTAATCAGCGCTTCCTGTTGCACTTGTTGGTCTAAGAACGAGCCATTCGCGTGACAATAGCCATTTCCGTTAATGTTCAGTAAATTGTCGAGTAATATTCAGTAATATTCAGTGAATTTAGTATGTGCACGAAGCGTCGGTATTTCCTAAGCAGACACGAAAAAAGAATAAAGGACCGAGTGAAGGAAAGAAATAATGAAACTCGTAGGGAAATTGAGAGTTCGTATATTGGTGCCGAGAGTTAAAGTTAGCGAACATACTTCGGAGTGGTCCGTTAGAAGAAACAGTCGTGGCCGCACGTACACGCCGCATAAGACTTGGAAAGCCTGATGCTGTTTGAACACTTCGGGTTAATTAACTGGAAGTACACCGGTAAGGTGAAATGAAGATTTATATATTAGTGGCTAAGTTAGATGAGGTCGAGAAAAGGAAACTTGGAAGGTTGCAATCGAGAGAAGTACTTGAGGAGTGATTCTGAGGGTGCATAGGTTATAGGTTATAAGTGTATATGTTATATGCGATAAGTGGATGAAGTCGAATATTTACAAATAGATCTTTTTCTCCTGAAATCAAGCGGCTTCTTTCCGTGCTACAGGGCCCAAAGACGGTGTTTCCGGTTTGTTCAGTGCATCATACCATCACATGTAGATCGCTTTGTTTGTTGGTGGTGGTCCTATTCTACCCAAATACATACGATATTGATTTGTTGATGGATGCAAGACGTGTAGTCCGAAGGCATTAAACTTGCGTTCCAAAGCTTTACGTCCCAAAAACACGATATAATTATGAATGACACTGTTTTGAATGGCTCCGCAAATTCCGACCATCCGGTGTTCTTTAACGTGCACTGGCATCGCGCAATACACGGGTTTCTAGCATTTAGTCTCCACCGAAATGCGACCGGCGTGGCCGGGATGGAACCCGCGGCTGTCCGAAGACAACATATATGGCGTGGAGCATATCTCGTGAGCCTCATTCATTACAGGGTCCACTTTGCCTGTCAGCCCAGCGTGCCCATCGTGTAAGAGCTAAAGTCATGGTATCGCTCTCTGCAACGCCAACATATCGGCAGATGAAAAGTGGGCGAGGTCGCGAAATATCGACTGTTGTTTTCGGTGTCGAGCACGTCTTAACATCGCCAGATTGCGAAAGAAATCCCGCAGTCTCACGCATGGAACGTGCCAGCTCCGCCACCTGATGATTCTGCGTGATTTATATAAGGGGCCAAGGGTCGACCGCCAAATGCTGAATCTACTGCGTTACAAGGACCACGGTCGCCAAGCCTACGAAACGTGATAGCCCCTCAGACCCGTTGCTTCAGAGCCGCGGCTGTATTGTTGCAGACACGAGATATCTGGGCAGACTGGGGAGGCCGACGACTCCTTGTGCGTCTACGTTTTGACAGTGGCAGCCAGCGGACCAACATTCGAGCAGATGGGGAGAGAATAGTTGGTTAGTTGAAGCGCAATAGATAGGATGAAGAAAGCGAGACAGAAGGCGCAAGCGATGTATTCTTTCTGTCTATAGCCCTTCAATTAACCAAATATGTACCACCAACTATCACAAATTTCTACTATTTTAAAGACTACATTAGTGCGCGGTCGTGAGCGAGGAATGGCTCTTTCTCGTCACTTTCGGAAGTTTTAAGCCACAGAAACGATTCTGCACTGAACGTGTGTGCTTGTGACTGTGCTGCCGATTCAACGACGCTGGCATCAATTTGTAAGCATTGAACATTACAGAAATATCCCCATAACAAGTGCGCTGGTCGACACCTAAATCTCGCCGGTCCTCGTCGTAAGAGACTACAATGCGGGAGACCGTTTGTAACCGTACACGTGGCAACGATGCCAAGTAAGCACATTAATTGGATAGGGTATTCATGACGTAGACCTCTTGTTTCATACTTCTACCCTGTTTTTCTTGTTACTTTTTTTCAGTTTAACTGATGCCGCCAAACCAGGGACTACAACCGCAGCTGATTATGAAGACCATGACGACAGATCTATGGGCTGAGATGAGTGGTGGTTAAGTGTGGAGGTTCGCGAAACGGGAGCCCTTACGTTTAACTTAGCTCCGTGCTGACATGCTCTATACAACCACGGTCTGAGGTTCGCAAATTCGGGACGTCCACAAACAGAGGATCATCGTGTCAACCAAGCCTTCGATGCAGAAAGCTCTATTTCTGCCCATCACCAGATTTTTCATCGGCCACATTGAAGGCCAGGTTAAGAAATACCGACGGTGACACCAGTAATGCAAGCTTAGCCTTCGGAGCAACAATAACATCAAATGCAGGCGTAAGCAATTATCGCAACGGAGGCGGCTTTGAGACTCGGACGGGATGGCGATTCTTACGGGAAAGCCTGATTTTGCAGGCTTATTCCACTAGTAGCCACCAGCTGCGTGCCTGGTGATCTGCTGCGACTTCACGAGGTCAGGATGCCGAGCTTCATTTCTGTGGACATTCCTGGAGGCTTCGTATTTACATTACCGAGTGCCACGACAGCATAATAAAGCCAACACATTCTGCTATACGTTTGGCAAAACCGAAGCGGTGGACAATTAACGGCTCTGTTTGCCTCGTTGTCGACCTGCCGGTAGCTGGCTGATAAGAATACATACCGTTCAGCAGATGTTTCTGCGAGAACGACCACTGAATTCAGTACATTCTGCTTGGCTCGTTCACGAAGATGTTGAAAGTAAGGCGATGGTTGAGTTCCGCGCGCCGATACTATCATCATTAGGGTAAGAATATGTTTCGTTAAAGAGCATAAGACCGGGCAGCAACACAGGAGTGTTTTAGATGCTGTACGCAATTTCCTACGGGAGAAAAAAAAAGATTTGAACGTTAAGAGTAACTAGATTCAGTTTCTGTTTCGAGCAGAGTGGTTTATTATTATAATGTTTTTTTTCGTTCTTTTCTGAGTTTTATTTGTTTCTACGAATAATTAGTTATTGATAAACTGTTTATTTCTAAACCTATTCTTTGATGAAGCTAATTATTTTCCTAAACAATGCACCATGGGCGTCAGCAGGGGGGTGCAAAAGGGGCACTTGCCCCCCTCAAGCCATTTCAGGACTTACCCCTCCACCCAAGCTACACCAGCACTCACCCCCTTCCCAGCCTCGATGCAACATGGGTTCGCGCCCCGTCCACCCGAGACAAGAACCTGCCGACACTCATGCAAGGCACCATCCGCTTCATGGCCAATACCCCGGGCTGGGTTGCGCCAAGTGCCTGAGAGGGAATAAACTTGAGGAACAGCCAACCAACCAACCATAGCATCTATCTCACTTCTTTATACTGTCGCCCCCTTTCTCGCTGTTTCTATCTTTTTTTCATTTCCACTGGTCGAATTATCATTCGCTGTGTACCAACCAGCTATCATGAATACAATTCCAAGAAAAGTATATTGCTGACAGCTTAAACAGAACCGTCTTCTTCGGTGCGAATAGGTGGGCACCGGTATTCTTCAGAAATAAAACTTAGAGCACGCTTGAAGGAAGGAAAACGGGAGAGAGGAAAGACAGGGATGTTAACCAGTTTGGCATTTCGCCTTAAAGAGTACAACACGATAGCGTAATCGGGCCCCGTGCGCATCGCCTTCTCAACTGCAAGCCTGGCTTCGGTTCTCGGTGCATGCCTCAATCGTGCCGGAAGGGAACGAACGTCTATGCGCGTAACTTTGGCCATTTCAAGCTATCCTAGCATACCTACTGCAAGCACAGTTGTTAAGCGCCCACTGCGTCATAATTCTTCCTTTTGCAAATCAGCGAAGGGCCCACTACGCGTCCGTAGGACAACACGCGAACCTACACAGCCGCTCACTTTGTTGATGCTTTTGCTGCTGATGATGATCAAACGCCTCAGCGCTTTGCAATTAGTGGGCCTTTGAAACACCCACTCACTGCGAAATTCGCATGTTTGGACACCTGACGCGATTCTATGCTTCTGCCACGCAATATTACATGCCTAAAGGTGACTCCTCCCACTACGAGACATTCATATAGTGTTTTTTTTTCGAAGCTGTTTGAAGCAATGGCGTGGCTCTGTGGTACAACACCTGCCTTCATTTGATTCTCACTCGAAAAATGAGTGGCAGTTCAACGCCCGGCAAGGAGTGGCATTGCCGTACCCGTGATGTTATCATGTGGTGGCTTGCTCAGTCGTTCAAGCTTACATCACATTGGTCTGTTGAATCAGGTGGCACCCCCGCTTCGCTGGGCAACCACGTGCACATCGTGGATTTGAGCACATTTTGAAGACCTTATTGGTACTCCAGCCGTACCTTCTTCTGCAATGCATTTCAAAGTGTAGAACAGTTGCCCTCAAGGTAATCTATCTATCTTCGCATCTTATCTCTCTATCTCTCTCTCGAAGAAATTGGAGAAATTGTGTTTTTTCGACGCTGTTTGATGCAATGGCGTCGCTCTGTGGTACAACACCTGCCTTGGTTTGATTCTCACTCGAACCAAAAATTTTCATTACTTATTTTAGCTGCATTTTTCTCGATTTTTCGATCATGGGAATGGCTGATTTTTAGCTCACAATCAACGACGCTGCACCGAATCCGACGCCGACACTGAAATTTCTCCAAAGCGAGCTCTTTATTGCTATCGCGTTAAAAAATGAACCGTGGAGATGGTTCAAACAGGCCAAATATATTGCCATGTAGCAGTTGCCCGGAAGGAAGGCTGCTCTATGCAAAGAGCGAAGAAAATACCTTTGTTTCTGTGAATCGAATTTGATGTGCGCCTGCTCACGTATCTTCGTTATTAAGCTGCGAGTGCACACAGGATTGTTGCGCGGTGGCGGTGCTCTTGTGTTCACTCCCGTGGGGATGGCCACTTCCTCCTTCAAGACGAGCAAGAGTTAACGAGTCCCGCGCTTTCCCTTTATGTGAGACAGTTCCCGGAACTGAGTGCCCGCATATGATCATTAGAGGGCCGGCGTGATTCGGTGAGCCGGGCTCGCTGAAAGATTGCCAATAGCTTTGTATGTTGCGCGTTCTGGGAGAAAATAAGAATAATAAAGGAAGATCATGACGGGAAGCTCGTTCTGGGAAGCCTCATGTATAGAACTCGTAGCTACGAGTTTTCCGGCAGTTGCATGCGCTGATGGTGCTTGAAAGCACGCTAAATGATTTACGATAAGCATACTTGCTCTCTTCCGAGCGGACGCCTGGTGCTTGGCAGAATCGCAAATCATCGTCGAGTTTGTAGTGAATATATAGTACTATTGTGGTGTTGACGTCAACAGACTACAATGTCCGAACTGCATACCCAGTAAGAACAACGACAGACCCATGCCCAAAACGTGTACTACTTTGATTTCACTTATTTCCTTTCTTCCCTTCGACGTGAGCCATACGTGAGCAACATTATCACGAAGACCGACCTGTCAAGAATGACGAGGGGGGAGGAATAAGCAAAAAACTATAATTGAGCGAGAGGAATCGGTACGTTATACCGAGCCTAGTTCTACTGCCGCATGGGGCAGTTTTGATGCTATGATTTTGCCATATAGGAGGCCGTGGGATGACCAGTACGCCAGGACTTTAGTAAAGTTTCGAGCAGCGGATGAATCAGTAATTTTCAAACTCCTCGTGATAGCTGTATTAGCAGTATTCCAATATAGAAATACGGAGAGACAATGAATAAATAAAGAAAAATGAGAACGAAGCAATGGCAGGGAGGATAGTTGATTTTGTCCTCTTTACAACCGTATGCATGTGAAGAGACGAAGGGGCTTTCGTAAATAGCTGAAAAGAAGGCATGAGTTTACACAATTCACAGCCGTTGTCTGACCACCTGGGTCTGACCACCTTAATTAATTTTAGAAGAGTCCGTACAGTTTTCTTGGCTAATGCATCTCACAAATCCTCGAATATATTACTTTCGCCACGGTATAATTTCTTGCGCTGCTATTAAGCAGTCAGCCGATCGGTTGTGATACGTTATCCATAATTATTGCCGGTACTTGCATGCGTCTCGCTCGTAGCAACACCGGTGCACTAGCTGGCTATAATGCAATGACGCTTGACTCGTGTTTAAGTTCGCGCTTGAAATTATCACTATCAGAAGTTACTTTCTAGCAGCGGAACTGGTATGCCAGCTGCTGGTTGTAATCCGCGAACAGAAAACTACCATCATCGTGAACTCGCCCGCGCTATGTTCGTCCTCTTCTTTATCTTCTGCTTCACTCCAAGAACACGTGCGCCGATTTGTCCAGCGTGGGATGGGATAACTCTGATGCGTGAGAGAACGAGTACAGAGAGAGAGAGAAATTCTTGGCGAAGAATTTTCTAGAAGAGGCGGGATTCGAACCCGCGTATCCACAATCAGAAGGCAAGCATTGTAACCACTCGGCTATCCACGCAGGCTAGCACAGCGTAACATAGCCTTGTATAGTATGGTATACCAAGGGGATGGGAAAGGAAAGTGAGGGTGAGTAGGAGGTAAAGGGTAAATGATAGCATAGAAAGAGAGAACTTGGGAGGAAGAAAGGAAAGACAAATAGAAAGAGACACAAAGAAAAAATAAATGAAAGCATAGTAGGAGAGAGAAACTGAAATAAATATATAGAGAGAGAACGAAAGAAATAGAAATAAACAGACAGAGGACATAGACAAAGTGGAGACAAGAGATGAAGAGAAAGAGACAAAGAAAGAAAGGGAAAAATAAAGTGAAAGAAAGAAGGCACTTTCTTCAGGCTTGGCCCCAATAGTGCGAAGCACACTTCATTTTTTTTTTTGGGGGGGGGGGGGGGGGGTTCAGTGACCGCTGTTGGTAATCGCTAGAGTGATATCTTTTTATTTTACAGTGTTCTTTTAAAGAATACGCCTATGGGTGGAACGGTTATTAAGCCTCGAACGCGCATATGGTACCATTATAGAACCAGTGATACATATGGTGGTACGAGTGGTATGTAGGATACACTACGTGGAGCGACTGAGTGAACAATGATGGCATGTTGTTACCACCGTCAGTGTTCTGTTATCGCATCAATCGCCATCGTGAATGACAGGTGCGGGCACGCTGAACAGTGTGGAGGATGGAACAAAACAACAACAACAACAACAAAGACTGCGGGAGGAAGCATTGCGCGACACGACTGAGGCCACTCAAGTCGGCACAACACCTGTCAGTAGATGTGGTAAGTTTTCATGTTCCCAGTCCGGCCGACCTCTAGGGCCACAGCAACCGGGCAACCGCGCATCAAATAAAGGTTAATAGACGGCCGAGTCACCGAATTGTGACTGAATGAGGATAATGTAGCTCTCATACCACGGGGTAGCCAATGTCAGCCAACAACCGCGAAAGCTTGCCGACATTTACCATTAACCTGACGTCAGGCAACACTAGCCTTTACTTAGCAACAGTAGCCGGCATTTCACAATAGCAGTTAGCAGACAATAGTCATAATTGCCAGTGCTAGCCATCGCTTGTAGTATGCGATTAAATACGGCCGTCAAGTTTGGGTAGGCGTATTCATTGAAAAGATTGTGGGGGGTAAAGAGCCAGGAAGGCAAAGCTTAGAGAACTACCGCGAAAGAAAGTGTTCTCGGGCAATGCGCTAGCACCCGGAGACAAGCCGTTCTGCCTGCTCCCCAAAGGACAAGCGTGACAAAATAGAAGAAGCGCTTATTTGCTTCCTAAAAAGCACGTCCTTCCTAATGCAGGATAACGCGGTGACACTTTCAAGTAATATAGACTCCGCAAATATATATATATATATATATATATATATATATATATATATCAGCGCGCAGTTTTCATATAAAACGGAACTAACTTACCTGTATTATGTCTTGAAAAGTTTGTAAAAATCACACCATCTCCCGCTAAAGGGGACCATGAGGCGATGTGAAGCAGCGTTTCCGCATGTCGAGACCGCGTTTCAGAGGGGGAAAAGGGGAGTGGAGAGGAGGTGTGTGGAGGTGTGGAGGAGGTGTGTGTGCTTCGTACAGTTTAATGCGGCCGTATGCTTGCTGTGTGTCCAAATGACTAGCGATGCTCCAGTTCTGCGTCTCCTAATTTTTGCCATTCTTTTTGCAAAGGCAGGTTGCAAACCAACATGAATCTTTACGAGGATGTAGGCTTTGGTGACGCAGTATTTAAAAGAAAAACATAGTCATTGAAATGTTTGTTTTCTCGACAGTTCCGCAAATCCCAGATAGGGTAACGGTTATCGCGAGTTCGGGCGTAGTTTTCGTCGCCGAGCAAAAGATGAGATTAGAAAATTCACCGTACGAGAATTGTAATCTTGGCCATTATTATTGTTCGGCGCTTTCACTAAAAGAAAGAAATATTCGCCTACACCAATATTTTCTCCCGTAATTCGTTTTAAACCGAAAAGGTTCATTTAGGCACTTTACCTAAAGTCACATGTTAGCCTAATGTGCAAACAATCCCCACCTTTTTTTTTTGCTCTCCACTCGGAGAGAAACAAGCAGGGGGGACAGGAAGACGTCGGTGCGATGCAATCAAATGGTATAAATTAGTGCGATGTAGTTAAGCATAACTATTTGTGGGAAATCTCCTTTGCAGCCTTTATTAGCGCACTGCGCGATACCGTCCCAACATGGCGTACGTAAGAACAGTTCAAAACTCTCAGCCTCTCCCCACTACTCCTCTTCTTCGTCTTTCTGTCCGCGCCGCGCACAATTTCCAACATCCTCCGCCCCGACAATTTCCCTAACGTTTCCCTAAAGTTCTCCTGGGGCAGTTTTCAATCGTCCGTATCGTCCTTTTCCAAAACCATTCCCGCGACGAATCGCGTTCAGCTAGAACATACAACGTTATTTGTGTCTTCACGCAGAAATCATGAACTAGTAAGCCTCGTATAATGTGGTATAGTTCACGACCAACTGGCTTGAACGTCAGGGCTTTCTTAGAATAAAAACAGAAATGTCAGAAATGCGTTAGCTGTTACGCCACCAGCATAGATCTAAATGAACTGCTCTAACAACCACCCAGGGAAAAACAACAATGTAGGCTTTCACATTAAAATCCCTTCTCACAATCACAGGCCCAGCAAAGTCGACGCCGCTGACTTGAAATGACTGTGCTCGGGGCACTCTGTCTTATGTAAGATGTGGTGTTGATGTCGATGTAGCATCCAGTCGGAATCGCTTGCACGTTCACAGACCGCTTTCTTAACACACTGGGGTCCTCTAAGAAGCCCGCATTTTCTACGGAGCGCAGCGAATGTAGCGACACCATGAAGAATGCGCCGATGCGTGACGTTTCCAATGAGGTGGGTGCTGTGCTTGTCTGGCTGTAGCAAAGCGCTGCCTCTCACGTCATCCGAAGTTGTTGCCCTGGCGAGGGAAGGTTTGGCACAAAGAGTGTCTCGGTCCACAACTCCCTCTTCAAGTTGGTCACTACAAGAGAACTCTCCTGTTCCGTACAAAGAGGCGTCAAACCCAACTGTGTTTCTTGTCTTTGATGCCTCGCGGATTACTTCTTCGGACCTTCGGCGATCTCCTCGGCATGTCTGTCTTTCCTGTGCTGCCTCATAGTTCTGTCGTAATGTTCAACTGCTTCCTTCTGCGAAATGGCGACTATGGTATTATCAACCAAGCTATACTCTGCTGATTTCCAGGGTACTTTATCGCGACCATTTCGGAATTCGATTGTGTCGGTAAACCTTTCTAGGACGACGTCTTCTTGTTTCGGAAATGGCTCTTCAACCATGCCAATAACATCCACCTCCCAAATCCGTGGTAAGGGGTAAGAGAGGTCCTCCTTCTGGTGCACGTCTGTTCGTAGCACGCAGATATGGCTGCTGGTATATTGTCCGCCTTGTCCCTCGACGGACGATGGTCCTTGGAGAGTCCACCCCATGCTTGTTTTAACGGCGATTAACGCTCTGTTATCCGAGTCGCACCGGACTTCGCTGTTATTGGGCATGAGCTTCCACAACTGGTCGGATCCAATTAGGAGACTTACTCCGGGTTCGCAGGTGACGCTTGGGAAGACAACTGCATCCGCCAATGGTTAGCCTTCTGCGACGATGACTGTGCGCAGTTTGTTCGCTTTCGGAGATTCAGTTATGTCATTGCAGATGAAAGGAACGACGACGGCTTCTATCTGTACTGAAGTGTTGTCGTGTTGGCTCCGAAGCGTAACGGTGACAACCTTCGCGCGTCGAGTAAGTTGGGATCGCTGTCGTCCAAACGAGCTGATCACCAAATCCATTTCCCGAATCGGAGTGAGCTTGAGCTTCCTGCAAACATCTTCTCTCAGAAACGTTCTTTGACTGCCGTTGTCAAGAACACAACGTGCGTAGCAGCAATGCGTCGGTGTCATCAGCCAAGCGCGACAAGTCTGAATAAGAACGTCGGTGGCGAGTCCAGGAGTCGTATTTTTCACATGCATAGCAGCATCCGAAGTACTTTCGGTTTCTCTACCAGTACCTTCAGTAGCTCTTGAGGTACACATTGCCGATGCATGCCGACGTTTACATAATTTGCACTGCACTCTGCGGCGACAGTCTCGCACTAGATGTCCTTTCACTGTACATTTCAAGCAGCGACCTTGCGCGGAGAGCAAACTGCGTTTCTCTGCTATGCTTAGGTGGCTAGCGCATTCTTCGGTACTGTGTTCAGTTGCGAGGCAGAAGACGCAAGGGGTGAAATGAATGTTTGTCTTGTTATAAAGCACCGCGGCCGATGGAGGTGGCGCTATCTTCCGGGAGCTCTGGCTATCGTGGGTACGAGTCTCCATCAACTGTGGAGCCGTGATCTGTGCGCTTCTCTCTCGGCATTTCACTTCTATGCCAAGAAACTCCAGCAAACGCTCCATCTCTTGTTCCGAAGACTCTGGACTGTTGGCGGCAGTCGAAACTGTACCCGACTCCAGGCTCTCCCGTTTATAGTAATCAACTACTATGTCTGCGGGAATAACTTTCAGCAATATCTCGCTCAGCATGGTTGCGTATGACATAGCGCTAACACCAAGGTTTGCGAGTCCTCTCTGGTTTACTTGTACTTCGTCGTACAGCTTCCGCAAGTCTGATACGTCGCTCGACGACCTTACGGGTTTTAGTGTGCGGAGCCTCTCCAGGTGCTTGTGCTCGATTAGCTTGGCGTTCCCAAATCTTTGTTTTAATAGGTCAAGTGCGTCGCGGTAAGATGAATCTGTGACCTGAATTCCGGCGACGGCTTGAGCAGCGGCTCCGTCGAGTAAAGACACAAGATAGTGGAACCGATCTGTGTTGGACAAGCTCGGGTTATCGTGTACGGAGTGCCGGAACATATCCCAAAACGGCTGCCATCGAGTTAAACTGCCGTCAAAGCGCAAAAGTTCTAACTTGGGCAATCGTGCACCAAACTCACGTTGAGGTCGCGTCGGTTCCCTCTCTGAGGTCGCTGGTGGGTCCTCCCCAGCAGAGGTTGCAGGCGGATGCGCCATCGAAGCCGGTGAGGAGACCTTGAGCCTGTTCATGTGGTGTTCGAGCAGGGCCAAAGCGCTGGTAGCAGCGTCTTCATATTCCATGACGGAATCGTAGTCTTCTGCCACCTGCTCGTCTGTCAGGAAGGTTTCCAACTCGGCGTTCAGCGCAGCTAACTCCGTCTGGACCGCCTTTAACCGGCTGTGGAGGACGTGAAGCGTCGAGAGCTCGAGCTGGTCTGACTGTACGATCTGATTTACCTCATTCAAAATCCTCGTACTCTGGGATCGACGCGACGCCCGCTTGTTCTTAGCACGCTCCATGACGGTCTGGTTGCAGGAAGACGTCCCGGATCGGAAGCGACAGCTCGTGGGATGAAGGCCGTGGCTTCCCGAGTCTTCGGCGCCAAAACGATGTGGGAAATCTCCTTTGTAGCCTTTATTAGCGCACTGCGCGATACCGTCCCAACATGGCGTACGTAAGAACAGTTCAAAACTCTCAGCCTCTCCCCACTACTCCTCTTCTTCGTCTTTCTGTCCGCGCCGCGCACAATTTCCAACACTATTTTTTGTTCAGATAGCAATTGCACTCACCTTTTAATTCCCGCTTACAGTTAGAACGCCGTATGGTGCTGTGCCATTGCTGGAGACTGCTTCTGTAAAGCTGTTCTTTTGTGCGTCACGCACGATACGACGTGCGAAGAGTACCACGCAGCATGCTTCAGCACCACGCAAAGTACTGGCGCAGGTACTTTTCTGTTTCCTCCTGCTCTTCCTCCTCAACAACAAAGACGACAACGACGACAATAACAACAGCTGGACGGACTCTATACGCGGTAATCTGTATGACCACTATGTATCTATTGGACTCCTCACTTAAACTGCTAATTCTTTACAGGCCACATATCGCATATGTATATAGTCCTTCTGATTATTTTTCTCTTTTTAACACGAAAGTGTTTTATGCCGGGGTCCACCACGGCTCCACTGACGTATTTCCGTCACGGAAATGACGTTGTAAAATATAAAGACTAACAGTGGGCAAATAAAATACCAGAAGAAAACGTTCCGTCACCGGGGATCGACCCCTCGCTTACGACCTTACGACCCCTCGCTCCGCAGCGTGCAGCGCGAAACGATTCGGCCACGGACGGTACGTTCTTCGCAATGCTAACGGCGAGCTATTTATATACACCATTTGCCGGTGGCAGTACTCAGAGATCGGCGTTACAGCGTGTTTTCGTTATCACTAGTGAGACGGCGCGAAGGGCTCTAAGAGCGTATAAGAGCGCGCTTGAAAGGTCGTCGCCGTTGCGACGAGCGCCCGCGTCTACAGGGCGGGGTCGCTCGGGCGTGCGCTTATCTCGTGATCGCGGTGGTTTGTACGTCTCGCGTTGAGAGCACGAAGGTCAGTTGGCCCACTGCAGCGGCCGCTTTTGCGAAAGGAGCGTGGTGCTCACGCAGAAATAAGTTACAAATGTGACAGTTCGCTCTAATCCTGTGTATGTTCGTTGCGTGCGTCCTTTCTGCTTGAGCAGCGCGTTGCAAGTTTCCAGCTGCTTGCCGTTCTTCGCGTGACATTACAATTTGTTGCTATAGCATTCATTCCTTCGCCCTTGGGGCGAAAGAATGCGCAACAAACGCTCAACTACGTGTGTAAAGACACGTTTCACTTTCGTGTTATACCGATTCCTATGACAGAGGGATCAGCCATGTTTTTTTTAACACGAAAGTGTTTTATGCCGGGGTCCACCAAGTACATCCGTCACGGATATGACGTTGATAAAATGGACGCTAACGGGTGAGAAAGAAAAAAGCCAAGAAAAAGATACACCCGCTGGGAATCGAACCCACGACGTTGCGGCCACGACGGCAAGCGCCTGACGCGCTACCGACTAAGCTAACTCGAGAGATGGTAGACACGGCGCGAACACGCCTTATATCTTTCACACATTCTCTTTCGCGGCGGGCGGAGCGGGACGGTGCCGCCGTCTGTGAGATGTGAAAAGAAGTAATGCTTCACGATCGACACTTACTAGCGCTTACTCCGAGATTGCATGCGATATCGGAGGTCATGGTAAAAGCGTCTCGATACCAGAGAGCTAGACTGGCCGCGCTGGCGTCGCCGAGGCACCCTTGACGCAGTTACGTTCTTTGCCTTTGGGCTTCGTGTTAGCGTGCGTCGGCTCATCGGAGTAGTGCAGCTTTCACGTGCACCATCGGGATTTCTCCGCCGCCGACTGCTTCAATTGCGAGAGCACCGACTAACAAAACTGCTACAATATGCGTCGCAGAAAGGACGCGATTTCGACGGGCGAATGTCGTGCCTTGGTGGAGTGAGAGCAGCGCCTGCGAGACAGAGGCCAGCGGGACGCACGCGTTTGCGGCTCAGGCTACGAACCTCTACCTCCCTTGTTGCTGAAGCGCAGTGTGTGTTATGTATGCATGAGCACAGGCGTACGCTACCCATTACTAGAAAGCGCACGCCATGCCGTTTCTCTCCTTAATTGACGACGCTTTGAAGAAGTGCATACCGGGTACCAGTGTTGATTATGAGCTTGTTGATATCATCCTTACGCGGGGTTCACGATTCGCTGTGTCCAAATATATGTTCACACCGTCAGCTACCACAACGGTTTAATCACGATCATGGGCGTTAGTCGTCGCGATAGAGACATGCTGTCAACATGGGTGCATCCACATCAAACGGTGCTATAGCTGTCAAACACGAATAGACATTGTACAAGCTCTCATATATCACTACACAATAAGCACTACTTCTGTGAAGACACGTTTCACTTTCGTGTTATACCGATTCCTATGTCGGAGGGATCAGCCATGTTTTTTTATTCTCTTATTCCTTCAAGTTTTTCTTATTTTTGTGTGTTTTTTCTGTACTACTATCTGGTTTTGGGACTTAAAGCCCTAGATATTATTATTATTATTATCTATACTACTATCATGTCGATGGGATAGCCGATTATAATGCATGCCCACCTTCCCATGTCTTTTTTTTTGTTTTTTTTCGTATATAAGCATACAACAACAATAACAACAACTTTTTTGTTTTTTTTCGTATATAAGCATACAACAACAATAACAACAACAAGCTCGATGTGAGAAATTATTCGCCGGAAAAAAATTCACTGGAAGTTAATTTGAAAAACTGCATTCACGCGAACACAAAAAAAGATAAATATTTTTGATGAGAACAAAAGCTGGGGATCTCCTTTGAGTTCTTGGAAAGTATAAAAAGAAAGCGTTACCGTTTATAATATGTTGTCACGACAGAAAAAGATTAGGAAACCCGGTATCAGCCTTGAAAGACGTACCTCGGGCGGCCTGTTCACCTGTAACATCAATACCGTAATCATAAATGAATTGGAGCGAAAAGACATGTCCGTTCAAAAAAGACACAGAACTAGGGCATAGTCTGAAAGCTCCAGTGCAAAGTCCTGCTTCTTTTTTATTATTTGATATCAGTTACAGCGAGAAATGTGATTGAAATAAGCGAAGAATTATCGGCCACTTTTGTAGCGCTGGTTCCTGTCATCCGCTACTGCAAAAAGAAATATTCTGAAATCGAATCAGCGAAGTCCCTGCTTTCACTTCATCCTGTTACGACATTTACCGCCGCATTCGCTAAAGACCTCTAATAGAATGAACCGAAACCTCGAAAGCGGAGCCGCATGCGCTTCCTTCCATCATTCAATTCCGTTGTGTGTGTGTGTGTGTGTGTGTGTGTGTGTGTGTGTGTGTGTGTGTGTGTGTGTGTGTGTGTGTGTGTGTATGTATATATATATATATATATATATATGTATATTTATATATTTCGCAACGCCGTCTCTTGCATATTAGCAAATTCAATAATATCGAACTTCTCCTTCTTTGAAATCATCCGCCCTCGTTCTTTCGTGGGGCTCTATTATTTACTCGCACGGACCAGAATTCTACCCCGAAGGATATGGCTTTGAACCGAGCGCTTCTTGTTCGTTTCCTTGAGAAAGAATACTTTTACGGCAGGAAATGTTTCAGAGCGACAGCGTCATGGAGATCACAGCGGGAGACTGACTCGCGAAGCGTTTATTACCTAAATATTTTTTTTTTGCTATCGGCCGGGCTGCTTCGGCATGAGATTGGTTGGAATTTTCGGCTAAAACGAAACCTTTAGCGCATTGCGTTTTTCGTTAGGAACACAACTCTTGAGCTCCTCGGCATTACACCTGGCCTGGTAACGCGCGCCGTCCGCGGATTCAGTATAGTGAAAGCATAGGTGGACCTTCGGTAAATCCTCGGAAAGGCTTGGATGCTGCGCAGCAACTTCAATCACTTGCCTGCCACATAACACTTTTGCAATGAAATACACGAGGTTTCCAGAACTCGCGTTTTGTTATATTGACCATAATTTGCCATCCAGACTCTCCCGTCGAGAAACAACTTTGCTGTTAAAAGGCCCGTAGCCAGGAATTTTTTCGGGGGGGGGGGGGGGGGGGGGGGTACTTGCTGAAAAGCCTGGCTATTTGAGAAAAACACATGTTTTCATTATTTATTTTTGGTAAAAACGCCTACTTCTCCAAAATGTCGGGGCGAGGGCCCCGCACCCCCTGGCTACGGGCCTAGCTGTTATGCATGCGCTTGGGTGTATATGCTGTTCCGCTTGGGTGTATAGCATGTACGAATGCATATTCATGACTTTTGCACCTGCGAGAAGACGATTACACACACTCCGTGCCACTGTTCCTCCTACGAAAGTCAACGACGTGTTAGAGAACGCTAAAATCCACCACCTTGATGTAGGACCAGTTTCGCAAAACAAGATACTAGGACCTTGGCCTGCGCTATCCAGCATGTCCAAGGCCACAAGCAGTCTATTGAACATCCTGAAGTCGAGATGTCTGCGCCAACGTTGGCAAACACCTAGCACGTGTTCATAACTTCATCACGACTGCGCAAAAAAAAATTGGCCGCGTATCTGCGTGCTTCGCTGCAAATGTCGTGTAAAGACGATAGAAGAGGCGCTGTGTGAGATATGGACGCCATCTGGCAATACGTCGGGAAACATGAGTGCTGTGTTGCGTGCTGGTAGTCCCGGCGCAGCAGCAGGCGAAGACCGGCGGTGACTAACGCGACCGGCGGGGACGCCAGCCAGCCCGAAAACGCGGTTTGGCGCGAAGCGCTGAAGCAGAGAAACGTCCGCACTCAACGAGTACTCTCCACACACTCTTTTATTTACACGTCGCCTGGGTAAAACAGGAACGCCAGAGCGGCGCCCACAACCGGCAGCCTGAAGGCCGCCCACAACGCTGCTTTTTCATTTTTTAACTATTTTTTTTTCACCTTCTTGGCCTTCTCAAAACTAAAGTTTTTCAACACCAACCCATGGCATTCGTACAGTGCAATACAGAACCGAAACCGAAACACAACAATGAGCTCGTGCGAAGGGCACGGAGGAAGGCAAATTTCAGCGCAGTCGCATTTTCAGCTTTGTTGAAACAGCGCTCACTAGACGGCGACGAAGTAAAAGAAGGCACACGACAGGCAGCGCCTGTCCTGTGCCTTCTTTTACTTCGTCGTCGTCTGGTGAGCGCTGTTTCAACAAAGATGAACGCATACCAACTCGCTCAAGCTTCCATTCTTATGCATTTTCAGCGCACCTTAAGAAACTAGGGTCCTTAAAATTATATATGTATACATTTTCTATTAAAGGAACACGCCACCTAATACTTACCTAGTGATGTTGCACCTCAGATATGCATGATATTTACTTTTTGATCGACAACGTTCACAAGTATGAACAGCCGTACCAGTTCAAGACGGCTGGCCCTTGGGCAAGTGGTTCAACTTTGGCCGAGTAGCTGAATCGAGGGACGTGCCGACAAACAGAAAGACAGACAGACAGAAAGACAGACCAAAATTTCTGCGTTTAAGTTCCCAAAGAAAGACTATCGTCTTTAAAAAATGGCTGATCCCTCCCTCATAGGAATCGGTATAACACGAAAGTGAAACGTGCCGCCAAAGTAGTAGTTGATTGTTTATAGTGCATTGGTATATGAGAGCTTGTGTAATGTATATTGTTGTTTGGCACATTTAGCTCCATTTGATGTGAACGCACCCACGTTGACGCTTAGTGGCACGTCGCCGTAGCGAGGACTAACGCCCATGATCATGATTTAACCCTTGCGGCAGCTGAAGTTGTCGACATATACCTGGACACCGCATATGGTGAATCCGGCGTAAAGATGCTATCAACAAGCTCATAGTGAACACTGATACTCGATATGCACTCCTTCAAAGCGTCGTGAAACGCGAAGGAAAACGCGACGAGCGTCATGTCTTCCCTCTATAGCCTGGCCGTTAATTCTACAGTCACTACCAATCTAGGTCGGCTCTCCAATCGTCGCTCACCCACCTGCGCTCTCCAGTAGGCGGTTGCCTCCAAGCTAGAGGAAGAGCTGGCTGGTAGGCTTATTGTGTACACGGACGGCTCAGTCCTCCCAGCTACAGGCTCCGCCACGGCCGCCTGCGTCATGCCAGCCCTTGGTAGAACGACATCCTGTCGTCTCTCCTTTGATGCCTGCTCTACCGCCGCGCAGACGGCCGGTCTCCAGCTCGCCGTGGACTTCCTGGCAGCACACCCCCCATGTGTCCCGTGGCTGTCGCGTGCGACTCACGAGCCGCACTGCTGGCCGGGACGAAACTGGAACGGGCGGGCTTCGGAACTCAACTGCTGGTCACCAAGCTGCATGCGCTCCTCGCCAGTGGCATCGATGTCTCCCTGCATTGGGTCTCTTCTCATGTAGGAGTTCGGGGAAATGAGCAAGCAGACGCACTGGCGAAGGAGGCGCATCGCTCTACCGTCGCTGTCTGCCGTGCTGTGGTCGCCTCAGACTATTCGAGGCTGACCTTGAGGCGGCTGTTGCTACGCTGCCACCCCGACGAACATGTGGCCAGGCTAGAACCTCCGAGGCGGCTGCCTGACAGGGGCCTCTCCAGGAGGGAGCGGTTCCTTCTTCTGCATCTACGCATCGGCTGCTCCTGGCCTGCGGCACGACGTCATCGGCTAGGCAGAGCTTCGTCACCTGAGTGCAGTGCGTGTGGGGCAGACGAAACAATTGCTCACCTGTTGTGTGTGTGCCCAGCGCTTCAAGCACAACGAGCCACCTTGCTCGCCGCACTCCGTCGCCAGGTTATTCCCGCGACTACACAGAGGGACCTCCTATTCTCTACACAGCACCACACCCAGGTTTTCATGGCGGTTCTTCGCTTCCTTGAGGACACTGGACTGGCTAACCGGCTATAGTAGCCGCCCGCCGCCTGCTCGGTCATGGACAGCATTCCTCCTCTCCTTCTCCTCCTTCTTCTCATCTTTATCTCCCTCTCCCTCTTTCACCTACAAGCGCTGAGCCGTGCTCCCAATTATGGTTGCACAAGTTGCGCCTTTTCCTTTCCTCAACCTCTCCTCCTCCTCCTCCTCCTGCTCCGTTAATTCTCACATGGCGAGCGGGGAAGGCGGTGCGACAGCCAGGCGAGCGTCGAAGAGCACTTTTTCGATATGGGTGGATGCTGTGAGTCTTGGGTTAAAACCGCCACCTCGCGGTGTGTTAAAGCGTTGACGATATTACACTTCTCCGATTGGAAACGCACCGAATGGGACGGTCGCACCAACGGCGCGTTGCTGAAGCTAATTGCGGCGGCAACGAAGTTTTTCTTTTTTTTTGTTTTTTCGAGCCCAGTGGCACACTGCATATCACCGCCCCGTTATAAAGGGGACGCTCATAGAATGCATTCATCTATCCATTCATCCAAGAGCACTGTCAAAGGAAAGTGTGAAAGATAAAAGGCGCGTTCATGTAGCCTCCGTTATGTGTTTGGCGGTAGCTCAGTGGGCTAAACGGCCGCCAGCCATCGTCGCGGACCCAGAATCATGGGCTCGACTCCTGTCAACGGATATCTTCCTTAGTTTTCTTTCTTTGCCATATGATGAAGTTCATTTTGCTGACGTATTTTCGTGGTGGAAATACGTCATGAAAGTATTGGTGGACCTTGGCATAAAACACTTTCGAGTAAAAAAAAAAAACACGGACAACAGCGAAGAAGGCACACCTAGCGCAAAAGCATGTTCGTAACCTGCGTGTTTACACAAACTGCCCATGTGTTATTTCACGCTATGATCCGGAATCTGAGCGACGAACACATCGAACACCTTATTCGGTATTTTAATGAACAGGTATGGGAGAGAGGAGTGGTTCCACAACATTGGAAGGAAGCCAAAGTCGTCCTTATTCCGAAACCAGGAAAAACCCACGCCCTACAAAATCTCAGACCAATATCACTAACATCCTGCCTTGGCAAATTATTTGAAAAGGTGATTCACACACGTCTCACGTCTTACATCGAAGATCGAAACCTTTTTCCAACGAACATGTTTGGATTTCGCCAACATTTATCAACGCAGGACGTTTTCCTACTCCTTCGGGAGGAGATCCTTTGCAATAGCACGGTTGGTACAGAACATCTCGTCGTAGCTCTTGATTTGAAAAGCGCATTCGACACTATGTCACATGAGCTCATCTTATCTGAGCTAATTGACATCGGTTGTGGGCAAAAAATCTATAACTACGTCCGCTCTTTCCTGACCGCTCGCACTGCTACAATAGGCATAGGCACTACGCGCTCAGATCCTTTCCACATGCCCAACAAAGGTACACCGCAGGGGGCGATACTCTCCCCCCTTCTCTTTAACATCGGCATGAGGCGCTTAGCCAAATACCTTGACGGCATTCCAGGGCTAGGGTATGCGTTATATGCGGACGACGTTACCCTATGGGCCGCCAGTGGCTCTTTAGGACAAAAAGAACAAATCCTACAAGACGCAGTGACCGCTGTTGAAAACTTCGCTCGCCGCAGCGGAATGAGCTGTGCCCCCGAAAAATCTGAATTTATTAGAATCCGAGGCCGAGGCCATAGAATTCACGAGCCGGTCAACCTCTTTCTATGAGACCACCAGATAAGAGAGGTCCAGAAAATGCGAGTCCTCGGACTCTGGCTTCAGAGTAACAAGCGAGTGGACCACACAATCAAAACTCTCCGAACAATGGTGAAGCAGATCTCCCGTATGATTTATAGAGTCACCTATCACCGAAAAGGTTTCAAGGAAGCTGAGACGCTCCGGCTTGTTCAGGCTTTTGTCCTCAGTCGGCTCACATATAGTCTTCCTTTCCAGGACCCCAATAAAACAGATCTAAAGGCCCTAGATGCGTTGATCCGAACATCGTACAAAGCGGCTCTTGGCCTACCAATCGGAACATCCACTGAACGCCTAGAAGCCCTCGGTATCCACAAGAATTACGAGGAGCTACGCGCGGCAGTGCTCATTTCTCAACGCGAAAGGCTGAGCTTAACCACTCCTGGAAGAAAATTGCTATGCCGCGTAGGTTACCCATCTCGTCCTCAGTATGCGGGAGAAGAACTGGAGTCCATGGCTCAACAGGTACGTGAAAGGATCTTAGTAGCCCCTATTCCCAAAAACATGAGCCCACAATACCACAAAGGTCGTAGAAGCGCTCGAGCTCGCAAGTTACAGCGGCAATTCGGGGGAAATCCTGACACGGTGTACACAGATGTCTCCCGATGCGGCACCAAGTACGCCCTCGCAGTCGTAGGAGCGGCCGCAAGTCAAGGGCTTCTGACATGCGCCACTACTCGAGCCGCGTCCGCGAATACCGCAGAAGCTTCAGCCATCGCGCTAGCTATTAAAACTAAGGATATCCTGGGACAATCATCACTTATTCTTACCGATTCCAAGGTCGCATGTAGACTCTTTCTCACTGGGAGACTGCCACACAGCACCATTCGCCTATTAGGACTCGAATTAACGCAGGACCATGCGATCATCTGGTGCCCGGGTCACGCAGGACTCGATGGCAATGAGAGAGCGGACGGCGCAGCTCGTGCTTTTATCAACCGAGCGGCCGACCACTCCGACGAAAGCCCTTTCTTACGCGAGACATCCTTGAGCACCAACGGCTTGAGCGACGACAGTACAGTCCACCCCACCCTGATCTATCCGGGCGGGACTCTTACGACTGGCGCCGTATAGAAACACATACATATCCGAACCTTTCTTTGAAACATGCCATTCACCCCACAATGTACAGCGATAGCTGTCCGTGGTGCGGAGGCAGGCCCACTCTCGCCCACATAACGTGGGATTGCCAGAACAGGCTACCCGAAATTAACTCGCCGCAAATAGCCGGCAAAATTTCCGGAAGGGAGCAGTGGGAGACTGCTCGCCAGCGAGGATCGGGTGGTGCAACTAGCACTCCTCGACCAGGCGCGGCGGGCCGCTCAAGCCAGTGGAGCCCTGGAATAGGGGCCCCACCCACCCGCTCCCTAAACACTTTTTTTTTCTTTTTTCCCTCAATAAACGTTTTGATATATATCGCCCACTCTTCATTTTTCCGCTCTATTTTTCGATTATTACCACTTGCCTACTGCCTACGTGTAGGGTAGCAAACCGAGCACGTGCGTGGCTAACCTTCCTGCCTTCCAACTTCGTTTGATTCTCTCAGTTGGTAGAATAATTTTGAAGATGAAAAACTTTCGAAAATAGAGCGGTGAGTCTTCCAGAAGACCCATCTTTCCTCAACATGCTATAATTCAGATTAAGGTAATCTTGCCAAGCGGAAAGTTGATAATTATTGAACTACGCGCGCAAGCAGGAATGCTGTCCATGACCAAATTTATTGCACCTTATATCTCATTTAGTCACGAAACACTGCGCGTGAAACATGGTAATTTATTCAGCGAAGGTGGCAGTATGTAGAAGTGTATTTATTTAAATGAAATGTAGCCATGAACATTTAGTGCACGTGCCAATACACTTTACGCGGATCTCAAAGTCCCTGGTTCTTTCGTTGGAACCATACGATACAAACGTCAAACAGAATGAATGAACGAAATAAACCTTTGCTGAAACAATCACTTGCAACTCGCGATGAGAGGATCTCTTATTCCAGGAACATCCAAGACTCGCAGGGCCTTTGAGACGAGTTGTGGCTGGCAGACCAAGTCCGGCTTGGAGATTGCAGCCTCCCACGTGACAAAAGAGGTTGCATACACAAACGCCTACAAAACAAATGTAAATGACATTAAAGTGTCAGAAGACGTGTCTTCACACCATTTGTAAATATGGGACGAAAGCCAGTGCTATCTTTTTTCTTGCGCCCATTCAGCTCGCAAAGGTTCACTGCTGCTATATTTTTTTATTATTATACGAGATACAATGGCCCGCATCTCTAGGTAGTACAAAGAGGTGCCCGGAAACCACTTTGAAGTCTGCTCCCTGTCTCTAGTACACTGCTTTTTGATAATTTGCTTCTTCTATCATACTAACTTTCTCGAGAACGCATGTCTTGACTCGACTGTTCTTTCAGTCTTTCCTTTTATTTACGCGTTTATTGCGAGCCATGCGACGTGGGTCTTCATTTCGTCTGTTATCCTGATCTGAAACGCTGTCTTGAACGGCCGCTCCGTTGGCCATTCTAAACACGATATGGTACATGAAACTGCCTTGATCGATACGCGCAGTGCTATTTTTGAAATAGGTCGGAGGACGTTTTCTTTTTACTTTGTTTGTTTGTTTGTTTGCTTGTTTGTTTTAATAAGGAGAGCCAACTCTCGTAGCTGTCTTTTTTCTTGTTATACAGTGAAGTCAACTATACAAAACCACGCACAACGAGTCCGTTTTCCTTGCTTCTCTACGATCGCTGCCAAACATGGAAACTTAATCTCGCGCACAATGGAATCCGACTTTTTTTTTGTGAGGGACACTATTATGGAGTGCGCGTGACTGAGCCGTTTCAATCTTGAGGCTTTAATACTGTTTGCCTTATAAAGGCGCACGCTTATGCAGTATTTAATGGGACGTGTCGTACTCTGATAGGATGATTGCAATTATGAGGATGATAAGATTATTGGCACGTACCCACTCAGAGAAACTGGTCGAGAATTAGGCTTCTATGCCATTCGGATTCCATTCGTTTAAATGGAATCTGACATCTTTCAGATTCCATTTAAACGATTATTTCTCGCTCTGATTGTTAATAATATATATAGTCACCCGCCTTGATTAAACACGTAGAATAAAATCAAGCGAAAAAATTGTTTCGTAAGACAAGGAAGAATTGATCGAGGGGATTGGTTTCTGTTACCGACAACACTAGGACGTTATCAGGCAATGAAGTCAAGGAGAATATAGGTGAACATATTGCCACGCCCACTTCTTGTCTTGTTTTGATGTATTCGGGTTTGACCGGCAGGGACGGTTATCAACGCTCGACGCTGTCCGCGAAGTAGTGTTCTAGAAGCGTCGCGGTTGTAGTAGATCGGTTTGTTAAGATTGCGCCCCGCACGCGAATGTTCCAGTTTTGTCTAGAGATAACGCCGCCACCAGCGATATTGCTGGAAAGTTCGATAGCGCCTGTATAAAAGCCGACACGCTTGATCGCTTGTCAGTTGATCGACGGACGACGCCCTGTTCGCCGCTATCATTGTACAGCGTGTATTGCTGTAGTGCTAGTTCTTATTTTCCGGCCACAAGTTCGGCCAAATAAACAGTTTCACCCTGCAAAGGCCTGCTGCTGTCTTCGTCGACGTCACGACCACGTGACATCTGGTGGAGGTGCTGCTTCATGATCCGGACGCCACCGCGAAGTGCTGACCCAAGCCCAAGCCGCGAGGAGGACGACGGCAAAGAAAACCCGGATCGTCGAACAAGCCGCAGGCAGAAGGGACTGCAGCCAGAGTACGGGCTCCTTCCCGAAAACACCAGGCAGCCCCAGGTCCCAACACCGACCGCAGCGACGATGACCGACCCCGTGCAGCCTGCGCCGATACTTCTCCGGCAGCCCAAGGAGCCGCCAACTTTCCGCGGGTCGTCATTCGAAGACCCGGAAACCTGGCTCGAGACCTTCGAAAGGGTCTCAACATTTAACAACTGGAACGCCGACGACAAGCTGCGCCACGTGTACTTCTACCTGGAAGAAGCAGCAAGGACATGGCTCGAGAACCGGGAGTCCACGCTTCGAACCTGGGATCTCTTTCGCAGTGCATTTTTGGAGACGTTCACGAGCGTCGTCCGAAAGGAAAGGGCCGCAACCTTGCTGGAGACACGGGTTCAGCTCCCGAACGAAAACGTGACCATCTTCGCGGAAGAAATGACCCGGCTGTTCCGCCATGCTGACCCCAACATGCCTGAAGAAAAGAAGGTTCGTTTCCTCATGCGAGGAGTAAAGGAACAGCTCTTCGCTGGCCTTATGAGGAATCCGCCGAATACCGTCGAAGAATTTGTCTCCGAAGCAACAACAATCGAGAAAACGCTTGAGATGCGAACACGGCAATACAACCGCAGCTTCTCGACCACAAGCTACGCCGACGTTCAAGCACTAGGATCCGCCGACCTACGTGAGACGATTCTAGCAATCGTGCAAGAGGAGCTGCGAAAAATTCTACCTTCGTCGCAACCTCAAGTGGATTCCATCGCCGACGTCGTGCGTCAGGAGATCCAGCATTCACTCGGTGCGCCTCAGCTAGCAGAGCCGCAGCCGCAAGCTATGAGCTATGCTGCTGCAGCCCGCCGTCATGCTCCTCCTCCACGCCCACGCCAAGACGACACACCGCCGCAGTACCGTCGCCAGACGCCGCCAGCGACGCCCTACCATCCACCTGTCGGCCAGACGCCGCCGCCGCCACCGACGCCCTACCGCCCACCTGTCGGCCAGCGCTACACCCCGAGGAAGACCGATGTCTGGCGTGCCCCTGACAACCGCCTGCTCTGCTACCACTGCGGGGAGGCCGGCCACACGTACCGCCGCTGCCAGTATCGTCAGATGGGGCTACGCGGATTCCCCGTCAACGCGCCGCGCCCGCAGCCAGGCGAACGGCCTCGCGACATCGACGACTACCTCACAGGCACACGGTGGCAAGAACGACGACCTTCCCGCTCACCGTCGCCCGGCCGCTACATGTCACCGCACCGCCGGCAGTACACTGGCCCAAACAGGGGCCGGTCGCCTAGCCCGCATCCGGAAAACTAAGGGCAGCAACCGATGGAGGTGCGGTTGCTGAACGACGAAATGCTGAAGATCCTCCGCCGTCGACGACGACACCGCGACGAAGTTCCGAGCCCCCGCCGCACGCCGAACGACGTCGACGTCCCGAAGACGAAACTTTGCAACCGGAAGCAGACCTGACGACGCAACACGGAAGCATCGGTGCAAACCGACGTAGCCGTGACCCGACGCCGCGACGTAACCGCAACGCAAGACGGCGGACTAGCGACCTCGACGTTCTGATCGACGGCCACAACGTCACCGCCCTCGTCGATACTGGAGCCGACTATTCCGTCATCAGTGGGCCGTTCGCAGCAAAGTTGAAGAAAGTTAGGACTGCTTGGGAAGGCCCCGAGATCCGTACCGCTGGAGGCCATCTAATAACGCCGATTGGTGTCTGCACGGCGAGAGTCACTATCAACAACCGGACTTATCCTGCGAGCTTTGTAATCCTACAAAACTGCTCCAGGGATGTGATACTTGGAATGGACTTCCTAAGTGACCACGGCGCCGTCATCGACTTAAGAGCCAAGTCGATAACCCTATCGTCGGAGAAAGCGACACCACCGGATACGAACCCATGCCAACATGCCCTGAACGTGCTCGAGGATCAAGTCACCATTCCTCCTAGATCCAGCATCATAATTCCCGTCGGCACCGAAACGGCTGAATGCATCGAAGGTGTCATCGAGAGCGATCAGGGTTTGCTGCTAGACCGTGACATTTGCGTCGCAAGAGGCATTGCTCGGCTATATGAAGGGAAAGGAAGCGTGATGCTAACGAATTTCAGCCAGGAATACAGACACCTGAGCAGGGGCACGACGATTGCATACATCGAAGAAATCTTGGCCGTCAGCGATACGTTTGCCTTTTCAGATTCTGACGAAGCTACGACGACGATCCCTGAGCCACCCTTCGACGTAAACCCAAGTCTTCCCGCTCGCCAACAGCAACAGCTTCGACGCCTTCTGCAGGAATACAGGGACTGTTTCTCGTCGTCGTCGCGGGTCCGACAAACGCCCCTTGCTAAGCACCGCATCATAACAGAAGAAAATGCTCGACCACTCCGTCAGAGTCCCTACCGGGTTTCGACGCGGGAACGGGAGGCCGTTAAGAAACAAGTCGATGAAATGCTACGCGACGACATCATCCAGCCGTCCAACAGCCCGTGGGCGTCTCCCGTGGTGTTAGTGAAGAAGAAGGATGGGACCCTACGTTTCTGCGTCGATTATCGTCGCCTGAACAAAATCACAAAGAAGGACGTATACCCTCTCCCACGGATAGACGACACCCTGGATCGACTCCACAACGCGAATTACTTTTCGTCGATGGACCTCAAGACAGGCTACTGGCAAATTGAAGTCGACGAGAGAGACCGAGAAAAGACCGCCTTTATAACGCCGGACGGCCTGTTCGAGTTCAAGGTCATGCCCTTCAGTCTTTGCTCGGCACCTGCGACTTTCCAACGAGTCATGGATACTGTATTAGCTGGCTTGAAGTGGCAGACTTGCCTTGTTTACTTGGACGATGTCGTTGTGTATTCCTCGAACTTCGACGAACACCTTCAGCGACTTCAATCCGTACTTCAAGCAATCAAGAACTCCGGGCTCACCCTGAAGCCAGAAAAGTGCCGCTTCGCGTACGAGGAGCTCTTGTTTCTGGGTCACGTGATCAGCAAGAATGGAGTGCTCCCAGACCCGCAGAAAACAGCTGCCATCGCCGCTTTCCCGCCACCCACCGACAAGAAGGCCGTGCGCCGATTTCTGGGCTTTTGCGCCTATTACAGACGCTTTGTCAAAGACTTTTCACGGATCGCCGAGCCACTAACGCAGCTCACGAAGACCGACGTCGAATTCAGGTGGCAAACAGCGCAAGTCAAAGCATTTCATGAACTGAAACGACGCCTGCAGACACCTCCGATACTTGCGCATTTCGACGAATACGCCGATACGGAGATTCACACCGATGCAAGCAGCATAGGACTCGGCGCCGTCCTCGTGCAGCGGACGGGCGGCCTGGAAAGGGTTATCAGTTATGCTAGCCGGTCGCTGTCTAAAGCAGAGGTCAACTATTCCACAACAGAAAAGGAGTGCCTCGCCATCATCTGGGCTACGTCAAAGTTTCGCCCCTACCTCTACGGCAGGCCCTTCAAAGTGGTGAGCGACCATCACGCCTTGTGTTGGCTAGCTAACTTGAAGGACCCTTCAGGTCGCCTCGCACGGTGGAGCCTAAGACTCCAAGAATTTGACATTACGGTCGTGTACAAGTCCGGAAGGAAACACTCCGACGCCGACTGCTTGTCTCGTGCCCCCGTCGACCCACCAACGCCCGACGACCAGGATGATGACAGCTTCTTGGGAGCCATAAGTACCGAAGACTTCGCCGAACGACAGCGAGCCGACCCTGAACTGAAGGGTCTAGTGGAATACCTGGAGGGAAGGACCATCGTTGTCCCAAAAGTATTCAGGCGAGGATTCGCATCATTTTCTTTGAAAAACAACGTCCTCGTAAAGAAGAACTTCTCCCCGGCCCGAGCCAGCTACCTTATCGTTGTACCTTCGGGACTGCGACCAGAAATTTTGCATGCCCTGCACGACGACCCGACGGCTGGACACCTCGGACTTTCCCGAACGCTCGCACGAGTACACGAAAAGTACTACTGGCCGCGCCTTGCCGCCGACGTCACTCGCTACGTAAGGACGTGCCGAGACTG
Source organism: Rhipicephalus sanguineus (assembly GCF_013339695.2). NCBI lineage: Eukaryota > Metazoa > Arthropoda > Arachnida > Ixodida > Ixodidae > Rhipicephalus > Rhipicephalus sanguineus. The sequence continues at coordinate 91,154,507 of NC_051180.1, read as the reverse complement.
TCAGCGACGGAAGACACCGCCCACAAGACCAGCAGGCTTCCTTCAGCCGATCGAGCCTCCTCGGCGACCATTCCAGCAGATCGGTATGGACCTCCTGGGGCCGTTCCCAACGTCGACTTGCGGAAATAAATGGATCGTCGTGGCTACCGACTACCTCACCCGCTACGCCGAAACAAAGGCCCTGCCCAAAGGCAGTGCCGCTGAGGTAGCCAAGTTCTTCGTTGAGAGCATCGTCCTTCGACACGGCGCCCCAGAGGTTCTCATCACCGACAGAGGTACGGCGTTCACGGCTGACCTAACTCAGGCGATCTTGGAATACAGCCACACAAGCCATCGCCGCACCACCGCGTACCACCCACAGACCAACGGCCTCACCGAGCGTCTAAATAAGACCATCGCCGACATGCTGGCCATGTACGTCGACGTCGAACACAAGACGTGGGACGCCATCCTTCCGTACGTGACCTTCGCGTACAACACGGCCGTACAGGAAACGACGCAGATGACGCCATACAAGTTGGTCTACGGACGGAGCCCGGCAACGACGCTCGACGCCATGCTACCAAACGTGACCGACGAGGAAAACATCGACGTGACCACCTACCTACAGCGCGCCGAAGAAGCACGACAGCTCGCCCGCCTACGGATAAAAAACCAGCAGACGACTGACAGCCGCCGCTACAACCTTCGACGACGCCACATGGAATACCAACCCGGTGACCGTGTATGGGTATGGACGCCAATACGCCGACGAGGACTTAGTGAGAAGCTTCTTCGACGATACTTCGGACCGTACAGGGTACTTCGACGCCTCGGCGCACTCGACTATGAGGTTGCCCCTGACGGCATTACGAACTCTCAGCGGCGCCGTGCGCGACCTGAAGTCGTCCATGTCGTGCGCCTTAAGCCGTTTTTTGCGCGTTAGCGAGCCTGGGGACTCTATTTTTTCCTTCGTTATTGCAATTTATTTGTGTATGCACTTGTTTTGTTTTGTTTTTTTTCTCTTCTATGTTCTTTCATAAGCATCGGGACGATGCTTTTTCAGAGGGGGGCAATGCCACGCCCACTTCTTGTCTTGTTTTGATGTATTCGGGTTTGACCGGCAGGGACGGTTATCAACGCTCGACGCTGTCCGCGAAGTAGTGTTCTAGAAGCGTCGCGGTTGTAGTAGATCGGTTTGTTAAGATTGCGCCCCGCACGCGAATGTTCCAGTTTTGTCTAGAGATAACGCCGCCACCAGCGATATTGCTGGAAAGTTCGATAGCGCCTGTATAAAAGCCGACACGCTTGATCGCTTGTCAGTTGATCGACGGACGACGCCCTGTTCGCCGCTATCATTGTACAGCGTGTATTGCTGTAGTGCTAGTTCTTATTTTCCGGCCACAAGTTCGGCCAAATAAACAGTTTCACCCTGCAAAGGCCTGCTGCTGTCTTCGTCGACGTCACGACCACGTGACAATATTGTTACTAATTATAAGGGGATTCATTCCCAACACCTGCAAAGCAGGACTACGCGAAACAGCGTTTACAGAAGAGCGTCCGTATTGTTGCTCTTGTTGTTTTTGTTCTTGTTGTTGTTTTCCTCTGAGCATGGGGCGTAGTCCGTCGTCTTGTACTCGCAAATTTGATGCTATCGTCGTCTTCTGCGCCTATTACATTGTGTTTCTCTTTTCCGCTACATAATATTTGATAGAAGTGAAGAATTACTTAGGTAAATAATAAAGGAAGGGGGCGAATACCATCTAGTCTGTCACAGGAGTGACTCATTCTCACCCCCATTTCGAGAATAAAATGGAATGACGAGCGATACTTCTACGTACTCCATATTTCACAGGAAGGATACATTAGTGAAACATTTCGTTTACAGCCGATGCGACGTCGCGCAGCGGTGAGCGTTCCGGAGGAACAATTCTTTTTTAGATTTCGCACACTGATTCGAAAATGTGTTTTGGGCACCTGCACTTCATGTTCTCACCTGTTTACCCCGCCAGCGCGTCATTCGCAGAGACGCCGATTTGCAGCACAGTCATATTCTCCGTCGTGCGAAACACACTGGTCCGCAATGACAGAACAATCTCCTCGTGGTGGGTAACTCTTTGTTTGCATCCAGGGTATGCTGAACGCGAAAAGCAACACGCAACGCCTAAGCTTGCACCAGTGCTGCGTCAGCAAACAATAAAAAACAATTGAATAGGTGTCAGCGTTCTGTTCTATAGTGCGGCATTTCGTTTAAATACGGGGAGCCGTGTTAAAAATGTTTCTCTTATTTTGTTTTGCCTTAACCTTCGGGCGTGCACGCTGCCGAGTCCGTGGCGTAATCCCCACTCGAAGCCGTTCGAGTAGATTGAACACAAAAATTTTCGTCCGTAACCTGACGCTGTCGCATCCAATAGGTCATCCGTACCAGCTTTTCTAAATGCCACTTCTTCTTTTACTCTCGGATGTAAAATGGCATATTTATTTCATTTATTTCTGCCTTTCTCTCTTCTCTGCTTGTCTTCCACTGTCAAAAGCTGTTCGTGAAAACGTCGCTGCAAGCGAAGTCGTCTCTGTATCTCCATTCGAGTGAACGGAAATCCTGCGTTCCTGTTGGATAAACAAAGGGAACATGGCGCGTGCCGCATTTCTGGGACCCGGAAAAGTGGATCGAGAGACAGATTTTGCAGGTATCGGAGAACATTTCTGCGGAAATTAAACTGAACATCCACTTTCCGAGAAGCATGGCTTCGAGAACAGGAAGCGAAATCGCTACATATGCAGCTTTTCTGGACACCAGCGACCTAGTTCGAGTGAACGACACCACGTGGCGTATCGACTTTAAAGAATTCAAAAGTCCCGCCATGACGTATGCAGTGACGCGGCAATAAATAAAAGAGAATCAAAAGAAGCAGTACACACGCCCCGAGACTTTCGCTTCACCTCGGTGTGCAGAAAAGTGACCGCTGTTTGTCGGCGTTATCTCGACGGCGACGACTGGCAATGAATTGGCAGTTTTTCTAGACGTGCCATGCCAAATATCTGGCCGTTATAGACGCGCCCACGATGCATGAAGAGAATTGTGTTTTTATTTGTTTGTTTGCTTGTTTGTTTAGTTTCTCGCGCTACCGTACCGGTGGGATATAGGAATAGCATGCTGCTTTCCGAGTTTCTTTTTTTCAGCTAGCGGAAACCATTATGTTTGGGTACGAACAGGCTATTGTGGTTGCATAATGAACCGAATTTCCTTTGGTGTACCACTTGGGTGATGCTCGTTTGCTCCTTGCGTTACCTCAAATTAGAACTGGATAAGTTTGAGAACGCTAGGAATGAGAGTAAAAAAAAAGGAAGTTAAAGATAGTTTTTATTTGTTTTCATTTAGTTGTTATTGAAATGTGGCTGCCACCGCAAGCTTGGCGCCGTCTAAGCGGGTGTACAAAAATGATACAGTCGTTGAACGATGATCTTGTACACCGGAAAATGCTAACTTGGTTAGTTTTTTTGTTAGGAATGAACGTATAGTAGAACATATACGACTCACGCGCTGTGTAACAATCTCTAGATCTGCCGTCTATCCCGCTAAAAAAGGCACTTATCTATCGTATTTGCATTTCTTCTTTTTCTTTCTTTCTTTTCCCCTTCCTTTCTCACGGTCGACTGACTCATATGCTCGAGGCGATTGTCTTGAATACTGTTGGCGCAGATACACCAATAGGTTACTCTAATGGGCTGGAAGCTCTCCTGAAGCTCTCCTTTCATGTTCTGTAGGCGCAGTCTCTTTCAACCTTGCACTACAGCAAGCACAAAGTCGATCATGAATCACCTACTGGCCCAATCGTCCACTTTGATCAGCACAAAGAAATTCAGAAGAGCAAATTTTGGCGTTTTTGCGCTGACAACAACGATTGTTAATGCAACATAATATAGTAACTATTCCTACAATCTCTCAAAATCACTTCTTTATTCTGTATCACTCCTGACGTAGAATACAAAATGCATTTGACTTGCTCAACAACGGGTCACAAGACACATCAGAGAAAAGCGAACCCTTTAATTTCCCCTTCTTTCGTTCACCCAGCATATAAAAATTTCTTCAGTTGTGAGTGGAGCTCCTTCTGTTGCCACGCAGATGTGCAGGCGTTCCAAAGCAAATCTTAAGCCTTCCTTTCCAGGAGGTTCCCTTAAGAGAACAATGGTATTTATGCGCACAGGAATTTTGATTAGTAGTTTTTCGCTCGCAGCAATGACTGAAAAATACCAGTTTTCAGCCAGATAAAGCCTAGAGAAATCTGCTTTTTCCCTTAATATCTACTGCTTTTCAAGCAGTAGTCTTCTTCCTCTCTAAGCCCAACGGAAAATGACCCATGTCGAATAGAATGATTACAGCTCCGCTCGGGGGTCTTCAAAACCGGAGCTTTTTTCTGTACTGCATGATGCAAAATATCAGCCGCGTATTGAATCCTGGAATCTTCTGGCTTGATAGGAATGTCAAAGCTGCGAAGACATTCCTGGTTGGAATTCTTTCTTGGCTAAAACGTGTAGGCCCACCTTGAAAGTCCCTTCCACTGTATCGGGTAGTTTTGCCTCTATTGTAGATAAGGAAATCATAGTAAAATAGATAGTAAGAGATATATAATTCAATATTAAATTTTACTGCAACATAGAAGTTGCATAGAAATGCGCGCGAAAGCGACTAAGAAAAATGAATAATATTTCAGAAGACACGATAACTGGCATGTAGCCTAGACTTTAATAATAGGGATATCTGCACACAGTTGTGAAGTCTGGCTAATGCGCATCGATAGCACAGTGCTATCATAGATGCACGCGTTTTAGAAAACACACTCTAGACATGGTATTCCCTCTCAGCTTTGTCTAAGTGGAAATAGGTCAAAGAATTGAATTCCTGTCAATCTGATAACATATTATTATTTTTTTTAGATTAGGCCCTAAATCTGCCCTAAATGTTGGCTCTGCGCTGTACAGCGCAGAGCCACCATTTAGGGCAGATGTTGTAGTGACGTGGAAATTACCTCCTTGATAGTGCGAAAGTTCAAATATGTATACACAATAATCTTCTCAATATTTACTTATGGACAAATATTTGGGATCGTGGAACATGAGGTGAGCGTGAGTGAGGTCACGGCTTTTTAGAGTAAATACTTACCCCCGTATTCAGAAACGCTCCTCGACTTGAACTTGACTTGCCACCGCCTTGGGCAGCGCGTTCGAAACGCGTTGAAGGCGGTGGCAAGTAAAGTTCAAGTGAAGGAGCGTTTCTGAATACGGGGGTTACTCCACCACTATATATATTCGCGATGTGCTTTCTTAAATGGACTGACAACCGACCGAAATGTGTCACAAGACCCTGGCTGTGAATTACAGTAACCGAGCTTCTTTTTTTCACCATATGATTAGGATTTGTATTGTTGAATTGCGCTTTCAAAGTCACAAGGGCATGTCGCGTTGCCTGACGGGCAAGGCTTCATAGTGCACCAATGAGATGTGCAGAATGCTGTACGCAGTCCGCTGCTATTTACTAAAGAAAAAAATGCGTTTAAAATTAATCCGCACGTTATTAGGCATTCTCGATTTATTATGTGCTTATAAAAGAGTAAAAGGAGTTGACGTTGAGAGGTGGCGTTGCCTTCGACTACTAGTGAACGCATGTCGAGCAACGGCGCATGCGCGCGGCACTTTCTACATTGAATGAACTTCCATGTAGCACGCATCAAAAACCGGAAAAAATGCATTCCATAACGTTTGGGCTGTGGCATGGGCTTCGCAAGACACAAGACACTGACCTACGTGGGCGGTGTCACGGCTGAAACGTTAGTACAGGCATCTTTTCTTTTTTAGGGGCGAAGCTCCTTAAGGCGGCACCCGTTCGTCCCTCGTAGTCGTAGTCGTAGTAGTCGTAGTGCGTAAGATGTCTTACGCTTTGACCTCCAAGGTGGTGCCGGTGGGAGATTTTTCCTGTGCGTTGTTGAACAATAAAAATTTCGCAGCGTGCGCGTTAACTAAAAGCCGAATTCTTCTGTCTCTCATTCCCCATTAGCAGCCATTGGCATGTTCCAGTAGGAAACGTTAGTAGAAGTAGAAGTGTAAGTGTTAGCTAAAAGCCGACTTCTTCTGTCTCTCATTCCCATTAGCAGCCATTGTTTACCTCCAAGGTAGTGCCTGGTGAGATTTCTCCTGTGCGTGATTAAACAATAAAAATTTTGTTTAAAACGCCGTTGATTGATGAAATAAACCAACGAAAGACGCCAGATGTTTTGTAAAAGCAAAACGAAAGAACGCCAGATGTTTCTAAAGCAAAACGAAAAGACGCCAGCTGCTTAACGAAAGACGCCAGATGTTTTCTAAAGCAATGGTTTTCTAAACAATGAAAATTCACAGCGTACATGTAAAATTAAAGTGAGCTGCAAGTCGTCATAACTCATCGAACCTTTAGTATAAACGCGCCCGATCTCACGTCGGTGATGATGTACTGGGCAGGAATCACGGAAGATTCACGGTTTACCGATGAACCTCCGCAGCTTCGCCCACTCATCATCATTCGCTCCGTCGATATGCTGCGATTTTTTTTAGTGAGTGTTACCCGCAAGGCATTCTCTACACACACACACACACACACACACACACACACACACACACACACACACACACACACACACACACACGCATATAGGCACACACATTATGTATATATATATATATATATATATATATATATATATATATATATATATATATATATATATATATATATATATATATATATATATTTAGGCTTGGCTCGGGAACACAGTGCGGAGGGCAATCTAGTGAGCGTCGAATACTTCGCTCATTGAATCGGCAAGCAGAACTGTAAAGCGAAAAGCGCTTGTTAGTTTTGAAGTCTTCCTCCTCGCTGTTTTCATTCACTCTGTTGTACATTGCTGCTAACATGGCTACCTGTTAAGGGAAAGTCATCAGTAAAGGCAACATGTCCATGCCTGGACTTCCCTCTTAGTTACTCCCTCTTATTACTCTTGCAACGGCGTGAAGTGGCGTTGCCGCAACAAAGGCAGTGTGTAATCGGCTAATATTCCCTATGAAATTACCTATGCTTTTCAGGAAAGCAGCGTACACTAAAGAACGTGTTGAAAGGGTGTCGTTTCGCCTCACAAAAACAGTCCTGATATCGTGCATGCCTCTCGATTGCATTATCGCCGCGCGCCCGGCACTTCCAGGTCACCAATGGGATGCATGTTATGAGCGTGAGACAGCATTCTTCATAGGAAAGTGGCGAGTGCCGAGAATTGAAGAAAGGAAACGCAAGCCAGCAGCAAAGCAGCCGGTTGAAGATCTCTCCGTCGTTGCTATGGCAACGGCGCGCGCGGCCGCGCTCGCTTCCGAGTCTGCTTGCCTACCGTTTCGCCGTCTGTTCCGTGCACACCGGTCCCCGCCGCCGGCCTGCGCCAGTCAGCGAGGGGGGGGGGGGCGTTGGGTAAAGGGAGGGGGCACTGGCTGAAGGCCTTGACACTTTGAGAGAAACACCTATTCTCATTATTCTTGTCGGTATAACACCGCCTCCATCAAACTTTTGGGAGGAGAGGCGGGCCCTTGGGACATACCCCCTAGCTACCGGCCTGGCCTCTGGACTCCTAGGTGGCCCCAGTCGGTGTACGAAACTTCTTCCGAAGTACCACGGCCCGTACCGTGTGGTCTCGCAAGCCTCGTACTTCAGCCGTCAAGTCGCTTGAGACTTATTGTAATCAAACATTGTCGAGGCATGAGATTGTGCATATGGACCTGCTAAAGCCTCACTGTCACTGTGCATCTGTCCGTAATTAGCCAGGATGGCTCTTTTTCGGAGGGGAAGTAAATTTAATGCAAAAGAGCAGCACTACTTGCAGAAGCAGAGAACGCTGCTCCCGTAGAAAAAAGGCGACGATTCAACAATACAAGCTTTGCGTTGGTTCCACTATTACTGGTTACGTGTCTGCGTCGTCTCTAATAGTAGAAATCTTCTTTAAAACGCTCAGCGATGCGTTTGCCTTTTGCCCTCATGCTTGCCTTGGTTTCGTTTTGTGTTGCCTTCTTATGGTTGAGTTTAACTAAAATCTGGGTTCGTTTTCTTCGTAATTAAGTAATGGGTTGTGTGGTAATAAAAAATAAAACATTAGAAGTTTACTTGCTCCATTTCCAAAAGCTAAACCGAAACTGCAGCAAAAAATTCGGCAGATCCCACATACCGTGGGAATCGATGTTATGCGAAACATGCGCAGGATGGTGACTATGGCGTAATTTTTCACATTGAGCGAAACGTTACGGAATGATGCTAGAGAAATGATGAAGTGGCATACGCACACTCATATGTTGAAGAGTCGCATATGTACTATATAACCAGTTGTTTACATGCAGTTGCGCAACGATGCCAACAGCAGAATGAGTGTTACCAACACCAGACACGGTAGGCTGATATGTAGTGCTTATATGCTTCGATACTGGATAGCGCGAATCCTAACAAGACAAAGAAGGAACACAGATGCATAGGACAGGCGTTACTCGAAACTAAGCTTCATGCAGGAAGGTTTTCCTAGATACAGTGAAACCTCGGTGATACGATCACAGCTCATACGAATTTCGGGGTGATACGAATTTTTCATTGGTCCTGGCCAAGGCCCATTGGCCTGCAATGTAATAGAGTATGGTTGTTGCGAACCGATTTTCATCCAGCGACACTTGATACGAACGTACGCTACCGCCCAGGTACGAAGAGGTGCTGTCGCGGAAGACGCGCCAAGCACGTGCGAGCGCGGGAACGCAAGCGTGGGCATGCGCACCGCACCGCCAAATCATCAGAATCACGGTGTCAGAAAAACACCTTTCTTACGGTCAGAATAAACCTTTAGAGACGCGTCATCGCCTCCGAGATTGTCTGCGCGAACCTTTGAGGCTCCTATGTACCTCCGTGTGCCTTCGCGTTTAGATTACATAGGAGGATTACATAGGCTTTTTTTTTCTAACGCGTCGACGCGGGCTGCTGTCGTTGTATTCTGTTTACACGTGCCTGCCTCGTGCATCGGACATCCTATGAAAAGTGGACGAGGACCGAAAGAAGACGAGGACGGTCTTAGCGAAGGAGTCAGGCCTCACAACGTTAACATGCGCGACCGTGGAGGTCGCATTTATGCGGGCACGGCCGTCAATATCCCAAAAAACATCCCCAACACTTCCGCGATCACAAAATCATAATACAGGACCGTGGTTCTGTGAATTTGTGGCCTTGATTCATAGCCTCAAAGCACTTCTTTCGTTACTTTCTCTGCAGTACTCCGGTGTTATTCAAAAAAGCATACTAAAATTTGGCAGGGGCTACCGCTGTCGCGGGTCACAACGCACCTGTTTCATTAATTAAATGCGCGCGTACGGGCCGTATATTTACGAGTGCTGGTATGATTGCCAACACCTAAAAACTTAACTGACAATCATTCAGGGTTCTTCCTGGCGTTGCTGCGGCCCTGAAAAAACAATAAATGAAAATGTACGCCAGCTTTCTTTTGTGACATGCTAATTTTCCATTCTTTCTGGTGATACGAATTTCGGATGATGCGAATATTTTTGGTGGTCCCATGAGATTCGTATCACCGAGGTTTCACTGTATATACACAGCCGAGTGGCGCGCGCAGCTGCACTGCACGTACGTTACAGTGACAGTTGCAGTTGTTACAGTTGTTATATTTATACTTGTGCGTTATGACGGAGAACGCACGCATGTTTCAGGAACCCGTGTGCATGTGTGAAATGGGTTCTTGACAGTTCTTGAACAAGGTCATTATCACCATGACCAGCGAGCATCAGCAGCTGGACCGGACTTGTTAATCGGATCCGTTCGTGATGGCGGCTACGAGGGGTCTAAGTGCAGTGAAGCCCGAGGTATGGTACAGCTGGTGGAAATCCTGGATGCATCTTACGATGAAATGATCTATGATGCCTCATGTCGTGGATGTGGCAGCGAGGTCTTTTGATGCCCTGTCCACATCCAAGTCGTCTTTCACGCAGTAGAAAAACCAGGCGTTGTTGGGTCTTGATAAATCAATGTTGAAGTCACCGGTAATGATGAGAGGCCTGGTTCTCTGGGCAGATTTATTATAGGAAGCATCGATCCCGGTTTTTGCGTAATCCACGTGGTCCACGTTGCGGACCACGAGGACGAGTGGATAGTAGTTGAGCGTGTTCCAGGGGTGTTCTGTCATCAGCTTCTTCGCTTTTCTTGTGTCAGCCGCGGTGGTGTAGGGGTTACGGTGCGCGGCTGCTGACTCGAAGGTTGCAGGTTCGATCCCGGCCGTGGCCGGTCGAATTTCGATGGAGGCAAAATGCTAGATGCCCGTGTACTGTGCGATCTCGGTGCAGGTTAAAGAGTACAAGATGGTCAAAATTTCCGGAGCCCACCACTACGACGTCTCTCATAATCATATCATGGTTTTGGGGCTTAAAACCCCCACAATTATTATTATTATCACTCTCCCTGCCTGTCACTGTGTTTGTCTTCGTGGTTACTGTGTTGGTTGAGACTCTGTATCACCTGTGGCACATACACGCATAATATGAACTTTGGTATGCGGGTATGTGCCACACGTGACTGAGAGAAAGGGTTTCATGACGCACGCGACAGGTATTTTGCGTTACTCATGTCATCACCAGTGAATCGTGTTCGTCATACACTGGTCCCCTGCTGTGCCAATTTTGGTACATTACAAGTGATGGAGACGACCAGGAGAGCGCCCAGACGTAGGCGGCTGGCTAGATAGGTAGATAGATATATAGATAGACACGTAGATAGAAACGGCCAAAGTGCCTGAGGTTCGCTAAGAAATGCTTCGCATTTAATATCTTGGTTGCAATGCTCTTGCGAAAATACAAGCAACTAAATCTTCAACAGCGTTGTACTAGTAATAATAATTGCTGGAGTTCTACGTGCCCAAGCCATAATACGTTTATGAGGCGTGCCGTAGAGGAGGGCTGCAGAAATTTCGACCACTTCAGGTTCGTAACGTGCATCTAAAACCAAGTACACGAGCCTCTAGCATTTTCGCCTTGTTCAAAAATGCTGGAGCCGCCGTCAAACCTGTGCCCTTTGGGACAGCAGCCGAGCACCGCATCCGCTGTACCACCGCGGCAAACATAAGCAATTCTGAGAGAGACAAAAAAAGAAGAAAAAACCGCATTGGGATTCGAACCAAGGCCCCAGCGATTGCGCGCAAACAGCCAGCGCGGATGATCAACCTATTCAGCCACAGCGCGCGGCGGCTAGCCCGTGATACGATAGCTATTATAAAGATACTACGGTCAAACTCTCCTTGCGACGCTCCTTGCAAGTGTCCCCACCTTCTAAAGAGCAGGAACGGAATGCAAAAGTGAAAACAGCTGCTTTCTGCTTGCAAAAATGCGCTGTAGACCATAATTCGATGTTTCACAGCGCAAGGAACGAGGACGACATTGGAAAACACACACAGCGCTTAAATTTAAACTGTCTATATTTTCGAACTTACAGCAATATATATGCGCTCTTCACCAGGAAAGAAAAAAGAATAGAGCAAGTGAAGCATACAAAAATTCCAGAAAAAATCGTAGAAGCCCAAACAATTTTGAAACGTGATAAAAAGTGCACGAGTGCAGCTTCGCTCGCTCTTTCGAGCAACGAAAGTGAATTTCTCGTGATCGTAAAATATATGTGATATCGATGATGGGTTCTTGGTTTGTTGTGACCAAAATCACGTAACATCGCACATCTACTTACGCGACTACAATCACTTAACAACTACCCACGTGACTAAAAACCACGTAAAATCAAGTAATTAGTCTCGCCACTAAAATGCCGTAACGTCACGTAACTATTGACGTGACGTGTTGTCGCCAAAAACTTCGGAACAACCGGGTGGCGCGGGGCAACCTCAGCGTCCGCACTGGACTCTAATAAAGATGTACTTTCTCTCTCACGTGACTAAAATCCTATCACGTAACTACTAGGGACGCGACATTTCCCCTTCAGAACCACGCAACAAGTGCGTAGTCTGGGGAACCGACCGAAACCTGAGAAGAATAGATTATCCAAGCCTAGCCATATCCTATAATACTATACTAGCAACAACTTTCCACCTCTAGCAATAGCTTGCTATTACTAGCAAACCCTTAGAAGAAGCTAGGTCGAACGCTAGCTCCGCTTTCGGTTCCATGCGCAACCAGTACATGCTGCGCACATTTTCATTTACAGATGTTTAAAATTGCATCTTATTGCGGTACGTTGAGGTGGGCTGCGAGTGCGTGCGAAAAGCTGCTGAATGACAGGATTTTCGTTTTGTAACTGGGAGCACCAGTCCCTGGACTTCCCGAAAGCTTTGATCCACACACGTCGTATCACACGGACCTATCCGATGCAGCGCACAGTGCTTTGTGATGTTAAAGGAGAAGGCATGCTGGTTTTTTTCTGTTCACGTAGGGCGATAAATATCCCAAGAGATGAATAAAAATTCCAGTTTCACCGCAAGGACGATGCAATGAGTGCGATAGCAACAAATAAGTAAAGCTGGCAGCTAACTCTTCTAGATGCAGTCTCGCGTAACTCTACAAAATGGTGCTGTAAGATAACACAGCCACTCCAGGTAGGAAAGGGGATTTCGCACAGTCTCTTCGAGTTGAGAGCGCAGCATATAGAAGGGTATATGAGCCGTCCGCTGATGGTTGTCGAGATAGCGATTTTGATTTCATTTAAGTTAGGGCGAAATCATTGCACTGCTGTTTGAAAAAGAACTAATTTTTCGTATTCTTTGATTGGCTTAATTATCTGTTGGTTTCATCAGTAGTGTCTAACAAAAAAAAGAAACCCTCGAAAAATTCCCCTTCGTTCATTAAGATTACGACAGACACTTGCGTTAGCCCTAAAGCAAAAAGCAACTGCAAAATCGTCTAACTTTGTCATTTAATTACTACGCCTCGCTTGTCTAACCTTAGTTCGCTTCCTTTACGTTGCTTAATTGCAGGTACCTGAGAAGGTCGTAACGACATCATGAGAAGGGAGAAATAAGTTTCCACCACAATACGCGTGCAAAAGTTCCAAAGAGCTTTGTTCACCATAACTCGATCGGGTGTTCTCTTCCTTAGGACGTTTATAAAAGAATAAAGTAAGAATTACAAATGTAGATCTGAACGATGTGATACGTGTGGAGTGTTTAGACATACACTAAAAAAGTCATATAATAAAGAGAAAAAGAAACGGCACCTCAAGATTACAGTCAAGAACCGAAACCGAAACGAGAGCTCTTTTTTGTTTCGGCGGTGACATCCTGTGCGAAGCTGTGGAACTAAGTCACGGGCTGAAAAAAAAAGTGCTGATCCGTCGCCAGGAATCGAACCAGCGGCATTTAAACTTGAGCGATTAGCTCGCTCGGCCACGCTGGATGCCTTGTGGCTGGTGGTAAGCAAAGGCTTATCAATTTACCACAAACATTTGAACGACCGCCCTTCAAAAAACGCGTTAGGGAACAATGTTATGCCAATTGCGGCAAGTTGAGAATGGCTTCAAACGAAAGCTGATTGTCAGGACTACATGTGATTTCCTGACCATTAACATAACTTGCTTAGTTTTACGCCAGTGACCGTTTTTGTCTCGAAAAACAGGCCACATTTTTTCGCCGTTTCCATAGACTCCCATTGTACAATCTTTAACTGCTCTGGGAACAAAATTGAAGCTTACTGCAACATAATCGCTGCAGACCTCTCGTGCGTTTAGGTTCCCAAACGCGCTCTGTGGTCTGCGTTTTTCAACATTCACCCTCTACACTTAATTATTCGGGAAAAACTCGCCAGTTCTATTGAAAACGCGCTAGCTTCGCGCCGGCGCTGCCAGGGGCGCTGGCTGTGATGTTTCCAGAAAAGCTGGATATGTATACAGTTTCTTGTTTTTTTGTTTTTTTTTATTGCTATACATAGAAGTGAGGGGATGCTCAGGATTTCACGGACGAGTCAGCAGCGGTAAAACTTACAACGTTGTCTTGGAATGTCGTTGCGAAGGGAAGAAAAAAAAACTTCAAAACAACGCTAAAAATCAATGAATAAAGAAGTGGCGAGAAAGAGAGCAGCAATTGTTGGTGAAAGGCCAGCAACGAAAGAGCTTTAAGAGTTGCAGTAGTGATCAACGGGTTCGACTGCTGAGTATAAAAAGAGGAATATACTTTCACGCCATTATTAGTATGTGCTATTCTGCGTATGAACCCGAGAAAGGCGAAATATGAATAGAATATACAGAAGACCTGCAGTAGACAAGGAAAAATAGACAACCACCCGACTTCGTGCTACAAACGGGTGGTTGTCTATTTTTCCTTTCTTAACCCTTCCGCCACCTTGCGGGATTCCGCAGAACTGATTTGCAACACGTGTCCAGTTGCTTCGAGTTGTCGATGAATTCGCCCTCGCGCTGCCAATTGCTAGCTTCCTGGTTAGCTCAGTTGGTAGAGCGACCGCCCCGGAAAGGCGTTGGTCCCGGGTTCGAACCCCGGACCAGGACGATTTTTTCGGCAACTGAGAGGCTTTATTTCTGAGAAATCCGTATGGATTTCCTTGTGGCTTCGTGCTACAATGGGGTGGTTGTCTATTTTCCCTTTCTTAACGTAATAAAATGCTGCCTGTGCGTTTGTGTTTCATTCATGAAAAAAAAAACAAAAAAACTTGGCGTTACCAACGAGAACGGCGTGGGTGGTTTAAAGGTTCCGTTATCGCCAGGCTGCTCTCTCCTCGCGCAGTCGCGTCTCAGTAGGAGTTTCGTTATCGCGTACTGTTGCGTGTGCTTTGCACGCTCATGAAAGTTGCTCTAACAGAAACCTCGGCAAAATGCCGCGTCCCTGTTATGTTACCGGTTGCGTGAATGGTGTGCACCGCTTGAGTAACAGCAGCTGCAGCAAAGAAACCGACTTGACTCTCCAATGGGTGCCGCAATAAACCCTTACGCCGAAGTAGCCGAGTGCCGTGCCTCTGCGACAGTGTGCTAAACAACCAAGAAATCTGCGTGTGTGCTCACTGCACTTTCGTGCAGATGATTACGAGATCAACCGTAACTTTGGCAAGGCTTGTAATGTGCCCTTCAGAGCAGAAACAGGAGCGTCGGCTGCCGGGCAGTAAAGGCGGGCAACGTTTGGCAAGCCAAACGCTACGTCAGGATGCCCTTTTTAGGTGGGCGATTTGAAGTGCGCTATTGCTGTGCGGACCACTAAAATGTGAGTTTCTCTCAAAATAAGCAATTCCTCCGCACGAAACAAGCCCCACGAGATTTTGGGAACACTATTTCAGCAATCAACGTCGACCTAACATTTTTCCTTTAGTGTCCCTTGAACAATTTCTAAACAGTGCTGACTGTATGCAAAGAAATACGGTAGTTGAATTCGGTCAAAGTGATACGTCACGTCTTGCTTCAGAATGCGGGCAGAAGAAGCCCAAGCGGACACGGTTAAAGTAAACTTTCTTGGGTTAAACAAATGGGGCAAAAGCAGAAGCAGTGAAAGTAACAGCAGTGTTTTGCTTTGCTGAAGGCGTCTCGGTAGTTGCACATGCAGTATACCTTAACTGCTCTGGTTTTCACATGCCAAAACTACCAATTGATTAGGAGGCACGTCGTAGTGGACGGCTCCTGAAATTTCGATCCCCTGGGGTTCTTTAACGTCCACCTAAATAGAAGTAGAGGTGCCTTTAGCAATTTGCCTATGTTGAAATGCGACAGCCGCGGCCGGGAAGACGTCACATGTTAGTGCACCGAGATTAAGATCGAAGGAAAACCATCCGCGTTCTTCAGCATCCAAAGAAATGAGCAGCGCTCACTCGAACAGCGGAAGCTACAACGCTGTTTGTGCACTGTATCAGTGTCCTTCAATACTTCTTTTAAAATTGAAGTACCGTGATAGCACTTTGTACCGTCGTGCCTTTCGAGCAGTTTGTGCGCAGCATTACTATGCAGTGACTTGGCTTTTCTCACTCTTGGAAAGAAGCGCACTGCGCTGCTCTGGGACACATAACCCTCCATGCGAGGCCGCACAGGTGCGTCAACATTCAATGTTCCTAGATAATTCATTACAGCGAAGCTATATATAACCAGGTTCCAAGGATTTGTCTGAGTACGTTAATAGGAAAACGTTCCACGAACTGAAGAAACAGAAACTTGGAGGTCGCTTGGGCTTCGCCTTCAAGAGTAGAGCTAGATAGCGTAATTGGGCCCTGTGCGCATCGCCTTCTCAACTACCAGCCTAGCTTCGGTTCTCGGTGCATGTGTCTACCATGCCGTGAGGAAACGAACGACTGTGCGCTTAACACTAGCCGTTTCAAACGATCCTAGCATGCCTACTGCAAGTACGGTTGTTAAGTGCACACTACGCCATAATTCTTCATTTTGCGAATAAGCGAAGGGCGCACTAGGCGTCCGTAGGGCAAGACGCGAACCTACGCAGCTGCTCACATTGTTCATGCAGCTGATGATGATTAAATATGTCTTAGCGCTTTGCAATGGGTGGGCCTTTGAAACACCCACTAGTTGCGCAATTCGCATGTTTTGACGCCTGACGCGATTCTGCGCTTCTGCCACGCAATATTACATGCCTTAAGGAGACACCTCCCACTACGAGACATTCATATAGTGTTTTTTTTTTCGAAGCTGTTTGAAGCAATGGCGTGGCTCTGTGGTACAACAACTGCCTTCATTTGATTCTCACTCGAAAAATGAGTGGCAGTTCAACGCCCGGCAAGGAGTGGCATTGCCGTACCCGTGATATTATCATGTAGTGGCTTGCTCAGTCGTTCAAGCTTACATCACATTGGTCTGTTGAATCAGGTGGCACCCCCGCTTCGCTGGGCAACCACGTGCACATCGTGGATTTGAGCACATTTTGAAGACCTTATTGGTACTCCAGCCCTACCTTCTTCTGCAATGCATTTCAAAGTGTAGAACAGTTGCCCTCAAGGTAATCTATCTATCTTCGCATCTTATCTCTCTATCTCTCTCTCGAAGAAATTGGAGATATAGAAAACTGTGCCTAAAGGTTCTCTGCGTCTTCTATTACAGTAAATAATGCCCTTCAAAAAGGTCGCTTTTACGCTCCTAGTACGTATAAGTCATCCAAGGGGGTGTTTTCTCTCAAATCCACGTGCGCACAAACCATCAAATTGCGGAAGCCTAAAGTTTTCAGTGCTGGCAACGGCAGCTTAATTTCTGAATCATGTGGTTTTCTTTCTTTGTCCCGGTGCGACTAAACAAAGGCAGGACATGGAACAGCAAGTCTTCCTCGAGAGCGGTGAGGCGTCTTATGTAGTTCCAGCCACATAAGCCACGCCTCGTGGGACAATGCCACACTGAGAGTCGGTAGGACGAGTGGATTTAGGAATGGAACGGATACCGAGAAAATAAAATCCTTTTAGAAGTTGTCACTGGCAGAAACACCCACTTGATGGCAAGAGAGCCGGTGCTGTCTCCAGCTCGAGCCATCCAAGGAGGATTAGCTTCGTGTGAACAAATTCTTCGTGTAAGCACCGATGCGATGCTGCCCAAAATTAGGTACCTGCCTACTCGGTTTCACATTGCGTAGGATGAAGGCAGGAGCAAAAAACAGACTTAGATTTTCAACGGAGAGCTCAAGATTGGACCAAGGAATGCTAAATCATGCTGTATGCATCTAACAGGTCGATATACAACAGCTTTATCGGCAGGTCGGAGCGATTAAACCGTCCATTTGCATTTACAATAGGCGGAGAGAGGCAGAGAGAGAAGGAATATCGGAAAGGTAGGGGAGGTTAACTAGAGTATACGTCCAGTTTGCTACCCTACACGCGGCGGGGGGAATAAGGGACCAAGAGAGAGAGAAAGAGAGATGCGTTTCACAACACACATCGCCGGACTCTCCAGTGGGCCACAGGAGACTCGACCATCGGTCTTTTACTGAAGGAAAGCTCTTGGGAGCCTGGTCTCACAGCTCATGAAGCCCAAGAAAACCACACGAGCCCTCCTTCATTACTTGAAGGCAACAGAATTGAGCGACATGCGTGAAACGCTACCTAGGCGGAGAGTTCTCATATTACCAAGGGCGGGGGGGACATGCTCTTCCAGCGTTCGCTCTCTGTCTCTACACACACACACACACACACACACACACACACACACACACACACACACACACACACACACACACACACACACACACACACACACACACACACACACACACACACACACACACACACACCACAACACACACACACCACACACACACACGCACACATATATATATGAATTAAAAAGAAGACACGTCGAAAAACAGAATGGTTTCTTTACGTATCGGCCGTGGGACCGGCCTTCGTCATAATAACAGAAGTGGCAGCACATGCTGTCACCACTGTCACTTCTGTTATTCATATTATTTACCGGCGTCCAAGAAGCTATTCCCTTCATTTATATATATATAGTATATATATAGATATAGTATATATATATATATATATATAGTATATATATATATATATATATATATAATGTGTGTGTGTGTAGACATATAACGAGCGGGAGAGTCCCACCTCGGATAAAAAAAATATTTAACTATAGTCTCTTTGGCGCCGGCAACTTGATATTGTTACGTAAAATGACACGAGGCGTGACTATTTACAAGTGTATTTACACTGATGTGCACAACATCGATCAAGATGGAGGACAGCACCCACAGCAGACAGACAGGCCAGTCCTCTTTGTCGTCTTCTGTACGCAGAATGTCTGGCTCTTGATGGGTTTACCTACGTAGCATTACCCCCGGCGGTAAAAGCGCCGTCTCGGTGCGCTTTAACCATGCTCTTCAGAAGGAGGGCGGTATTGTTTTAGCCGACTGACGTGCACTACGTCACTGGGCGTGTTTGCAGGCGGATTAGTCTCGGAGACGGGAACGATCTCGTAGGTGACGTCAGTTACCTGGCGGACGATACGGTATGGACCCATGTAGCGGGATAACAACTTCTCGGACAGGCCAACACGACGAACCGGGCACCACAGGAGAACTAGGGAACCAGGCGAGAAACGAACGTCGACATGCCTGCTGTCGTAGAGGGTCTTCTGGGCTGCTTGTGAGCCGACAGCCTTGAGCGGGCGATCTGACGCGCGTGGTCGGCACGAGCGATAGCATCCCGTGCGTATTCGCTCGGCGGAGATGTAGTAGCCGGAAAGTAGGGTGTCCAGTGGTAACGTCGGATCACGGCCATAGAGCATATAAAAAGGTGAGTAACCGGCGGTATCATGACGCGATGAATTGTAAGCGAAGGTCACGTGAGGTAGCGCCAGGTCCCAGTCATGGTGGTCAGATGAGACATACATGGAGAGCATGTCCGTGAGAGTGCGATTTAGGCGCTCGGTGAGGCCATTTGTTTGGGGATGGTAGGAAGTGGTCAACTTGTGCTGCGTTGAGGAAGAGCGTAAAAGATCGTCAATGACTCGTGACAAAAATACGCGGCCACGATCGGTGAGCAGTTGACGAGGAGCGCCATGGTGTAGAATGACGTCGTGGAGCAGAAGAGTCGGCAACGTCAGTGGCAGTGCTGGTGGGGAAGCGCTCGAGTGATGGCGTACCTGGCCGCATGGTCTATAGCAACGGCGACCCCCTTGTTGCCAGAGTTGGACTCAGGAAAGGGCCGAGAAGGTCTACACCAACCACGGAAGAAAGTTCGGTAGGGATGGAGAATCGGGTGAAGGAGTCCAGCAAGGGGTGCGGCAGGTCGCTTCCGACGTTGGCATTTATCGCAGGAGGCCACGTAACGTCGAACGGACCGGGCGAGACCGCGCCAAAAGAAGCGGCGCCGGACACGGTCGTACGTGCGAGATAAGCCAGGTGGCCGGCAGTGGGCTCGTCGTGAAGCTCATGCCGGACCGTTGAACGCAAATGTTTAGGCACGACGAGAAGTACTCGGGGCCATCGGGCAGAACGCTACGACGGTACAGCGTACCATTCAAGAGGACGAACATGCGGAGTGACGCGTCGTTAGGTGACAGATTCGAGACGGCTAATGAGTGATCGCAAGGAAGCATCGCGACGTTGTTCTTCACCAATCTGAAGAACTGAGACATGGACATGACGCTGGGGCCAGGCTGGATGACCGATCCGTCTGGCTTTTCAACAGGGTAACGAGACAAGCAATCGGCGTCCAGATGGAGGCGTCCAGACTTGTAGGCAACTGAGTAGGAGTACTCCTGAAGACGCAGCGCCCACCGGCCAAGTCGTCCAGTAGGGTCCTTCAGTGAAGAAAGCCAACAAAGCGCGTGATGATCTGTTACGACACGGAATGGGTGGCCATATAAGTAAGGGCGGAATTTTGAAACCGCCCAGACAAGGGCAAGGTATTCCCGTTCTGTTATAGAGTAATTGCGTTCAGACTTCGAGAGGAGCCGACTTGCGTACGCAATAACACGATCAGTGCCCCGCTGAGTTTGGGCCAATACTGCACCGATGCCGTGACCACTAGCGTCTGTGCGCACTTCTGTAGGAGCATCTGGTCAAAATGTGCAAGAATAGGTGGTGTCGTTAGAGCGGTGATTAGCTGAGAAAAGGCGTCAGCTTGGAGAGGACCCCAACAAAACGGGACGTCTTGTTTGAGAAGGTCAGTGAGTGGGCGTGCCAGTGCCGCAAAGTTTTTCACGAAACGGCGGAAGTACGAGCACAGGCCCACAAAACTGCGAACGTCATGGACAGAGCGAGGAACGGGGAAGTTCGTTACAGCGCGGACTTTGGCCGGGTCTGGTCGTACACCGGAAGCGTCAACGAGGTGGCCCAACACAGTAATTTGACGAAGACCGAAGTGGCACTTCGAGGAATTGAGCTGGAGGCCAGCTTGTCGGAATATTGATAGAATGGTCGAAAGGCGTTCAAGGTGTGTGGCGAAGGTGGGTGAGAAGATGATCACGTCGTCCAAGTAACACAAGCACGTCGACCATTTAAATCCTTGAAGCAGCGTGTCCATCATTCTCTCGAAGGTTGCTGGAGCGTTGCAAAGACCGAAGGGCATGACCTTGAATTGGTAAAGGCCGTCAGGGGTAACGAAGGCGGTCTTCTCACGATCCATGTCGTCTACAGCAATTTGCCAGTAGCCAGTTCGGAGGTCGAGAGATGAAAAGAAGGTGGCGCCATGGAGACAGTCGAGTGCGTCGTCAATACGTGGAAGAGGATACACGTCCTTCTTGGTAATTTGTGTGAGGTGCCGATAATCAATGCAGAAACGCCAGGAGCCGTCTTCCTTCTTTACTAATACCACGGGGGAGGCCCAAAGGGCTAGACGATGGTTCGATTATGTCTTTCGCTAGCATTTTGGCCACTTCTTTTTGAATCCTGCTCGCTCTGATGCAGACCGCGGTAAGGCCGACGGTGGATGGGCGCAGAGTCACCTGTGTTAATTCGGTGAGTGACAATCTTAGTCTGGCCCAAGGGACGATCATGGATATCGAAATGTCACTATAGGAGGCCAAAACCTGGGTGAGAGCGTCGGCCTGATCAGCCGAAAGGTCTGATCCAATCATGTTTCGAAAAATAGCGTAGTCAGAACCGGGTAACCGTGAGACTTCAGCTTGGTCCGGCATTACGGTGACAACGTTGATGTCATCGTCGTCGGTTATAGCAGTGAGTTGGGCTAGCGACATCTGGTAGGGCAACACTTGGGGAATGAGGCCAAAATTGAGGAGCGGAAGGAAGACGGAGTTGTCCACTATAGTGGCGATGGTATGCGGCACAGTAATATTGCGCGTCAGTCGTGCGTCAGTTACGTAGCACTAGCAATACGTAGCACCTACGTAGCAATATTATTAGGTATGAAGAGCTCTAGTGGGGACTCAACACTCCGGGTGAGGGGGGGGGAGGGTACGAGGCCCACAGCCCCTCCCCCGGATGTTGAGTCCCCACTGGAGCTCTTTTTTTTCATGGTTCCTTTGGGGAAACGGCATCGAACATCTTCTATATTTATGTAACTGCAATGAGAGTGATGATATAATGGCGCTCAGAATACATTGTACTAAACGCCGACTGATGGTCGAAGGAAATGGTTGTATTATGCGTTGTAAGAATAATGTGGTATTAAAGGAAAGAAATGCAGCGTCAACAGACGGAATCAGTAACATGAACTTTGCACAAACAAAGTCCTTTCTCATAAATATCAAACTTTTTAAAGAGGACGATGTATGTGTTAATGAAGAGAATGTAGAACAGCTCGTGCGCAGGATCATGTTTCTAATTTAGTAGCTATGTTACGGTACATTACACAATGGTCGACTGAAAAAATACCTCGAACAGCTGCTTTAGTGTCCCTTTAGGAAGGAAAACAGAAAACGAGAAGGCAGGGAGGTTAACCAGAAACACTTCCGGTAGCACTTCCACATTTCACACACTACCACATTTCAGCGATGAAAGAAAGGATGTGGGAGAGAGAGAAAGAAGTAGAGCGGCGGATGGCAGGCGACAACGCGCTGCACCCTTTAGGCTACACAATCACCAATGCGTGATATACAAAAACACACACAAAAAAAGTTTCTCGTGCGTACGCGTTTTTCGCATTCGCATTGACGCCCCGCCGCACATTGACATGCAAGTATCTTCACACATAGTGCGGTGCTTTGTAATGTTTCGGTTGCCAGTCAGCGCCGTGTCGTTTTTCCTTTAAGGTGCTTCCGGCCGTTTGCATTGAATGTTAGGACGAGATGTATCACGAACTTTCTAACCTAGACATTTGTTTGAGAATAAGACTAGCGCGCAAGGAAGTACCCATTATACATGTATATAACATGCCCAAACAAACAAACCGAAAGTTTTCCAAATCAAAATCCGCTTGCACCCCCCCCCCCCGCTTTTTCTGTAGCGTGGGATGTGTCTTGAGATAGTTTCACCGCGTGGGTGTCTTTACTGGAAGGAAAAAGCTGCTGTTTTTATCACAGCGAATGGATGGCTAAGAAACCGGAAAAAAATGAAACAAAAGTTCGAAAAGAAACCTGCAGCCAGAACATTAATGTCGAGTGCTGAAACGTGCTCTGTGGGGTGCGTGGAAAAAAGAAGTGCTATTATGCATTGCTGTTCTATACGGACGTGAAAAGTCGTCACTAAGAAAAAGAAATATGAAGAACGACAGAGAAGCTAATGCTCCTTCCAATGCGCGCTTTTTCTGCATAAGCGAGTTTTTATTCTCTGTGCTAAAGGAACGAAAATACGGACACGTGACTGAGGTGTCCCTTTTGCTGCCACGTGGCGCTCTCTGAGGAACAAAAGATAGAAAATCTGTAAAAACCAGCGAAGTCTTTAAGCACACGAATGTGCACACTGGAGCAGGCTGCAAAACAGCAGTGCGACATTAAAAAGCAGTACGCACGTTCAAGAGTAATTTCAACGCTAACCGAAGCGGTGAATTTTACTGTTGTTCACATTGACCAGGAGAGAGAAGTAACTTTATTGGCACCCGTCAAATAGATAACGGGTAGAGGCGTCAGCCCAAACCCACACTCATCCTCCCTAACCGTCGACCGGGATCCCTTGGGACGTGGCGGCGGTTAGGGCGAGACCGATGACTTGCCGTTGAGCATTTTCCTCTTCGTTGAGTAGCAAGGACTCCCAGGACTCTCTGCATCTGTCTGGCTCATCAAAGTTAGGACAGCTCCAAACCATGTGGACTAAGTCCGCTGTACCATCGCAATGCCTGCACCGAGGGCTATACACCAGGGATGCCACTTGCTCAACAATTGCGGGTATGGAAATACCCGTTTGTAACTTTCTCCACATAACTTCCTCGCTTTTTGAAAGGTTCTTATGAGCTCTCGGTAAGTCTTACGCCCCAGCTTATAATGGTTAAGGATTTCGTTATAAGTGCTCAGTTCTTCAGCGGTCTGTAGGGGATCCTCGCTTGGGCAAGTGGCCCAACCGAGCCATCGTTGTTTTGTGCGCCGCCGCTATACACTTTAGCGAGCGCGCAGCCGCACGCTGAACGCTGTGGTCCAGGGTGATTTTCGCTGGTTTAGGATTGGGGATTTTACCAAAAGGGCATTTGAAGTGAATAAATATCTTGCGCTATAAAAGCGTGAAAACGGCATAGAGCAAGACGACGAGAAAAGTGATAACCGAGCACCAGAGCCCTTGTTCTAAAGCTCTAAAACGTTTTAAAACCACTCAATTCTTGGCCAATCCACCACAGTGGGTGCGCCACAGTTATGGGTGAACAAGAACAAGCAACCGGAAATGGGAACAGAAAAGCAGGAGTCATCAAAATGAAACGGAGAGAAACAGAGACTTTAAATTTGATGTGGAGCTAAAACCTTTAGGCGAAGCGTCTGCCTACGCGTAACCGTCTCTGAAATTTTGCTGCGCGCAGCTGCCGGCAGGCGGCAATAGAAATATCTACAAACGCCGTTTTTGCGGCACATGCCTTTTTGTTTTTACACAAACGAATGCCAATTCATATTTTCCTAAAATCTGGAGAAACAAGTGTTCCGAGGATGATGTTGAAAGATGCGGCCAAGAAAAATAATAGTTTTCTGCGAAACTTAAGCAAGAACAGAGCAGCTTTAAGCGCAACAGCTTCGTTGCAGAGATACTAGGTACAGATGGACGTCGCCGTGTATCTGTACTTGCCCCCTTTCTGTGTAAAGCATTTAGGCGATTGCAAGTAGGAAAATATTATATGGCCATCTGTAAGCCTCACTTTAACCAGCGACGTCTCCGAAGATATTATAAGAGTATTGTTGACAGCGGCTATTAATTTCTTTGGTTAAGACGTCACCATCTTGACAGAAAAAAAGTCATAGTGTCACCGCAAGGGCGAAGCAATGAATGCGATAGCAACAAATTGTAGTGTTACACGAAGTGAGGCTGGCAGCTAACTGCTTGTACCCGATCTCGCACAACATCTCGTAACAACAAACGCTGGTGTAAGAGAATACGGCCGCTCCAGGAGAGATGCACTCCGCATAGTCACTTCGCGTTGAGAGCGCAGCACGTAGAAGGGTAGACGAGCCGTCCGCTGTGATGTCTGTCGAGATAGCGCGCGCGCCAACGATCGCCACCGCGCCCTTAGATTCAAAGTTCAAAGTTGCTTCTCGCACCACGCGACACCCCCCCCCCCACCCCCTCGCGTCTTCTAAGGCTTGTTAAAGACGGGCGGGGCATTTCCTCTCTGCTTCGATGACGGGCCTTCCGAGCGGGGTGATGTTATGGGCCGGCTTGGGCCGAGCAATGGGCCGGCTTGTTTGAACTCTGCTTCGGCCGCGTTCGTCGCCCCCGCTCACGCGCTTTTACCCGTGGTAGAACGTACAACGTGCGGGTGGATCTTATCTCATCTTACATAATTTGGACTTTATACCGGAAGGACATGACGGCGACGGCAACGGCGATGGCGAAAACCCGTCGAGACTGCCCATATAATTGCTATCGCAATAAAAAAAAATTGGTCATAAGAATGCACAGCATAGATATTGCGGTAAAATGTGAATAAACTGCGTCCTGGGAAGTACTTCAGTCGCTACGAAAGGGAGGAAATTTTGGCAAGCAGTTAGTATGCGTTTGTAGGGAGTGGTCAGGCGCGCAACGCGGAAATTAGAAGGAAGGGGTAAGAATAAAGGGGACACTACATGGCACTAAAGGTTACCGGGAGTCAATTGCCGGAAGAAAGAGCGATATACAAAAAAATCAGTTTCACCACAAGGGCGAAGCAATGAATGTGATAGCAACAAATTGAAATGCTATACGAAGTTAGGCTGGCAGCTAAATCTTTTAGATCCGATCTCGCGTAACCTACAAAACGATGGCGTAAGAGAATACGGCCGCTCCAGGGATAGCTGCGCGCAGTCTCTTCGAGTTGAAAGCGCAGCACGTAGGACATACGAGCCGTCCGCTAATGCCCGCCGTGAGCGCGAGCGCCAGCGATCGCAACCGCGCCCTTACAATCAAAGGTCACAGTTGCTGCTTGAGCGACATACCCCCCCCCCCCCCCTTTCCGCATCCCTTCATGCTTGTTCAAGGCGGGCGGGGCGTTCCATCTCTGCTTGAGCAGCACTCAACGGCAGCTCAACGGGTGTTATTGCATGCGCCTTCCGAGCGACGGAGATGGGCCGGCTCGTTTGATCACTGCTTGAGCGGCGTTCGTCACTCCTTTTTGCGCATTTTAACCGCGGGCAGAACATACGGTGCGCGGGCGATCTTATGAGTTTGGACTTTATACGGAAAATGACGGAGACGGGGACACCGACGGCAAAAAGCCGCCGACAGTGTCCACACAATTGCTATCGCAATAAAATTAAAAGTCACATGCTGCTAATCTCCTCACTATGCTCTTAAACAACCGTACATACAGTTAGCCAGAAGTCCGCAAGGGAGAGGTAGGTTCACGAAAAAGGAAAAATGTCATTTCTGTAATTTTGTATGCGTTTTACGCCAACATTGCTATGCGACGTTTCTCATTTGGTAAAATTATTAGCAGATTGTTGTGCCACGGCGAAGTAATCATCGTTACTGTCCGATCTCTCCCAATGTCTGTTTACCGCAAATGCAACGAATCGACGCATTTAATACTAAGCACGTTTTCAGTAATTTACCGCTTGCCATATCATATTTAAGTGGAGGAAAAAATGCGGAGTTCTATATTACAGTATTTATGTCCTTGCAATATTCGTCTCCTCTCACGGTCGATCATTTATTTGCAATGGCTGTATAAGGTTACCTGCATAGCGAGCCTTCTAATGGCCACCTATGTAAGATACGGGCCCATCGGAACGAACAGCGTTCTGCAACGGCCTTTACAGCCCGACATAAAGATCTTTATGGCCACAACGTTATGGTTTTACAGCTTTACAGCAGCCGATGACCTTGTAAATTTTAGTGGCCCAAATTTCCATGGATCGTTTTCTTTTCTGCTTGTCATCTTTGTAACAGCAGAACGAACAATTAAGATTCCATGTAAATGCCGATGAATGCCTTCCGTCTCAAGATTCATGATTTCAACAATTCTTTATCTAAGTACACGTCTTACATTGCGTGTGATATACACAAATACAATTCGAAAGAAAATACAAGCAGAGGTGTAAGCATAATAAGTATGACCGTAGTCTTCAGTGCGCCCTCCTTCTCGAGTCTCCAAGTATTATATTTGCCTCGTGACGTGGAATAAGTAGCTCCAAGCTATCATTATAGGCTTTTGTGAATCTCGAGGAACGCAAAAAAAAAGAACGATTGCATCTGGAGCATTATTCTATACCCTGACTCGGATTTCAGTTTCTTCCGGCATATTTTGACCATGACAATGCGACATTCTTTTGATATAACATGCAGACCTGCAGAAAAACTTATGCTTCGTGCTGCGGTCGAAGCGCCCCTCAAGTCAGATTTCACTTTGTCACCTTATTCGCCGCATGTCGGATCTCGAATGAAGAATAGCACAATGCGCTTCTGTCGTGCTGAACCCTCGTAAGAAACGTTTCTTCGCATTCACGTTTGGTACAGCGGAATAATGCCGCCACTCTTATTCGAGAACGCTATGCGAAATGCATCAAGCGTAAGAACAACCGAAATAGAAGAAGTGTTCTGAAATGTTCTTCTCAAACGATACTGGCTAACTAACCCACTGAGTCAACCTTTACTAATACTGTCTGGTTAGGTTCAACGGTTCAATTGGCCTCCGCCAGTGAATGGATCTTGTCTATTATGTTTGAAATGTATTCGGATTTTCCTTAGGGTGATAGAAGAAAATGAAAGACGAAAACAACGAAAACAACAACGACGACGACGACAGGAAAGACGAGTTATGCTTCGGCGAAAAAATTACAGAAAGCGTTACTTTAAAAAACAACACTTATAAGTTCGAATGCATACTGTACATACCTGTATTTGTTGCTGCATGGACATCTATGTACCGTTAGTTGTTTCACTCCGCAACGACACAGAGAACAGAGGCGAATGAAAAAATACCTGCAGGGTCGTCAGAATAGGCTTCATCAGAAAAACTGATTCGTTCTGAGTGCTGTTACGTGCACTGCGATATCCGGCGAGTCACTCGGCAACACAGCAGCAGCACTGACCAGAAAAGCCCGGGAAGGATTGAGGGATACTGTTTCTCTTGAAGATTATGGAGATCCAGCACACGTATTTTAATCTATGTGACGCGAAGCTGTTCTATAAGTAAAGGTTCTTGTACGCACACGAGCCACGCGATGTTACACATTTGGCAGGACAGAAACATGGCTTAGATTTGTTTCTTAAAGGGGCCCTGCAACACGTTTCGAGCATGCTCAAAAAAAACGCCAGGCCTGCGCGGAAAGCGCAGCACAGTCACAGCGAAAGCTGGAAGAGCGGCTTTTCTAGAGCCCGTTATAAACTCTCCTGTGGCTACTAATACAGGTACATTAGCAACGTACCCACTACGCCAAAGCGCAATTTTTGGGAAGTTTGGAAGCACCCAGCGCGACATTATTCGTTGTTCTGCGAGAAGCGAGGTACCATATGTAAGCGATTATGTGCAGTTTGTTGATGCGGCGGTTGATGACGATGAATAATTATGGTTGCGCCCTTTGTAATGGGTTGGAAGCTTTAAACGACCCACTAGTTACGTAATGCATATTGTGTGACGCCCGGTCGTTATTTAACTCTCCCCCACGCTTTATAACACACTTTAACCGGAGAAACGTAGAGCGAGAGAGAGAGAGAATTGACTTTATTGAGACCCTGAGGAAATGGATCATGGGATCCCTGTGGGCTTCCTTGGCAACCAACAAAAGTGCACTTGCGAGGAACCCACTACGCTATAATCATTGTAATTTTTGAGAAGTAGGGCAGTAGGCACTGTGCCATTTTTCGTCATTTTACAGACAGCCGTGGTACCTGCTAAACGCATGTAAGGCATTATGCGCACTTCGTTGATCATGTGCGTGATGACGATGAAGAATTATGGCAGAGCTCCTTGTAATGGATTGGAAGCATTCAACAACCTACTCGTTGCGCAATTCGCATTGTATGACGCCTGTTACATAATTCGCGTTGTGCGACGCTTGGTGCTTACTTTACTCTTCTACCACGCTATATTGCATATGCTAATGTGGTTCCTTCCCGACATGAACCCTGTATAGGACCTTTTTGCAAAGCAGTTTCAAGCACCGGCATGGCTCAGAGGTTGAATACCGGGCTCCCACGCAGAGAGCCCAGGTTCGAACCTCGTTCCATCCTGGAATTTTTTCTTATTTAGATTTTTTTCTTATTTCTAGCGATACTGGTTACGGACACCGGCGGCGGCGGCGGCGGCGGACAACTATGGCACCAAAAACGGCCGGTGAAATGATCTCATAACAGCTTTCGCTGTAAAAGCGCTGCCGATCGGTAGTCGAGGCTCCCGAGAACACGCGAGCCAAATATTATAGCGATGCGCATGGCCTGGAATTTACAATAAATTATCAAAGTCAGCTGAAAATCGCTCCCTCTTCTCTCGACAAATGATGTATTCCGCAAATATGACGCAATTGTCGGCAGTTCCACCATTGGCTGATGTTATAATCACGATAACACCCTCATTATTACTTTCGTTGTTAATTTATGTTCAATCAGTAGATAATATGTATGTTTTATTCTGTTATCGCGTTAAAAACACCGAACAACATTAATATTGCACTTTCCGGTCTCACCGACAGCTCGTCTGCTCGTAGTTGCGTGGTTCCGTTTTCTTCGCCATGCGCAGTGCCGAAAACGTGAATATTTCTG
This sequence comes from Rhipicephalus sanguineus, assembly GCF_013339695.2. Lineage (NCBI taxonomy): Eukaryota > Metazoa > Arthropoda > Arachnida > Ixodida > Ixodidae > Rhipicephalus > Rhipicephalus sanguineus. Next base: position 91,124,775 of record NC_051180.1, on the reverse strand, counting down.
TGCTTTTGACCATCGCCGGTTGCCGTTGAGAGTGGCAGCCGTTCGAGTGTTGCCTCGTCAGCTGGGAACTGCATCGTCGGCACGTTCTCACGACCGACCGAGGCAGGGGCGCAGCATGTCTCTGATAACATGCTGGCGTCCGGTAATGGCGGCGCTTCGGGGTCGTCTGCCAGTGCCGTCTTACGAGGCGGTGTATCGGAGTATGGGCCGAAACCGATCTCAGCTGTCATTCGTTCCAAACGAGCGCGCAGGTTTGCTTCCATGGTTGGCAGAGCGATGAAAACACTACGGCGTTCGAGGTGCTCACCCAACATTATCAAACCGACGCGCAGTTTTCAAGCACACGCGATACACAGTGCGATGGGCTCCGCTCGAGGAGAACGACGCAAGCCGACCGGAAGTGGCGGCACAGACCACGTGGTTGCGCCCAGACGCCAGAGAGAAAAAATGAAAAAAAATTCCGCCGGCGCTCTTGGCGGAGCCTCGCTCCTCTGCGCTCCCTCCCTCGACTCGCTGCCTAGCTTTCCGCGCGCTCGCGGCGTTGAGTTGAGGGGGAAAGCTGCGGAACGTGATCTCTATAATTTGGTAACACCACTTAGACTTGACGGATTCGAAAAATTTTTGCGGCATATGACTCGTGAAGAGTCATACGTCAATAATGAGACTATTCCAATATAACTAAGAAAGGTGTTGCAGGGCCCTTTTAATAACCAAAATTTTTATGGATGTGTACTTTTTTAGTTTGGTTGTTATAAGTAATAAATGCCAGAAGAAGTAATCAGTGCGACGGAATTATCAAGCTTCTACAAGCTTGAAATTCACTTAGCGATACTTACCCCGAATTCTAGAACGTCCCTTCATTCGGCTCTCCACCTTGACTCGAGAACGTCGAGGCCAGATCCATTTTACGGCACGAATATGTTCACGGCGTGTGAGTGAAATGGCATCATTTCTCGAGAACCGTTGAGTCATTTTCAGTCGAGCGGCGTCACTGTGCTCAGCTCCGTCAAGTGAAGGGCAAACTTCGAGTCTAGGCTTTTTTGAGAATACGGGGTTACTTAGGGACAGCCAGGTAGCACAGCAACGTCTTTTTAGAAGAAAGACGACTGCACTGCCTTTCTGTGTAACTTTCTCATTCTCCCGTCCGCTCGCCCCTATTGCAGCACAACTTTATCAAACCCTCCCCCCCCCCCTCTCCTTTCCTTCACAGCAGTATGTACGTCGGCGCAATTCTCAGCTTTCTGCGTGAATGCGGGTTCATTATCAAGACCAGAACCACTCGCTTGGTCTCGGCGCTCAGAAAAGCAAAACATGAAATGAAAAACGAGGAGTCTATTTGATTCTTCCTTTTACGCAGTGCTCACTCGATCAGTCCTCTGTCCAGGCCTCTGCTGCGCATGGAATTGAGGAGCCCCTTTGTTGTTTTGTTGTTGCTCACTCCCAAACTTGTACTTTTCAATTTTCGTACTATGATTCAAAGAGACCAGTGCAAGCATAAAGCTACAAAGAATTGGGCGACGGTTGTACGGCGTTCCAATGTCGAGGTTACTCGCTATGTCGGCGTCTCTTTTCAGTTTTTTTGCCATCCCTGTAACCAAGTAAGTACGTACGACAAAAGCCAGACTATATATATTTCTCTATGGGAATGCCGACTGTCGCGCGAGCTGCTCGACTCTGCGCTGTCAAGCAGAAGAGAGACGAAGAGAATCTGGCGAAAAAGGTGAGAGATTACTAGGGAAACTCGGCGAATGCAAGGATAGGACAGAAACAAAGAGAAATATATGAATGTGCACTCCCGTTGTTGAAACACAGTGTTTTGTTTTGACTTGCGGAAAAGAATATGATATGTCTTTTGCGGACGGACTGAAGGCAATTCGACCGCGGCGGTGCAAATGCGGATTAGAGTTGCAGAGCGGGGCATAGGCACTATGTTATAGCGCAGAAAACAAGACGATGATTCGGCGACTGTTGCTACTTTCATCCGTCCGGATTTATCTTTCTGTTATTTTCCCGACAACCGCCTCCCCTGCCATCACAAGTCTGCCGCGTTTTTTGCTGCTAATATTTCTTCTTCACTCCTTCGAGCTACTCTCTCAGCTGAGAGCGGCCCATCGTTGGTACAATCACCGCACGGTGGGATTTCCACCACTCGGCTTTGTTTTCCGAAAGAATATATGCCACTCCATTCAGTCCGTCCTCTTTTCCTTGTAACAAACAGCTCCTCCCTCCACTCTTTTATTTTCTTTTCCTCAGTGTCTTACGCGCTTCTTTCGGGAGTGCCACTACTCCTGATGCGCCCATAGTGATATTTCATTCCATTAACTCACTTTCAGGTCCTTTCCTTTCCCAGCGGTGACACCGGCAGCCAAGTTTATGCGCGGCATGAGTTGACTTGTGTGTACTGGTCGTCACACTCCGTTGCTTGGCGCGGGAATACTTGGTTTCTTGCACCTCTTGTCTTGGCCGTCCAGTGCGAAATGTGGGATTCGGGAAGCTCCTCCCGAATTGAGCTTGCTTAATGCGAGATCCCGGTGAAACGCATGGTTTGGGCGCATTTTGTTCCGCTTCGTAGAGGGAATTGTATCTGTGGAAATGCTTGTATATACTTCTTTTTTCCATGAAGCTCCCTATTTTCTTCGTGAAAGGGGCATATAAGTGCTTTTCTCTTTTTTTATTCATACGTAAATATATAAAGGAGTTGTTACCATTTACTAAAAACTGCTGCTTTTTTAACTTGTTCATTAGTATAATCAGCTCTTACAAGGTAGGGTAAGCTTGATATCAGCAGGAGGCCTTTTTCCGCCTGTACTTGACATACTATTGGCTGAGATTAGTAATGATGATGGTGATTAGTGTAAAAATAAATTAAGGAATAAAAAGGATAAACACTTACGTTCCCTGATCTCAAAAGCAGCTGCTCGCTCGTTAGCTCTTCGCTTTGGTTATCATTTATGATTTCGTAACAGGACTACCACTTCAAAGGTCTATAGGGTCTTACCTACGAGAACGTCGACATGATTTTGAGGCATGCATTCGTCTAGAGCTACGGATTAATTGAGGTGTTTTAACGCGGACCTAATATAGCACAAGGGTGTTTTCTGCATTTCACGCTCATCTAAATGAAACCGCCATGCCGGGCCAAGTTAGCAGCTCGATGACTCAGACGCTCAGATATCATGGCGGGAGAGCGTTGCCGGTTTCATAAAGGGCTCTGAACACTTTTTACAAGCAACCATCGAAACATTCGAATGGCTTCACTAACGAGGTTATTGCCTCACTAATCGACAACCGCAAAAATTTTTAGAATTCGTCAAGTAGGAGTGGAGTTGCAGTAATCTGTCGCACGGTGTGTGCTTTCTCCTCTCGTCCTGGCGAACGTGCTGGAAGCTAAATAGGGAGGGATGACACGGGGGAAAGAAATCCGTCACGCATGCGTCATGAAGTTGCGCACTTTTGCTTTTAATAGCTAACCTGTTTAAGCTAGCCGTAATGTGTCCGACCCATCTCGAAAAATAATGGGTATGTGCCACAGAAATTGGGTAATCCTACCCACTACTCACCACTGGTACTCTAAAAATGAAGAACACAACAGTTAGCCCAACAAAGGGGTATGTGCCACAGAAATTGTGCGGCCTATCAGAAAACTGTCATCATCGTAAACGCGTATGTGCCACAGAAATTGGGTAAATCCCACTACTCGCCACCGGTCCACTAAAAACGAAGAAGGCAACAGTTAGCCAAGAGCTAGGGAACGGGAAAGGCAACGGCGGCTAGGAGAAGACCTCGAAGCGATAGAAGGCCTACGCCAACGATGACTACCGAATGATTTAACCCTATCTCGAAAAATAAACGGGTATGTGTCACACAGAAATTAGGTACACGCTGTTTTGAAGAAAGACACAGTTAGCCCAACACTAGATAACGGCAAAGGCAAAGGCGGCTGCGGGAAGGTCCCGAAGTGATAGAAGGCCTACACCAACGACGACGTGCCCGTAGATCTATGACAGGTGCGAACGCTTGGTTTAAGCGCGAGGCTCGGTCTCTACAGTTTTGAGATCACTGTCGTGTCTGTGACTGTGTGTGGCTTAACTTGAACCTTTCTGCGTTGAGAATCAACGTAAAAACAACCTAGCATCGCCTAGATAAAGCTAGCAACGACTGAGAAGAACCTAGAAACAACTCGCATCACCTAGCTAAGCCTAGAAGCAACCTAGAAGCAACCAGATAGTCTACAGAATCGCCCAGTTTCGCTCTTTCAATGCTTGCGCAGCTTAGTATTATGCAAGTCTCGCCATTCTTTTTTCTTTGAAGGCACGGCTAACATTCGGAGAGCGCGCACGGGCACGTGGCGGCCTTCCGCGGCAGGCGCAGTAACTATGCAGCCAACGATGCTCAAAGTCAGCCAGTGGCCGTGAATTTGGGTGTATGTTCGATCATCTGAGTATATGGCATCATTTGTAGAGAGAAGAGGGAGCTTTATAAGCTGACTTTGGGAATTAGTTGTATATACCAGGCCACGTGCTGCGCTATAATGTTTGGCTCACGGTTCTCAGGAGTCTCGACTGCCGATCGGCAGCGTTTCCTGACCATGCTGAAAAATGTTGCGGGCCCCTCCTCGTCAAACTTAGCCTTCTCTTACAGAGATGCCGTATATGGCTAGGGCATGCCGTTTTGTTGGCGAACAGACAAGTACATGATTTATCCGTAAACTAGTAAGACTGGGTCTGGCAAAAAAGGAAATTTTGATCTGATCGGAATATTATTTCCACTGTTCAAAACCTGTTTCCTTGGGCGTAGACATGTGCGCCGGACCCAAAATCACCGGCGGCGGCGCGTGAAGGCGCGGGGATCATCGGACCGGCGGCGGCGCGGCGCGGAAGGGGGGGGGGGGGGGGGGGGGAGGGAGGTCGAAGCAGTGAGTGCGATAGGTACACGCCGTAATGTTACATGAACGAGGGCTAGCAGCTAACTCTTTTTGCTCCGATCTCACTAACTCTACAAAACGCTGGTGTATGGCAATACGGCCGCTCCCGGGAAGAAGCGGTTTTCGGTCACTGTTAGTATCAGTGATCCGAGCGTGAAGCAGTGAGATCACAGCGCTCAAAACGCTCACAGCGAGAGAAGGTATACGAGCCGTCGCTGGGGATTCTCCCGAAATAGCGCGCTGTCAGCGCTCTCGACCACGCCCTTATAGTCAAAAGTTCACAGTTGCTGCTCGGTTACGCAGTCCCTCTCCCCAGACATCCCTTCCTGTTCCTTCGCCCAGCGGGGCGTCTCCTTCTGCTTGAGGAGCAATCGACGGCAGACCTCGCATGCGGGTTGATATATTCCGTGTGACGGAGGTGGCCAGCTTGTTTCATCTCTGCTTTAGCCTGTTCCTAGCCAACGCTCGCGGTAGAATACAATGCGTGGAGTGATGTTATCGTTTTAGATTTTATACGGAACATGACGGCGACGGTGAAAACCTGTCCTGAGTGTCCATACAGTTTCTAAATCAATAAAAAATATATACAAAAAACGGTCGAAGAGGGCTCGCCTTTTTCCCGGAAAGCTGCATTGTCTCCGCTGTAAAGAGTGCGTCAGTTGGAAGAATCGTATAATCCGACGCCATTGGTTTCGTTCTCGTGTGCAATACCCTCCTTACAGGGGCATCTCCTCGCCACTTATTTCTTCATAAAGCACGCGTACAATGTCAGCACTAAGCGTTGAACCTATCATGATTTCGCGCTTGTCGGCTACAGTCTGTTATCTTTGCATGCGCAGTCGTAAACGCACAAAATGGAGCGAAATCAGTTAATCGCCCACGATAGTCTTGCGAGAGAAGCAAGAGCGGGTGGGCGGCTGCATAGCAAGGCAGTATGGGAGACAATTCACAACTGATATTTCTCGTATATGGACCAGTCGAGAGTATGTACCCTGATGATGTCACGTGACTCACTGTTCTGGCATCACGAAGTGCACCAAAAGACAAGAAACGCCAAGAGGGTATAACGCGCTGATTGTTTTCGTTTTTTGTTGTATTTTCAGAGGCTGCTAGGGACCCTTTATAGAAACAGGGCGTGCAAACACGGACACAGGAGCGTAGTCAAGACACCAGAAACGCCGCTAACAACTGAAAAATCACACAGCGGCGGAACCGAAGGTAGAAACAATATTTATCTGCGCATTCCCACGTAAGAGGACATACCTATCAATCAAGTGCGAGTAGTGGTGTACGTGAGAGATAGCTGTTCACCTCTTGACTTGTCTCTTATGTCCGTGTTTCCACGTCATGTCTTCTTAAAATGAATACCTACCAACTAGCTCAGCTATATTCTAAGTTTGGCATTCATTACTTCTGTATTTATTTATCGATTACTCGCGTAAGAATTAAAGGAAATAGTGTACTAACGCACCGAGATACACATATATTATAATAATATATATATAATATATTATATATATATATATATATATTGCTTATATTTTATTTATTAATGCACAGTACCTACTAGGTCCAAGACTCCAAGAATATGCTAACCAGCGAGTTGGGTCGTCGCACTTTAAGGCTGGAGAACGCGGCAGCGTTGAGGTCAGGGAAGGTCAGGGAATACTCGTGATATTTCTGGAGAAGAAAAGATACCACAACTTCTGGGGAGCTATTCTCGATGCGGTCATCCAAAGGAGGTGTCCACAGTCCATTTAGGCACAGCGCAGTTCAGTGATTCGAAAAATTGGCCGCGTATCTGCGTGCTTCGCGGCAAATGTCGTATAAAGACGATAGAAGAGCGCTGCGTGAGATATGGACGCCATCTGGCAATACGTCGGGAAACATGGTGCTGTGTTGTGGGCTGGTAGTCCCGGCGCAGCAGCAGGCGAAGACCGGGGGGACCAACGCGACCGGCGGGGAAGCCAGCCAGCCCGAACACGCGGTTTGGCGCGAAGCGCTGAAGCAGAAGAAACGTCTGCACTCACGAGTACTCCCCACACTCTTTTATTTACACGTCACATGGGTAAACAGGAATGCCAGAGCGGCGCCCACAACCGGCAGCCTGAAGGCCGCCCACAACGTGCTTTTTCATTTTAGGGGCGAAGCTCCTTAAGGCGGCACCCGTTCGTCCCTCGTAGTTGTCGTAGTCGCAGTGCGTAACCAGTCGTAACGCTAGTACCAGATCTTGACCTCCAAGGTGGTGCCGGTGGGAGATTTTTCCAGTGCGTTGTTGAACAATAAAAAATTCGCAGCGTGCGCGTTAACTAAAAGCCGAATTCTTCTGTCTCTCATTCCCCATTAGAAGCCATTGGCATGTCCAGTAGGAAACGTTAGTAGAAGTAGAAGTGTAATACCCCTGTCACACTGGAGGTGCAAATGTCATTAGGTTCGAAGATCATTCGGTGCACCGAATGTCATTCGATCCGTGGTGGTGCTACACTGGAAAAACTAATGTCATTCTTTCATGATATGAATGTCGATAATCGAAAAAAGAAGGCCGGAAAAGTTGAGGAAGGTAAATGCAGTGTGGTAGAAGAGAGATGCTATTTATTTTAGAATGTATGTCGGGAGTCGCGTCACTAAATAAACACAGAGAGAAATTGTATTTTGTATAATATCCGGCCAAAACAAGCCAGGACGACGCTTAGCCAGTAGCCACAGCCAATAGAACAACACAACAAACATGGCCGACATGGCAGTGCTGCTGCACGACGACGCCAAGCTGCAGCATGTAAAGCGTTTAGTTGCTCTGTATTTGGCGTTGCGCGAAAAGCGTGTGAGCCAAAAGAAAGACTGGGGCGAGAAATAGATGAAGAGTGCAAACGCAGCGATGACATTCTGCAACGCATTCAAGCGAACGCGTTCTCGATCGCGGCAGTGGTCGCCACTGCATCCGCCGGCTTACGCTGCTGTTCCACGATCCGGGCATACACTTTACTATTCCTCTTGGCTTTGCGCAAGTCACTTAAATTGTCTTCCCAAAGCCGACTCTGTCCAGTGTACTCGTGGAGCTGATGCTTCCATGCTGCATGCACCGTGCGCACAGGCGGTCTGTTTGTTTACATGCAGCATGGCCGACAGCGCCGGGACGCAGCCAGAGCCCCTGAGGTGGAGAGTAAAAACATTTCGCAAAAGCGTTCCGTATACACATGTGCTATTTAGAATGATAGGATGCCTCTACAAAACGCAAAATATAGCGTTAGGTGTTAGAATGAATGCTTCCGAACTTGAGACGCGAAGTGTGTTTCTCGAACTCATTCGATTTTTTAAGTCACTCGATTCCTATGACATTAAATATCGCTGTGCAGCAGCGCCATAATGTCATTAGATGCGAATGTATTCCATTCGAATGACATTAAAACGTCCAATGTGACAGGGGTATAAGTGTTAGCTAAAAGCCGAGTTCTTCTGTCTCATTCCCCATTAGAAGACATGTTTACCTCCAAGGTGGCCTGGTGAGATTTCTCCTGTGCGTGATTAAACAATAAAAATTTTGTTCAAAACGCCGTTGATTGATGAAATAAAACCAACGAAAGAGCCAGATGTTTTCTAAAAGCAAACACGAAAGAAACGCCAGATGTTTCTAAAGCAAAACGAAAAGACGCCAGACGACAAGACGCCAGATGTTCTAAAAAGCAAGGTTTTCTAAAACAATGAAAATTCACAGCGTACGTAAAATTAAAGTGAGCGCAAGTCGTCATAACTCATTGAACCTTAGTATAAACGCGGCCCGATCTCAACGTCGGTGATGATGTATGGGCAGAATTCACGGAAGATTCACGGGTTTACGATGAACCACCGCAGCTTCGCCCCTCATCAGCATTCACTCCGGGATATGCGTGATTTTTTTAATATATCTTTTTTACCTTTTTGGCCTTCTCAAAAATTAAAGTTTTTCACCGCACCATGGCATTCGTACAGTGCAATACAGAACCGAAACCGAAACGCAACAATGAGCTCGTGCAGAGGATACAGAGGAAGGCAAGTCTCAGCGGAGTAGCATTTTCAGCGCAGCTTAAGAAAACTAAGGGTCTTTAAATTACGCGTTAGTAGCATTTTATATTAAGGAACACACCACCTAATACTTACTAGTGATTTGCGACTCAGATATGCGTTATATTTACTTTTTGACGACAAACGTCACAAGTAAGGATGAACAGCCGTCCAGTTCAAGACGGTGGCCTGGGCAAGTGGTTCAACTTTGGAGCGAGCGGCGTATCGAGGGAGTGCCGAAAACAGTAAGACAGACAGAAAGACAGAACAAAATTTCTCGTTTATAGTATCCCGAGAAAGATATCGTCTTTAAGAATCACACCATTTCGCTAAGGGGACATGAGGCGATGCGAGCAGTGTTTCGGGCATGTAGAGCCCGCGTTTCAGAGTGGGTGGAGTGGTGAGGGGGAAAGGGGAGGGAGGGGGGCAGTGGAGAGGGGAAGGGGGAGGGGAGAGGGGAAGTGGAGAAGGGGAGGGGAGGAGGGAGTAGGTAGAGGGGGAATGGAGAGGGGAGGGGGAAAGGGAAGGGGAGAGGTGGTGTGGTGGAGAGGGGGGAGGAGAGGTGGAAAGGGGGAGGGGTGAGGTGGAGTGGAGGGGGAGGAATGAGAGGGAGATTGGAAAGGGAAGGGGAAAGGGAGAAGGTTTGTTGCATGCGCAGTAAGGGTGGTCACACAGCCCACCACCACCACCGGATTGAACTCCGCTATAAGACGCTTCGATCTAAAAGCGGTGGAGTCGTGATGTCACCTCGCTCTTGACCACGTCGCCGCACCGAACCCGGCAGCACATTCATAGCGTAAGAAAAGAGTGGACCGAAATGCACAGGAAACAGGAAGTTTCAAGTCTGAATGTGATATCAATGGGTCCCAGATGTTTGGAGAACGATGCAGGGAAGGCGAATGACTATACAGCTGCGTTAGACGAGCGGCGCGTAAAAAACCTAAATCGCGGCTAACACGATCAAAAAGACATGGGCACCAAAAATCGGATCTCGAGGGCTGCGTTTCATTCATGAAGCGCATTCCGTCTATCCTTTGTGTCGAGGTGTTTGACAAGCTTCGTGATGTCATGATGGGCGTGCCAGAACAAGAACCGGAAACAGGGGGCGCGCTTCTCGCCGAGCTCCGCTATTCAGCGGCCCGCTGAAATGAGAGTTCATTAATGGACACACCGAGAAGAGCTCCTCCGGCGAAGTGCTGTATTTTATTCCAGATAACCCATTCGAATTAAAAGAAAACACTAACGGCGGCGCGCCACATTTATTTGCGCGGCGGCGGCGGCGGCGTGATCTCTCTTGGGACTCGGCGGCGGCGCGGGGCGGGCGTGACCAAAAACAGGCGCGGCGGCGGCGGCGGGCGGCGCGGCGGCGCACACCTCACTTGGCGGTCGATGCACCGAGTACAACGCATTCGTACGGTTGCAAAAGCTCCTGTGAGTCAACTGCCGATGACCGTGCTAGAGGCTCTGTGACAGCGAGTTGGATGGCGGGGGACACCATCGAAACGGTGCGCGCGCGCGCACGCACGCACGCACGCACGCACGCACGCACGCACGCGGCGCACGCACACACCACACCACACACACACACACACACACACACGCACGCAGCACGCACGCACACGCACGCGCGGCAAAACTCCTTCGATAGCTACAAACCTGTAGTAATGAAATCGTACAGGTTTCTGGAGATAGACGACTGCAAGAAGATTTATCGCTCCTGCCTGCGGTGGTGGGAGTACACTGCGAAGCCGACGGTAACAGCGTTCTGTGTAGCATATGGCGAATCTTTTTGTTCCTTATCACTCGCGCCTCACATCGCCTTCTGCATCAATAGTAAAAATGATACACGGCGCTGTTTATTTACCCCTCGGAGTAGCTGCGATGGGAAAGAACACAGCAGGGAAGGAACTCTCGGTGTGTCCAGATCGCCGAAGTGTTGTGTACACTCGTATCAGAGCCAGCTGGCCAGGCAGACTGCTCACGGTAGTTTCCCGGAGACACAGTTTTGAAATTACGGTGGATGTGTGCCGCCGCGAAAAAATGTCTGTTCATCACTGCCCGTAGCTTACGGTTTGTGTTCATCCTGCAAAAGCCAGATATGGGTGGGGAAGAAGATATCTTGTCAAGCGTCTCTCGGACATAGAAATGGTCGAAATGCGGATTTGTTGGCATTTGCGTTCTCCTAATTCCAGTTTCCTTATAATAATAATATTGGGGTTTTACGTCCAAAACCACGATATGATGCTTGAGAGACGCCGTAGTGGAGGGCTCCGAAAATTTCGACCTCTGGTGTTCTTTAACGTGCACCTAAATCTAAGTACACGGGACCTACCATTCGCCTCATCGAAATGCGACCGCCGTGGCGGGTCGAACCCGCGGACTTCGGTCAGCAGGAGAGCACGAACCGCTTACCCACCGCGGCGGACTCCAGCCTTATGTACAATTTGTAGAGAACACGTGTACTACACCATTCCAGGAAATAACACGTCTGACAAAAAATGACTACTCACAAACATTTAGGTAATTATGAAGGTTAGGATGCCTTTCTTTTCGATACATAAAAGGACACAGGGTGGCGGCGCGCGGCGGCGGTGTGTGAAAGGACGTTCCTATTCAGCTCTTTATTGCCTCCAGGTGGTGTCCTGCATCCGGGGGCGGTGCTTCAGGTTCCTGCCTTGTTGGAATCATCGCGCTGGAGCTGTTTTCCAAAGCGACGCTCCTTTACAACGTCAATTTTTCTTGATCCATCAGACTACTGAAAAAGGCTGCCGTGGCTGCGGGAAATCGATAGCTTGACGGCACTGAGCTCGCGGAAGTGTTACGTGTTTCCGGGGTCGACATCGTACCTGGAACACACGGGTGGCGGGGTGAAAAGTCGTTCGCCTAATCAGCTCTTTTTTGCCTACACAGGTTGGTAAATTCGCTTATTAACGCGGTAGCGTTAGAGAGCTCGTGTCGCAGAAATCCGGTGTCGGCGTCGGCACGTTGGTTGTGAGCGAAAAATCATCGTGAGCGAAAAATCGAGAAAGTAGCAAATAAAATAAACGATGAAATCTTCGGTCCCAATGAGGATCGAAACCCGGGCCGTTCGCGTGGCAAGCAGGTGTCTTACCACAAAGCCACGATGTTACTGCAGCTGCTTCGGACAAAAACATACTAAATGTCATGTAGGAAAGGAGTCTCGACGCTTTTGTTCGGCAGGTGTCACGACGAAAACGAGCCCATACGGCGATTTGTAGGCGCATTCGCGAGGCCATCAAACTACGTCGAAAAACGCCGGGATATATAGTGCAGCCATCGCCGCTAAATACCACACACGAACTTTCAAAACAGCTCTAAAAATGGACAACTATGTCCATCTAGAGGAAAACATATCAAGCCAACGCAGCAAACGCTAGATAATGTGCTGCCATCTGTGAGGCATTGTGAGAAACTATGTCTCGATTTTCATGGCATCCGAGAGGGCCGGCGCGCGCGTATATCTTGGAGGCCATGCGACACTCTCTTTAGAACGAAAGCCTGTAAAAATTCGCGCGCGTGCGTGTGTGTGTGTAATTATACACATTAATAAGAAGTACTTAGTGGTTGAAGTGCGCACTAGGGGCCGGATTTCGCTATCGCGTTCAACTCTAAAGGCGAAACTTAAGGGTCCCCCAATTTTTTCTTAATATCGCCTTACCGCTACCACCGTTGCCACCATGTTTCAGTGCTTTGCTGAGTGCTCTGTGCTAAATGTGCTTTTGTTCGAACTGAATGCTGCCGAATTGTGTGCGAACTGAGTGCTACCGTGAATCCCTGGACCACGTACCATGGCAAGCGATGCCAGTCTTCTGATGACCCCCTCCCTTGTGATGGACGCGTCCTGAAGTGCATCGAATGTGAGTCCTCTTACGATGTTGGCAGTTGTTCTGGCTGGTCGGAGTCGACATTTAAGACTAAAGGCAAGAGCGGTCGCAGGGCATGGCGATGTATTGCTTGCCGTTCAACAAAAGCGAAAAGTGGGGAGGAAACTAGCATGGACTCTGAGTTAGCCGTTTGTTTGCCAGATATAACTAGGCGGCTTCATGCATTGGCAGGGCTGCCGGCTCAGGTTGGAGAGATTATGGACTGAATCCAGCTATTGTCACAGAAGTAAGATGACATCCTGAGCCGTCAAGTTTAGCAGGGAAAGGACATTAGCAGATTAAACATACGCGTTGGCAAAATAGAGGCGACTGCACCTTCAAGTGACGTTCAACAACTGAAAGCGACAGAGAATGATCTCAATTTCCATAGTCTGAGACTAAACAAAGAAGTTCACGGCATCCCAGCTACGCCAAACGAGGATTTGCTGTGTAGGTGGAATGATGTGGCCAAGGTTGCTAACCTGCAAGAGCTGACGGGGAATGACAGCGGCGCTATCCACAGACTTCCGTCAAAGTCAAACGGAACACCCGGAATCAGAGTTAGATTTGCCCAGAAAATTCGTAGAATATGCAGTGACTACGGCCGCTCAAAGAACCGGGTTGAGAGCGTTGAGCGCAGCAAGTTTACGAGTCGTCTCGTGAAGACTGTCGAGACCGCGCACGCACCAGCCCTGGTTACCACGCCCACATCAGCAAAGTTGGCACTTGCTGCTCGAGCGGCGCAGTCACCCGCCCCCTCCCCCTCAGCGCTCCTTCGCCGGGCGAAAGACAGTTAGGGCATTTGCTCTCTACTTGATGAGCCATCGACTGCCGGCTTCGCACAAGGGGCGGTGTTATGGCATGCAGCTTTCGTGCAACAGTGATGGTCGGCTCGTCTTATCTCTGCTTCACCCGCGTTTGTCCCCAGCGCTTGCGTCTTTTTACTCGCGTGTAGAACATACGATGTGCCAGGCGATGTTATCGATTTCGACTTTACACGGAGCAGGACACGGAGCAGGACATGGAGCATTGAGGCAAGAAATGCTTGAGGCCAATGTACTTACACTTAGGTGCACGTTAAAGAACCTCAGGGGTCGAAATTTCCGGAGCCCTGCACTATGGCGTCTTCATAATCATAGCGCTGTTTTGGGGGCGTTAAACCTCAAGAAGTATATTATAACACATGCTAGGCGCAATCTTATGCAGACTGCAGTAATAGACTCTATGCTACCAAGAAACTACACAACAAGAGACATTTTAACGAAAATCCATGTAAATTTTTACCCTTGTCGTGACGTTCAGAACAGATTTTAGGCATTCTATGCAGATGGCACAATAATCAAACACCAGAGTTCCTGTTGAAAGGTTTTCATAGTCATAGTCAAAAACACGTCGATCCACCTCATAACGCTTGGCTCAAATCCTACAATTGCAGCACGGAACTACTCGCTGCCTGCTTGGCATGAAACAGAATCCCACAAGGCGTGGGACCTGCCGAATGTGTTTTTTTCTTTGCTTTCTTTGTCAATTTTTATGCTGCAAAAAAGCGGACATGCTGTGGTTTAGTGAATAATTGGGAATGTAATCAGCAACTTTCATTGAATTCGCTTGTTTGAAGTAAATAATTGCATTATAAACTACCAGCCCACAAAGGTAATTCACTGCGTTATTCAATAGAGCCTTAAGTAACTTAATTACAGTAATTTCGTTACTACCAAGTATGCTTTCTACCTACGGAATCCAAGGGGAGCATGTACTACAGTAAGTCTATAGCAAGTAGCAAGCCTGGCATTATTTATTTCGGCCAAAGGCGCTGCACATTCCGGGCGGCTGTCGAAATTTGAACAACAACCATTCTCCTTATTTGTGTGTAGGGAAAGGTGGCGTAATTTTGTGCAGACGTTGAAGGGTTCATACCCTCTTCATCAAAATTTAGTTATCCCCATGTTTTAGTACGGGAGCAACATTTGGATTTGGTGTTGATAACTGATGCTTGTCAGCATGTTCATCACTGTAGTAATGAACACCTGAATTGCGAACGATCTCGTGAAATGGGAGTAAAAAGTGTTACACTACAGTGCGTCACAGTGCTCTTGTTCCCTGTTATCATGACTAGTGGCACATCATAAACTTCATTGTTAACGATGCGATGCACCCTGAACTGAATAGAACTACATAATCGTGAGCTGCAAAGTTACCGCAGTCGCTGCGGAATGACGCGACATGCGCGCTCGCTCACTTGCGATCACACTGAAATATAAGCCACGTGTTCGCAAAATAAAGAAGAGAAAGTTCTCAAGGTCATGAGCGCGCTGACAAAGGGATTTAGCTATATTACAGCGAAAGCTGTTATGAGATCATTTCACCGGCCGTTTTTGGTGCCGTAGTTGTCCGCCGCCGCCGCCGCCGCCGCCGCTGCCGCCGCCGCCCGCCGCTGCCGCCGCCGCCGCGCCGGTGTCCGTAACCAGTATCGCTCGAAATAAGAAAAAAAACTAAATAAGAAAAACATTCCAGGATGGAACGAGGTTCGAACTGGGCCCTCTGCGTGGGAGCCCAGTATTCAACTCCGAGCCATGCCGGTGCTTGAAGCTGCTTTGCAAAAGGTCCTATACAGGCTTCATGTCGGGAAGGAACTACATTAGCATATGCAATATAGCGTGGTAGAAGAGTAAAATAAGCACCAAGCATCGCACAACGCGAATTATGTAACCAGGCGTCATACAATGCGAATTGCGCAACGAGTGTTGTTGAATGCTTCCAACCCATTACAAAGAGCTCTGCCATAATTCTTCATTCACGCACATCATCAACGAAGTACGCATAATGCCTTACATGCGTTTAGCAGGTACCACGGCTGTCTGTAAAATGACGAAAAATGGCACAGTGCCTACTGCCCTACTTCTCAAAAATTACAATGATTTATAGCGTAGTGGGTTCCTCGCAAGTGCACTTCTGTTGGTTGCAAGGAAGCCCTAAGGCTCCCATGATCCATTTCCTCAGGGTCTCAATAATGTCAATTCACTCTCTCTCGCTCTACGTTTCTCCGGTTAAAGTGTGTTATAAGCGTGGTGGGACAGTTAAATAACGACCGGGCGTCACACCACATGCATTACGTAACTAGTGGGTCGTTTAAAGCTTCCAAGCCGTTACAAAGGGCGCAACCATAAATATTCATCGTCATCAACCGCCGCATCAACAAACTGCACATAATCGCTTACATATGGTACCTCGCTTCTTCGCAGAACAACGAATAATGTCGCGCTGGGTGCTTCCAAACTTCCCAAAAATTACGCTTTGTGGCGTAGTGGGTACGTTGCTAATATACCTGTATTAGTAGCCACAGGAGAGTTTATAACGCGCTCTAGAAAAGCCGCTCTTCCAGCTTTCGCTGTGACTGTGCTGCGCTTTCCGCGCAGGCCTGGCGTTTTTTTTTTCATCTTGTCATCGTCGAGCGTAGGTTTCTGCGGGCTCTTTGGTATACGAACGGAGAGAGAAAGTGCATAAAGCGCGCTACAAGTCCCTGTAAATCGGCTCGTATTGGACGGATTCTAAAAATTCTTGCAGCAGTCGATTCTGGAGGCAATTAACTCCTTTAGCGAAGTCATTCGATGATTACTTGCAATGGGTTGCAGTGCCCCTTTAAGAATTGCTAGAATGCTTATTTTTGTCTAGGGTATCGATGCTTTCTTGCTATAAGTGTCGAAATCTGGCAACCTTGAAAAAAAAAAAGAAATAACAACCGAGAAATACAGTTCACAACTTAATAAGTTTTCCAGTAAAAACAGATTTTCGAACTTTGAAAGCTAGACCTGCTAGAACAAGCGAGTCGGACAAACATGATACATGAACTTAAAACTTTGTGAGATAAATACAACGTCTAGAAGGTTTTTTTCAACGATACGTGCTCAAATTTCATAACGGCGTCTCATAAATCTATTTTGCCCAGTTCTGATGCAGTGTTAGATGTCATTGATCCCGCTTCAACTGATGATCAAGGTTTATAGTTGTGAACTTCATGGTTGAGCTTCGAAGAACTACTCAAAAACGAAATAAATTCAAGAATTGAACAAGATTTAACTTGTTCTTCGTTGCAACAAATGTCATCAGAACATGGGATGTGTTGCCGAGGAAAATGATTTGTTGATTCTTATGTATTTATATTGGAGCCACCGAGTCATGACAGCTTTTGCATTTGTATAGCGTTTGATAAAGTCCACATATGAAACATCCCATAAAACTTTTTTTTATTTCGCTCATGAAACGTCCCTCTGCACGGCAGTTATCGTTCCACGATCCCTGTTTTTATCAAGAGCTGGACTTTTGGCTTTTGGCCTAGTTGAACCGAAGACGAACTGCATTCCTGCAGCGACGATTTGTGCGCTTGCACGAATCTTCGCTAACGAAGCACCGCTTGGCGGAGAGCAGCGGATGTCTTTACCTACTTGCCATGGACGTCCCAGGATAAATACTGCTCCCTACTGCTTGTAAGCGTTGCCTAATAAACCCACCCTTCGGTGAATGTCGTACCACAAAGACTGAAGTTCTTGCGAACGCAGAAACGAACTGGCAGCAAAATAGGACAACAGCTCGCTACGTGCCTCCCCGATAATTAGTCATTACCTTAATCAAATTCTGTACTGCGGCTTGGCAAAGCGGAAGAACGAGTCGGGAAAGCCATTTCTTCCTTTTTTGTTTCCTCGAAGAAAAGCGGCCTTCCGTGAGACGGCAAGAAACATATACATGAGACATAACAGATACATAGCGAAACGAACGCAACTTCCGGCATTGAAAGAAAAAACAGCTCGGTTCAGCCGATTAAAACAGCCTTACCCGGCGGCTGCCTTCTATACAATTTATCCTGAAAATCCTTTAGGCGGTGGTCACGTGCTCTCTCGTTTGATCGTCCGGTTATCAGTTATCCGCCGCAATAAATCGCATGAACCACACGTGCCCGCTGTTAAGAGGTATCCGATAGAAGTCTATTCGAGTGGCGAGTTCCGTCTCCTTGTCCCTGCGGTGGCGTTTGAACTTAGTTAGCACCTTGACACCCGCGTGTCAAAGATTATTCGAGGAGAGCCTGGCTGGTCTTGCGGAGGCGAGAGAATTAACGACGTTTTACAACCAAAACTAATTGCGAGGCAAGAAATGATGACGTCTTAGAAAGAAGTGATGGTCAGGGCAACGTGATGAAACAGATCTTTTCGAAACAATCTTTAGCACAAAAGTCTAGCGTTGCTGCCTTAAGTGCTCTGCTTTATTGAGTTATGTGCGTAGAGCTAACAAGAGCATGTGACTGGAGAGTTTGGGAGACAGAACCTATACATGAGGTTGCTCTTGCATTAACGATTCACTCGAAACATATGTGTATTATTTTCCTGTCTTCATCTAAAGCAAGTATGAATTTCGAAATCGTGTTGCTAGGCCAGCTATAGGTGCGCGGTAGCTGCATAGAATTCTTGACTTCCATCTCGCTAAATGCAGTTCATACCCATGGCTCTGGTCTTCGTTATTATTTGATACGAAACATCAGGACCATGGTTTTGTCTTGTGTTCATTTGATGAAACATTCGTAAATAGGGGGTGAAGAAGACAAGTCCGTTTTGTCGAACGTCGGCTTCCGCACACACCCCCTCTTTACGAACTTTTCATCGCAGTCTTCCATCTTGCCCTGGTTTCTGCCTTCTTTCATATTTTCTTGAGGATTTAACATGTCTTAGCAATTCAAGGCAACAGCTAGAAGTTCATATCAGCGTCATTTTGGCAAGAAATGTACCAAAGACATGAAAAGGAAGCTCCCAATTTCTCCAATTTTCTTCTTTTACCTATTCAATTCACCTGGTTGTTACTTAATGGGATTCTTATCAATCATCGGAAAATGAATGTGTTGCCTTTCGTCCGCCTTTATGCCTCGTGCCGTGATGTACCCCCGTTATCAGCCTCAAGAGAGGTCATCTACGCTCGTTTCAGCCTTTCAGTAAGTATCTCAGGCGCTGTGCTTTGCACGAGCGATCTCAACGCCAGGCATTGTTATACGTAACTCATGGGCTCGTATATGTGCACCGTGCCTACTACGAGGTCATCCAGGTACGATTATCAGTACCTTCGCTTGTTTATGCCGCTGTAAATCACCGTAACACCCCGACAAAAACACTTTGAATCTCGAGTAATGGGAAGCACTTAGCGGGGCCTCCTGCCTCATTGGGAAACTGGCACAGCATGTTCATTTTGCGCACAGCTAGGTGTTTTCGTCTACGTACACTACAGTTTTATATGCAGCGGGGCTGCAGTTCTGCGCACGTGCAGATCGTGAGCCCTTTTACGAGCAGTTATTCCGGCCACTCCACGAAACGAGGCTGCTGCTGAGAACTCCTTTAAATGGGAGTTATGCCTTATTCCATCTCTCACTTCGTACAGAAGGATATCCCAACTTTGCTACATGTCTACGTGTAGGCTAATATCTGACTGCCATGCCCAAGAGGGGGAAAGTAGATTTCCGTGCCTTGTGTATTCCAATGAGACACGCGGAATTTCTCAGCAACACTAGATGGAGGACTAATGTACTATCTGCTTGACAGTGGCGATAATGGTACAAAGGAATGTTAAGGGATACCATCAGGTATTAGATCCAGAATGTATGCGTGTGTTATGGTGCAACGAACAGTGAAGTGAGCCAGTTAGATATGAACTGTTTTATTACCTGTTATGAGATATGAGCTGTTTTACCTGTTTTTGTATACAACAAAGCAGATGTATATATGTAATCTCCGTACAGATGGGCCAAATAGCAGCGCGCCCGTTTTGGGGATTTTTTCAACTACAGTGGGAAGCATCGTCGACGTTCGTGCTGCTGCTGCGGTAGAGTGGGGCAGTCCTTCAGTGTGGATCGAATCCGAAAAACTCACACTTCTTAAAACTGATTGTCAAGAGCATGTTTCGTTTGCTTCGTTCTCCATTGCTTCTTTTAAAGTGACACATTGCTTGTCTAGCGCGGCGTTGCTTCGCATCTGTCAGTAACACGCAATATAAGATTTACACTGCAAAAGCAATAAACCGAATTATATGGTAGAAATTCGTAATGGGATGATTTCAGCGCGCACAGAACCGACAACGACGGAAGGAATTGACAAACAGCGCCTGTTTGGCTACTTTCTTCCGTCTTTGTCTTTTGTTCGCGCTGAATCATCTTATGAATTTACACTGCACGGCGACTATCAAAGTAGTGTGGAGTGCAGATTCACACAATAACGAGGCATAATATATATGCCACATAGAGGGCGTGTTTCGTTCACTATAGAGACAATTAAAAAGAAAGGTTCCGTGGCAGACAGAACATTCACAATCCAAGAACTTCGCTAGCTGAGGTAGCTTACAATACATCCATAAGAAATCAAAATGCGCAATCGACAAACTAAAAAAAATAGCATTTACTAAGTTTTCAGCAAAGTTATTTGCATTGCGTGCTAACTTTTAGAACTGCAGTCCTTGAACTTTGACGCAACAAGGATTAAGAAAGAATGGGACATGCATCGTACGACATTAAATGTGTACTTGTGCGATGAACAAACACGAAGTGAGATTAAAAATTGAAGGAAATAGAAGCAACGACAAGAATACTCCTTGCTTGTAGTTTGATGTAGTCGTCGATTGACGGCCTAACAGTAGTTTCGCCGCACATGCATTATAGCATGCGCATTCAATTTGCATTCTTTACTTTCTTTTTTGTCTGTCATTCCGTTAACCCCAAATGGTGCAGCGCACTGGAAGGACACCATAGAGGCACAACCTGTTTTAACCAGTGTGCAAACATGAGGGACACAGCAGAAGGCAGCACTTCGCTGGACTCGGAGTCGTGAATAAGAGCAAGGAAAGGACAATATCGAGCGCTCGTGTTTCCCTTGTCTATCCGTATCGATGAGCACTGCAACACGTAGCGTTATGTAAAACCAACTACACCAAATGACCACCTTTCTATATCTAATTTGTTTGGCGTGGTTACGTGCCACGTGCTGTGAGCACCTTGTGCCTGAACGCCTTGAGTACTTCAGAGATACAAGGCCTACGCCGTAACTGATACCGCAGTCGGGAGTTAACGCTACATGCTGGGATCTTCCGATCCAGGTGTAGATCTCCAGGACCAGGTGACCGCGGCTACCGGGGCTACTTCTGCCGAAATCCCACAAAAGAGCCTAATATTTGACAATGTGCAATGTTACGGAGATATCGGAAGTGACTGAAGCGTGCTTGTATGAACCAATCGTAGACAAGGTATCTAGGTTAGACGGCGACGTTTCAGGGTTATTTGATAACGCGGATGCACTAAAGGCTGGCTCTCTTTGAAGCGGACACGCGCATAGCTCGCCAGAATTTTAATGGGGCATGCTACTTGATACGGTACGAAGAACTTTATTTAAAGATCCGGAGAAGTGCCACCCCTTAGGGTGACACCGCGGGCCGCTCCCACGTGGGGACAGTTAGACCTAGCCTAACCGCCGCATCGCAGGCTCTCTGGAGAGCCCAAAGTTGTTGCTGATATTCCGAGCTCTTGAGGGCCGAGCTCCATTTCTGCTCTGTGAGGTCCTTATCCCCACGTAACGAGGGGCACCGCCAAAGCATGTGCTCTAAATCGCACGTTCCCCCGCGGCCAGGGCATTGCGAGCTGAAGTCACTTGGGAATAGACAGTGCATGAAAGCAAGATTCGGATAAGAATTAGTTTGAAGCATCCTAAGGGTCATCGCCTGTGGTCTCGTGAGCTTTTGTGTGGTGGAGGAAATACTCTTCTTTCCAGATAAAAATGCTTCGTGAATTCATTAAATGTGAATAAAGTGTCGCGGAACTCTTGAACCCTGCTCTGTGATAGAAACAGAAAACAGTTTATTTGCAGACGCCAGAGAAATCTTCCAGTCTGCAATCCCGTTTCCCAGGTGGCGTGTACAAACTCTTCTAACTATTCGAAAAGAAAACGCCAGGCCTGCGCTGAAACCGCAGCCAGTCACAGCGAAAGCTGGAAGAGCGGCGTTTCTATAGCCCGTTTTAAGCTCTCTTGGGGCTACTAATACAAGTACACTAGCAAGGTACCCACTACGCCATAGATCACAATTTTTGTGAAGTTGGGAGGCACCTACAAGCCAGTATCTGTCATTCTGCGGAGAAGCGAGGCACCAGCTACACGTCTGTAAGCATTATGTGCACTTTCTTGACGCGGCTGCTGATGACGATAAATAATTATGCCTCAACCCTTTGTAATGGGTTGGAAGCTTTAAACGGCCCACCAGGTATGTAATTTGCATTAGGTGACGCCCGGTCGCTATGTCCCTCTCTCGCCATGCTGTATAACACACGTTGACGTGGGGAGAGGGGGAGGCGAAGAACTTTACTGAGACAACGAGGAAATGGATCATGCGCTTATGGGCTACCTTGGCAACCAATGCAAGTGCACTTGCGAGGAACCCACTATGCTAAAATCATTGTAATTTTTGAGAAGTAGGAAAGCAGGCATGATGCCATTTTTTGTCATTCTACGGAGAGCCGTGGTACCTGATAAACGCATGTAAGGCATCATGCGCACTTTGTTGATGCTGTGCCTGATGACGATGAAGAATTATGGCGGAGCCCTTTGTAATGGGTTGGAAGCATTCAACAACCTTCTCGTTGCGCAATTCGCATTGTGTGACGCCTGGTTACAGAATTTGCGTTGTGCGACGCTTGGCGCTTATTTTACTCTTCTACCACGCTATATTGCATATGCTAATGTAGTTCCTTGACATGAAGCCTGTATAAGACCTTTTTGCAAAGCAGTTTCAAGCACCGGCATGGCTCAGAGGTTGAATACTAGGCTCTCATGCAGAGGGCCCAGGTTCGAACCTCGTACCATCCTGGAATTTTTTCCTTATTTCGTTTTTTTTTCTCATTTCGAGCGATAGTGGTTACGGACACCGGCGGCGGCGGCGGACAACTGCGGCGTCAAAAACGGCCGGTGAAATGATCTCATAACAGCTTTCGCTGTAAAACAGTAATGAAGAACGGAACATACACGCGAAATTGTAGGTCTTATTACAATTTCGCGTAGGCAATTCCTGCTCGAGACAGCTTGAAGACTTCTTAAAAACATATTTCGTCGAAGATAGAAAAGTAAAGTTTCCTATTTCCATAAAATTAAGACCACAATGCAGCAAAAATTTAGGAAAACATAAGCCATTTTGTTGTCTAAACCAACGGTGAAACAAGGCCGTGAGATGAAAAATTCCACCTTTTGCCTCGCGCGACAGTTCAACCCAAGTCTTTCTTAAAGTTATCTGCATCGTAGTTCTTTTTTATTTTGCAAGCCTGTCTTTAGGCATAGTTCGACGCGGTGTCATAGATACACATACAAATTTTCTTCATATAGGAAATTCCTTCTTAGGATTCTCATCTGGGCAGTCTACAATGCAAACACAAACTAAAAATTTTCGAGCTTTCCTCGGGGACAAAATCACATTGCAGGGCATTCAAGTATGGTCTTCAACGCTACGTCGCAAGAAATCACTGATTATTGCGATACCTTTACAAAAGAGACAGGCGCGGATAATGTAGAAACTCAGAGTAAAGTTTTTCCCACGTGAAAATGACGTAGAAGATGAATTATAATCCCCTGAAAGGGCGGCGTGTGCTTTAGGCATCTCTTTGGGTTATTGCGGACTCGTTACGGTGTGCCCGTTCGGTCTCCTGACGTTACGCAGAACTGTTCCAACATACCGCTAAAAGCGATCTGTTGGAACAGTTCGCAATATGCTATCCATTGCCGTCTAATTAGCAAACGCTGACTGACAGAACAGGTGTGCGGTCTATCGGAGCCTGGCCGGTACGAATATTACGCACCGTAGCTTCCAATAATTGACGGGCCCCTAGAGGTTGTGTGATATAGTCTAACCGCATAAGAAATCGAAAACGGGGGCCAATGTTAATAATAATATCTGGGGTTTAACGTCCCAAAACCATGCTATGATTATGAGAGACGCCGTAGTGGAGGGCTCCGGAAATTTCGACCACCTGGGGTTCTTTAACGTGCACCTTAAGTACACGGGCCTCAGACGTTCACACTGTCATTCGACAGAAGCAACAAGTTTGGCTCTATACTGTAACTGAAAAGACTAGATAAAGAAAGGAGACGCGAGCTTTGTTGCAACATAGCTACCTGAAACAGGCACAGCGTGTACTGACAGCAGGAAAACAGGCGGAGTCGGATTATGTTTTGTATGGTTCCTCTTCTGTTTTGCGCTTTCTCTCACTAACGTACACAGAGTGCAGAGAAAGCTAGAAAAGGCTTCAGGCAATCGTAATCTGGCTTCGTAGTTGTGTCCATGGTAGAATAACAAAAGGTGCACGTGCGGTAGCGTCTCATTGATGAAATTTCTGCCCGATCAGCATAACAGACACAAACGACAAAAAAGAAAAACAAGTGCTACTACGCTGGCATTATTTTGTCAGTCTTTCTCCTTTTTCTCTTTTCTGTGCAGCTTTTGGGCTTGTTCACCATGAACGTCTTCCAACTCGAACACATTCTATTACTTGCGGACGAAGCTTCAATAAGCACCTTCTTCCAGCAAACAAGTACCGGTCACTGACAAATCCAGTTCACTTGCAAACATGCTTGTATTGTTATATCCAAACTAGTTTTTTGCAGCAGCGCGCTATTTTACTGCGAGTGAGAGAACGGTGCTGAGGATCGGGGGGGGGGGGAGGTAGGGGAGGGGTGCGACAAGAAAAGCACTATATGGTTTACGTCCAATCACCCAAGTACATCAAGGCTGCGCTTACGTGCTCAGTTCTGTACGATTAAGACCAGAAGCCAACGCGTTCATCGGCAGAGCAAACACATAATGAGAGTCGACTGTTTAGTCGACATTCTCTAGACACCTTTGTCGATGGCGATGCGACAACGCTCTTGACAGCCCATAATGCCAGAACAGCAGAGGGAAACCAACGTGCCGCTCCCCGGAGAGCACGTGTGTTCTTGTGTTTACTTCTATTGCTTTCGGGCGAGTCGCTGACATGTGTTCAGTGGCTCCGTCATGTTCGGATCCTGGTGTGCGTAGTTATCAGGAAGTATGCTGACAAAATTGAGCGTCTGAACGATGGCTCGCACTAGTACACGGAGAGAGTGCAACTTCATACCATAAAGCAGGAGTGGGGAGAGAAAGGAACGGAGGAGAGGGAAGGGATGGATGCGCTATACCAGTCGAGTTTTCCTGTCGGCCTGCATAGATACTGTTTTTGGTATTGCGCTTTGCGTAATGTAGGGCATCGCTCCAGCACTTCGTTTGCTGTTTTGTTGTTTTGTCTTGTTTGGCTGTATCTGTTTTGTCTCAGCAGAAACGCAGTTCCTCGCTGTGCGCACCCTCATTCAAACCGTGTTAGAATTTATCAACATTCTTCGCTTTCTTTCCTTCTATCTTTGTTAATTATACCTCTCACGACGCTTTCATTATCCTTACTATAGGCTTGCGAGTGGTGCTAATGGACTGTCATGGGGCCGTTCCCGGGTTTTATTGCTTTTTCATTGTCGTCAGTAATAAAAATCGGTTTGTGTTTAAAAACCTAATATGAAGCCCGTGAGTGACTTTTCACAAACAACACGTTCCTTGCAGCACACATACAACACGCACATACACACCAAACATTATGCCCTACGGGAAAGTCCGTAACGCAAAAAAATAAATAAAGAAAAGGAAACACACAACTAGCAGTCGTGTCAATATCCAGTGCTTGCGTTTCTAACAGCTCTAGGGGATACTGATGGAGATTGTTTTATAGAAAACAACATGCTAGGTGTATGGTCTCGTGAATATGGCTATGTGCAAAGCCATGAAAGCGCTGCTGTGCTTCTCGAAGTGCCTAGGTCTGTACGACCACTTGTAGTGAAAGGAACGACGAACGCCTGATCGCGATTGTATTTGAGCGACTTGTGCAGTTCTATCATCCTTCTCATCCGTTAGTTTCGTTTTCCGCCTTCCGTTTGAAATTCATGATCAAATCTTGAAACTCAAAGCTTAGCCAACGCAAGTAAACAGTCAATAATAATACCAAAGAAAACGTCGAAGAAGGCGCCTGTCGCAACAGCAGGAATTTTGGTCGGCGGTGCTTGGAAACAAGAGAAAAGCTCCTTGCTATAAGGCATGTTTGCGACGTGAGCAACAATGTATCGCTTACATATCTCGGCAGCAGCTGAATGGCTCTTCTTTATAACGATGTTTGGGGGCTGTGCACACGAAAACACACCATAAGAGGTTCAAGCTTCCTTGGCTCTGCTACCCTTAATGCGATCTTCTACACTCCTTTTCACGGAAAGACGTCTTAATATTTCTATCCATTCGCGGTGTTTACACGAAAGGAAAAACTGCGTCTTCAAGAAGCTTGATTTCCCGCAGGAGTGGCCTAAAAATAGAACTTGTACCGCTGGAGACTCTGGCTGTGTATCTTGAGGTCCTCTTCGCCGATCTCAATATTTTCCTGTGTTTTTGGAGAGCAAGGCCTCTTCGTATTTTGCTGTCACGCGTGTGATCTTTGCTAACAAGCAACCACAAAAGGTTTCTGTGGTGTAATGGTACCTTTATGCCTTTGAATGTGTCCACGTGCCCACATACATTAAACGAAGCTCAGCGCCTGACGAGCCGTTATGTCAACGTCGCCGTGTCACTGTCACCGTTGTGCGGTTAGCACAAACTTACAAAGTGGACCTTCATCAAGGACAGGGCGTTCCCCACGTGCACGTCTGACCTCTTTTAGGTGTATGCACATTAAAATAGTTAAGACATTTAGCGCATTGTAAGGGCCGCACAGCACTGCTGTTATGGCTGTGAGCAAAAATGCAGAAAACATGGCCAGGCAATTTTGCATCCAGGAATTAGTTTGCAGTAAGGCGTGTGCCGATGGTAAACGCAACGCAGCCCTTATTAGTGAACTATGTTCTTGTTAAAGGATCATCATTTAAAGTTAGCCCTCGAGTAAGGGTGGTTAAGGCGGGTCCTTTTTGTTGGTTATTCTGCCATAAAGGTGAGCGGAGATATAGAAAGGGCTTGGCAGGCACGGATAATCTTGAAGCATTTCGTCCCAGATATTCGCTTTTCTTCCTTGAGAATATAGCGTCAAAGGAAGCATTTATCCCGCACAGAAGAAAGTGAAGAGGAAAACGGAATTAAAAACCTAGGATTGACGCGTGTTATTGAAAACACCGCCGAAGCCTAAACAGAGAAAAGTAATAATGCATTGGTTTCGCACTTTTTGGTGTCACCTCTGTGCCGTCGGTCGTTGGCTCGTTGCACAATAAAACCGTTCTGCTGTAGCTTCGCAATATCCTGCGTATCGATTCAGGGGGAAATGAGCCTGAACTGTGGCATATTCGCTTCAAGTATTAAAATGGAGGACTATTTTTTTCATGTTAGTCACTCGGTGAGGACCAGAGCGGCATTTAGTTATCTTTGTTTTTTAAATGTTAGCAATTGTGCAAGTCTCCAAAGCTATAGAGCTTTGCGGCTGGGAAGAATTAATCCGACTGCGGTGAATGACCGACTAGAAGACATTTAGGACGTCAGATATACCACTATGGGCTTGAAGTTGTTGGACTGTAAGAGATGACAGTTCAAAGCGATGAGAGAAAAGCAATACGTCAAGAAATGATAACATCGTCTAAGGCTGCCAAAACTTCGAGGTTTTTCTCGAAAATTGAAGCCCTCAGTATACAACACAAGGTGCTATAAAAAGCCCTTCATTAGATGGCATTGCAAATTCTGGTTATATAGTAAAAGCTGACAGGCCACCATGTGGTAGCGTTGCACTGGCTTGTACCTGTTTTCCCAATCCACGCATCGCAGTTCGGCGCATCACAGCAGTGCGCATTGGCGTCCTAACATACCGGCATTAGTCTGTCCGTCTTTCTTCGTCTCAGCGAGGGCGCCGCGGCAGTAAACAG
Source organism: Rhipicephalus sanguineus (assembly GCF_013339695.2). Taxonomy (NCBI): domain Eukaryota; kingdom Metazoa; phylum Arthropoda; class Arachnida; order Ixodida; family Ixodidae; genus Rhipicephalus; species Rhipicephalus sanguineus. The sequence goes on along the minus strand of NC_051180.1, from coordinate 91,096,984 downwards.
CAATCAAATGCCTGCTCCCGCGTGACATACCCAAACACACACTCAACCCCTGATGGCGCCGAGGCACCAAGAGCACGGCGCTCCTGTCGGGCCATGTGCGGCTTACGGTTCCCGATGGGAATATTTGCCGGCTATAAACAAGGCGTAAGTATATAAGCCTGCGAGGCGATGGGACTAGGGATTTTGCCTGTAAACATTTGGGACGTAGTAAAAGCGCTCATTCGAGCGTGCATTAGCGCTTCTCCGCAGGGAACAGTTCCAAGAGGTGGCATGTACAGTATAGAAATCTAGCTTTCCGTTCCTCATTCGTGTAGTGACCACTGCCGTCTCAAAAATATATATGTATATAGATATATAACAGGGTAATCGGCAGCGGTGATGGTTAACTCTTACTGCGACTGAGCTGAAGTGGCGGTTGATGTTACGAAAGCAAGTTATGGTCACTCGGAAGTCACTTCGCGATTGATTTCGCGAGGGCTTTAATCCACTTAGTGCCGGCCTGTCCACAGCCGCGAACGTCGCGACATAATTATTTTTGGGACAACACAGGGAAAGAGTATGTACAACAAATGATTTGTTCAGAAGCTTCTCGTTATACTTTATCTCATCTAGATAACTTTTCTACGGAGAACTTTTTCGGCCCTGGCGTAGGCGGGAGGGGGAGGGTTGAATGAGATTGTTGTTCCCGGGATGCAACGAAAGCTTCGAAAAACACTGCGTCACATTAATGTGCCGAAAGCGCATTACTCTAAAAAAAGAAAGAATGAAAGAACAAACTTTTGCAGAATAACTGGAGAGTGCCCGGTTCCGAACGAAATAAAACATGGCTACCGGTCGATTCTTTTTGGGAAGGGCACGCTGAAGTGGCAGTAATTGTGAATATGATTGTGTACAATTATTTGTGTGGTTGTAGAACAGCCGCTTAAAATTTTGTTATTCTTTTTCTCTGAACTAAATTCGCCGCCAGCAGTTTCTATTCCCTTTCGGAACGGGGGCACTCGCCGGCTATTCCGCCCATTCTCAAGATTGTTCGGCGTGAAATCACGGGTCTTTTGCTGTTTTTGGTCAGCGATTTATTGACAGGCAAAATGGACGTGGCCCGATAATTTTCCACCATTCCGAACAATCAAGGAATAGTAATGATGAACTCGAAATAATAAGGCAAAACAGGTACACGCTTACGCTTTACTGTTCCAGCACTCCTGCTTACCAAATTTTGCCGTACTGCCGCAACTCTGTGACGTTGTGTAACATCTTTTTGCCCCTATTCATCTCTCTTTTGCCCCTATTCAATATTATTTCCTATCTGCTGCTTGCCGTTGATGACGAGACAGGTTAACATGATATAATTTTCGGAGAAACAATATGGAAGTAGTTGATTAAGGGGGGTAGTTGAGGCAATTCAAGGCGGTTTTCTCTGGAGCTCTTACAAAGAGACATTACTTGATTACGCCTCACTGAGCGACTAGTGAGGGCTGTGATTACCGAAAGCGGAGCAAGCCCATCGCCTTGTGTTGCGAAAGCCAGTAGCTCCCACTCTAATGCCTTTTTCCTCTTTGCTGCCTACCCGGAAGCCATCAAAGACAGACCATTAGCTCCTTCAGAAGTCTGACTATTTTAATGACGGGGCTTGGTCTCTATTCGTTTTGTATGCCATCTCTCGTTCTTTTCTTTTTTTCGCCCTGCATCCTGCTTTTCCTGCATAGTCGCACTCCAAAACAACGTGGACGACCAGCCAAAATTTCCTTTCTACTGTACAACCCATTGCCTTGCGTTAAAACATGAGAGTACAAAACATTGTCTTCCATCATGCTAACGGCGAGCTATTTACGTGCTCCATTGATGTCAGCGTGCTTTCTTTGTCATCAGCGAGATGGTGCGAAGGGCTCGAGGGGCGCGCTTTAAAGGTCGTGGCCCCGCTCGTTGCGATGCGCTCGCGCCTCCTGGTTCGCCAGGCGCACATTGCCCTACAGGGCGTGGTCGCCTGCCCGCGCGCTTATCTTGTGAGGGGGGTGGCTTTAGACGTACAGTCTTGAACCACGGTGAAAGCACAAGACGTACATTCTTGCGCTTTCACCGCGATGTCCACGCTGAAGTTGCAGGGTAAATCAATGATCATTGAATTACCAAAATTGTATTACGCAGCAAAGGTCACCATTGCTGCTTGACAGGAACAAACATGTGTGAAGCGGCATGTGCAAAAAACTGTTCTCCTGATTCAGGACATGGATAATTGAATACGCATAAGCAATCAAATGTTTTCATGGACACGACGGAGAAGGGCTACGCCATATTTCGAAGTCCTTGTGCAACAATTGGACAGTACCTAGCCCTGCGTCTTGAAATTGTCGTTCTAGAAAAACAGCTGGGTTTAGTAAGACCAGAGAGAGATGCCCTAAATCTGAGTCGCATCGAAAAGAAAGTTAAGGACAGTATGTCGGTTCGTCTTAGAGGCGCCCTGCAACACTTTTCAGCATAGTCAGAAAACGCTGCCGATCGGTAGTCGAAGCTCCTGAGAACACGCGAGCCAAACATTATAGCGCATCATGCGGCCAGGAATTTTCAAATAATTGTCAAAGTCAGCTAGAAATTGCGCCCTATTCTCTCTAAAAATGATGTCATATACCCAAATTACTGCGCTATATACCCAAAGTCAACGGCCATTGGCTGATTTGACCATCGTGAGCTGCATAGTTACCTCGGCCCCCGCGGGATGCCGCCACGTGCCCCAGTGCACGCTCGCGATCACATTGACAGTAAGGCGAGTTTGAAAAAAAATATAAAAGTGCTCAAGGTTATGACGCGCTCTGACCAAGGGACGCATCATCTTGTCCCCTCGTCATCCTCCTCCCTGCGTAGCTTTCAGAGCGCTCTGTGGTACGAAATGAGAGAGAAAGCGTTTAAAGCGTGCGGTAAATAAAGCTCGTACTTGAAGTGTCAAAAATTTTTTGCGGTTGTCGGTTCCGGATGCAATAAGCCTTTTTAACGAAGCCATTACACGATTACTTGAAAAATTGCTGCAGGGCCCCTTTAAACGATTCTTGTCATTTGTATAGAGAGATTCACGTAACTAACGCACTTAATACGACCACTTGTTCATAGCTGTGATACGTGCTTAAATATTTATGCATGTGCATGCCACGCATATAACTTACTTTATGCATATGTATTACACAGTCATACTAATAATATCTGGGGTTTAACGTCCCAAAACCACCATTTGATTAGAGAGACGCCGTAGTGGAGGGCTCCGGAAATTTCGACCACCTGGGGTTCTTTAACGTGCACCTAAATCTAAGTACACGAGCCTCAAACATTTTCGCCTCCATCGAAAATGCAGCCGCCGCGGCCGGGATTCGATCCCGCGACCTTCGGGTCAGCAGTCGAGCGCCATAACCACTAGACCACCGTGGCGGGGCTACACAGTCATACTAGTTATGTATATACGTGCACAGCAGTCTAAGCAACGAAACATGAAAAAAATCTTCCAGAATAATAGAAACAACATTAAAAACAATGGGCACGCTGGAATTGCCTGTAAGAGTAAATTTTGCAGAATCTTTATTTATTCATTTATTTATTTCACATACTGTCAACTCTCTTGCGAGAGTCCTTAAAGAGAGGGCAACGTAATAACAACAGAAAAGAACATCATCCACAATACACAAATACCGGTTACATCAAGGTCAAGCGGTACACTCGCACAGATAGTCTTCCAAGGTCTGTTCAAATTTGGACAAATCGTTCTGTTCGACAACACACATCGGCAATTCATTCCATAGTTCGATTACGTCCGGAAAGAAGGAGTATCTGAACCTATCGGTGTGAGTGATGTACGCTTGGATTGTCCTGTTGTGGTTCCTTCTGGAGCTCTGTTTACCTGGTGGCAGTAAGTGTACTTCTTTGTTAATATTGAGTTGACCATTTATTATTTGAAATAAAAGCTTCAGACGATAAGTTTGAATATATCATAAACGACGACAAGCAATACTTACATGTGGGAAACATTGGAAATTCGAGCCCTGTTCTTGTTGGACTCTTTTAAAATGGGCACGGAGGTCCCTATGCCAGAGCGTGGACTCGCGGTAATGTCGCACGAATGCAACATTTAATATTACTGGTTAATCACGATGTATGAATTTGACACAGTGGAATACAGAGAAATCAATACAGTGGAATTCGATAAGACTGTATAAGCGAACCGGAAATCGGGAATGTACAGAACATAATTAACTTATGCCAAAAAAGAAGATTAAGGTTTCGGTTGCAACTGTCAATACCCTTATTTATATTTTCAGACCAAGTTCTGTCACGATGAACACTTCCAGCATGACGAAATGCATTTGAGCTACGCTTGCACGTCCCTTCGCGACAGTGCAGTCTGCATTGCGATGATGACAGCACTTCATTTTTTTTCCCGCCCTGCACTTGGCACATCGCAGCATGTCAGAAAAGTCCCTCGTGGCGACAGAGCAGGCCAGATTGCGACGAAAGTGGCAGCACGTTGGGCCATTATGGCTTTCGTAATAGCAGTTTTTGCTCGGTTTTGACGAGCATGCTGCGTCAGAACTGCAGAAAATATAAAGATCGCCAACAGAATAGAATTGTTCAGCTACCATGTATATGTACATCACGAAAACAGAGTGCAATGATATCAGAGTTCTCATTGTGTTCGTGAGAGCTTTTCATTTCGCCTGGTGGAACTACATATACTGAAAAAAGAACATACAGATTCTATTACGGGTGTGCCGCGGCCAACTCTAGCCAGAGTTTGGAATTATGCCGATGCCCTTTATGACGATGCGATCAAATGCATGATGTCGACTATTGCATTGCGTAAGTCACAATATTTCTTGTGTTCTGCTTAGTTGCTTAATTAGGCAAAACAATGAACTTCTAAAACGAAGGTCGGCAAAAAATTCCAATTGGAAGGTTGTACATCGGTTTGAAAAACGCCCGATTAGACAGCTTGTAACTTTCTATGTGTGAAGTGTTAGTGTTGTTCTGCTTACTGCGGGTGCCCGCGAAACACGAAATAATTCCACATGGCAAGCTCTCTTGCGAGCTGTAATTGCAGTGCTCACTAACATTCTGCGTACAAGCGATATGCATCCCTCGCGGCGGTTTACGCTAGAGATAAGGAAACGGGGCGGTTTCGCTAGTGCTATCGTGAGCAACAGTGTCGTCGTCGCATATGCACCGCCATCGCCACTGTGCTGTCGATTTATAACCGCAGCGCGCGTGACCGGATGTATGGCCTTTTATGATGCCGTGTATGGCGAAAATGGCGTCCGATTCTTTTAGGCCGTGGCGCCGATTGTTTACTTCTCGGATCGTAAGATTACCTCAATAATTAATTTTTTCAGTAGCGTAAAGGTGTACTCGTCTTCGCGTTGGCTTGAAAATGTATACCCCGTAACCGTCACTTGTTTACTTTATTAACCGATTCACTTGCCACGGTAATTGTAATCTCAGGTGGTATATAGGTAACGTCTTCCTTGTAGTGTTTTTGCTATAGGTAGTTCTCTCTTGTGCTTCGCAGGGAAGTCCCCCTGCTCGTGCGTATCGTTGGGCGACATGTGTTATGCCCGTAGTGCCTCCCGCATATTACCATCTGATCCTCTAGTGGCACACATCGTAGTATCATCAGCATTCACGGTATGACATCTAGTTGGTCATTAGTCTGCTCAATGCTAAATTAAATAGCATGGGCAAAACTATCCACTGAACCTTGCGGTGTGCCTTCTCCCGTAACAAGGATGAAGTCTAACCGTACGATTCCAATTCCCATTGTTGCCTTACGTTCTTTGAGAAAAGCTCGGACGTAATTGTATGTTCGACGGTGGCATTTGGTTGCCGCTAGATTGGAGAGTATTAGATCGTAAGCTACACTATCGAACGCACCTTTGAGGTCTAATGCGATCTCGTTCTTTGTTTTTGTTTGTTTATGAGTCTCCCGAATTAAAGTCGTCAGCAGGGATATTCTTCTAAATGTCCAACTTCCATTGGAGTAATCGCAGCAATCGTCTCTTCTTCCATCCGATTTCCGCGTGAAAGGCAGTGTGTGTTGCAGTGAATGCAGCGCCGTATCGCGTTTGAATTTTTGTCTTTTCTCTACTACGGGATTGAGAAGTGATTCGTTCTGGGCAGAGACACCAGAGTGCAACGATAGCACCGATCGCCTTAGCCATCTTCAGTTAGTGGCAGAACGACGGTCCTCGAAAGGGAACAGTGGTAATCAAGTCCTGGCACAATGCTGGCTCTGTCTTGAAAAAAAAAAGGCTTCTTTCACCACGACCTTTCGTCATGGCTTCGGACAAAGAAGTTCCTCTCTTTTGTAATTACGCTTGCCGACTGGCATAGTAATTACTTAGATGGAACTCTCATTGTTGCCTTATCTGAGTCTGCTTTCTTTCTGCAGTATCATCTATCATGTTTCCGAAAGCCCAATATAAATGGTAACAGCAGGGGCGTAGGCAGAAACATTTTTCGGGGGGAGGGGCACCTTCAGGATCTGAAGTGGGAGCAGGGCAGGCAGATATGGTCGTGTGTTATCTTGCTGTGTATGCCATGGCAAAAAAAAAATTGGAGGGTGGGGCCACAGACCCGGTGTTCCCTCCCCTCCCCCCCCCCCCCCCGCTGGTACGGTACGCATCTGGTGCACAGCGTCCTCAAAGAACCCAACTTCGTGCAGAAAAAAATGCGTGATGGAACGTGCGCCATAACAGCCACTTTTTTGTTCTTTTTTCCTTTCTAGAAACAATTTCTCTTTGAACGCATTTGTTTTGAAGCTGCTTTAACTGTTTCTAAATACACAGATTCTGGTTACTTAATATTTCTTTGTATAAAAATATCACGCAGTGGATGCTATCTGTAATGCTCAGGAAGACATTCTTTCAGTTTTGCCTCAGCTGCTAGACATTGTAGTGGGCCAGTAAAGTAGAGTATTTGACAAAGCCTTAAAGAGAACCCTTGCATTTATACAGTGACAAAACAAAGAAAGGAAGAAAGAAAAAAAGGAGCCGGTATGATGTTTTTCGCGTGTCGTTATTTAGAAGTGCTGTGTATAGGATATCCAAATACGGAAGCTCAAGGGAAGATGAAGGCCTGCAGAGATGAAAACTCCTTGACCAGGGCTGGCGTTCAGACGCTAGTAAGTTAACTATCATTTATCCAACACCAGCCAACGATCGATGTCGCTAACAATTCGGCTAGTATGCGAGTGAATGGGTAACTGAACTGAGGCGTTAAAATGTTTCTTCAAAGGGGTTGACCATCTCATGCGAGAGCGACTGTATTGAACATTCACCGAAGACGGATAGAATTCTACGCATACAATAATAAGGACGCTTACCAATTTATTACTGACGCTGTTACCCAACAATCTATACCACACCTGATCCCCGACCCCTTCCCCACCTAATTATAAACTGTGGCCAAGAGCCGCACCCTTCCCTGAAATAAAAGTTTGGTTTTTTAACTCATTCATTTATTCATACAATCTTACTCCGACGAAGTAGTTGTCTAATATGTTTTGGGGAAACAGTGGCCGGCGTCGAAAGTTCACAGAAATATAATAAAAGCGCCATCGAAACGCGAGTTAAGCAAAACGATAGACGCTGGAGAAGCTCGTCCGTTGTGGCGCGTTATTTGTAACGTACAAAGGAGAAGTGTTGTAGGAAAAATTTCCACGACTTTTCTCCGAGAACTTGGGCAACGATTCGGGGCTAGACAGTGGACTGGCGCGAGCATGAGTTGGCGAGTATCACTTACTTGGTGCTAGCAGTCGCGATCACGAAGGCGATGTGCTCGAGTTGGTCCTGCCATTGCACGCGTTTGCATGCGGCAAGGCCAATCTCGCCAACGGCCACCTCCAATGTGGGGCAAGTTGGAGCATTGAATTTTTGTTAGTGTGGGCGGTGGCGTCCGCGCCCTGCCCGCGGTGCTTGGACTTGGACCTTTTAACTTTTATCTTCAATGAATCGATTTGTCAACATTTAATGAACTTCGTGACAAGTTCATACTGGTCGCATTCGCGATCTGCGTAATCTATTCTAACGACTGGCACAGATTAGTATGTATGTATCTATGTACGTACGTACATACGTATTGATATATATATATATATATATATATATATATATATATATATATATATATATATCTATATATTATATATATATATATATATATATATATCAATGAGCACTAACAGACAATAATGCCATGGAAAGTGCAGGGGATGTTTTTGCTAGTAAATGTAAGGTAATGTGAAGAAAGGAAAGTGGACGAAAAGATAGTTTGCCGCGGGCAGGGACCGCAGGTTCGGTCCCTGCCCGCGGCAAGCTATCTTTTCGTCCACTTCTCTTTCTTCACATTTACCTTACATTACTAATAAAAAACATCCCCTGCACTTTCTTTGGCATTATTGTCTGTTAGTGCTCATTAATATTGTGTACAACAAAGAAAACGAGCCCTTGAAATTAACACTTCTTTCCTTCATTCATAGCGAGGGTCTCGTTCTGGCAGACTCGATGCTTTCAGGTAGTATGCGAGGGATTATTGGTCAGCTACCAGCTCGTAATAAGTTCACGTGCTACGTGACGCCAACAGGCAAAAAAAAGGGTGTTCCACACTCGCCGTCATGGCTACTGGCGGCGCTAACTGACACTCCCACGTTTAAATGTACATATATAACCTATAAAGTGGACGGGGGTATGGCCGCCGCGGTAGCTCAGTTGGTAGAGCATCGGACGCGTTATTCGAAGGGCGCAGGTTCGGTCCCTGCCCGCGGCAAGCTATCTTTTCGTCCACTTTTCTTTCTTCACATTTACCTTACATTTACTAGTAAAAACATCCCCTGCACTTTCATTGGCATTATTGTCTGTTAGTGCTCATTAATATTGTGTACAACACAGAAAACGAGCCCTTGAAAGTAACACTTCTTTCCTATATATATATATATATATATATATATATATATATATATATATATATATTAGTATGGAACAGCAATTGCCTGCAATAATATTGAATTGAGAGGAGTTTTTTCTACCAGCCAGGCATGGTTTAGAGTATGTGTGCCGTCGACAGTAATCAGAAATATATTTAGTACAGATTATCTGTGTACCTCTTCACTCTTAAAGTGAGAAGGTAGGCTACACGTGAAGTATGTAATTACATATGGTGACATAAGCAGCACTTTTACACGGAAGAACTGCAGTGTCATAGTGCAATTAGGCAGGTTCACATCGTTTCTTAGCTTTCTGCGTAGGAGGGTAAAATGTACGTGTAGCAGCGTCTGATGCAGACAACAGCATGCGAGGCTTATTTACGACTGCTTTATTTTCTTACATGTACCCTAAAAGCACTCTGCCATACGGAAGTTTCCAACCGCCGTGCTATCACGTCACACCTCGTACATTATGCGTACGGAAAATTGAAGTTTATCTTGTGCAATATTTTAACCCAGTGTCGGGGATTCCATCAATTCGCCCCGCTGTCGCCACTACTCACTCTACTACAAGAAAGTTTCAAACCAGAAAAGCCTTCTAGTATCCTGTTTAGGTTGTAGCTCCACAAACATTACGTGACAAAGACAGACGCGCAACAGGTTGAGTACTGGGGTAATGGTTAATGGTCACGAAGTATAGCACGTGAAACACGTCGTAATAAAGAGGTGGAAGACGGAGAGCTATTCATGACTTGGCGTGCCCTAATCTATTTCGCCCCTAACGAGTATAAATGTGTTTCATACTCATTATTTCTTATGAAGGCAAAAATGGTTACCTTATAGTTTTCTAAATACAGGAAGCGGGTTAGCATTGTACAAAAGCACGTCCAACACAGGGCGAACGTTGAAGATGTATTTTCCCTCCACGTGGTATGCATTACATATTTCAACGCCAGGCGCGCACTTGCAAGTCGTTGCGACTTCAAGAAGCACAGCTATACACAGCGGTGAGGTAGCCGCACTGATGCCCTTCGAGCAAAATTTATGGATGTCTCTAAACAGAGAAAAAGAAGCCCTGTGGAAAACAACGATAGTTATTTTGTAAGATATATCATCACGACAAATTCTTTCGCCATACTTTTAGGACTACAGAGCGCAAGGAGCTAGCACATGTGGACATTTTTTTATTAAATGTCTAAGCGTCATTGTATGTGTCCGCTTGTTTACTGTACAGTCAAAAAGACTCGCCTCTGTTTGGTTTGCCCTTTCCGCCGAGCCTCACCGTCGGCCCCCTTGGCGCGCTTCTCATTGGTTCGCCCTTTCCACCAAGCTTCACTCTCGCCCCTCTGGACAAGACACTGCCCCCCCCCCCTCTGCACTTGCGAGGAACCCACTACGCTATAAATCATTGTAATTTTTGAGAAGTAGGGCAGCAGGCACTGTGCCATTTTTCGTCTTCTACGGAGAGCGTTGGTACCTGCTATACGCAAGTAAGGCATTATGCGCACTTTGTTGATGCTGTGCCTGATGACGATGAAGAATTATGGCAGAGTCCTTTGTAATGGGTTGGAAGCATTCAACAACCTACTCGTTGCCAATTCGCATGTGTGGTGACGCCTGTTTACAGAATTCGAGTTGTGACGCTCTTGGTGCTTATTTTCTCTTCTACCCACGCTCTATTGCATATGCTAATGTGGTTTCCTTCCCGACATGAAGCCTGTATAGACCTTTTTGCAAAGCAGTTTCAAGCACCGGCATGGCTGAGAGGTTGAATACTGGGCTCCCACGCAGAGGGTCCAGTTCGAACCTCTTTCCATCCTGGAATTTTTTTCTTATTTCGTTTTTTTTTTTCGAGCGATATTGGTTACGGACACCGGCGGCGCGGCGCGGACAACTACGGCACCAAAAACGGCCGGTGAAATGATCTCATAACAGCTTTCGCTGTAAAATCCAATTTTGCGAACAAGGACATTTTCTTCGCCATTTTTACGACGCTGACTCCTACAGGAACGCTGATGCGGAAGTTCACTGCTTTTCTTGTGAACTCGGAGGCACACGGCAATCAGCTCTGTTGTTTTGACCTTTTCAGGACGTGCGTATGATATGCCCTATTTCCTTTGTGTCGTAATCTGTGAACAATAGTTTCCATGTAATTCTTTGATCAAGGCAGAAGTGCCAAGTAAGCCATCATGTGCAATGCGTGGATATAGAAAAAAAACAATGCAACCACGGAACAAATCACGGCAAGAAATTGTAATACCGAAATCAAACGATCATCAGGATTAAAAGCTGGAGGACGCTTCAGCTTAGCATCAAGAGTAGAACGCTATAGTGTAATCGGGCGCCGTTTGCATCGCCTTGTCGATGGGTAGCCTCGCTTCGGGTCTCAGTGGACACCTCAACCACGCACAATGAAAAGAACCTCTGTGCGAGTAATATTAGCCGTTTAAAATTATAGTAAGTGCAACTGCGGAGTGCCCACTACGCCATAATTCTTCCTTTTTGTGTATCATGGAAGCAGTGCTGGGCAGTGTCGAAGATACATGTATCTTAGATACTATCTTAGATACTCTTTGGGTATCTGTATCTGTATCGCGATACGTCTCGCAAGATGAGTATCTGTATCTGTATTTCCGATACATTCAATAATGTATTGTGTATCTTAAGATACACGATACTGCTATAGAAACAACACCGAGCGAAACAAATAATGGTGGCTGAAATACGCTTCTGAAGCTGATACTGCTGCTACTAAGCTACTTGAATAAAACTAACGACAGTGGCATTCTTTTATATATCTTCCAGAGTTCTCCAGCGAGGGCAGGCGATGAGGTCAGCGCCTCCCTATTGGTGGAGCACAGTCACGTGGTGGCGCTCGCGCGATCTTGACAAAAACAAGCCCGCGAACATCTGCGGGCAGTCGAACTTCGCTTTCTCGCAATTTTTTCTTTCTTTTTACTTGTGCCGGTACCATGACACTTCCTCGTAAACACTGTACTGTTCTACGTACTCTAACGAGTACGGCACTTTTCGAGAAAATTCTTATGTTCCTGTAGTGTCGTTATCGATGTTTCCCTTGCAAGGTGCTTCGTTACGAAGTCTGAAGAATACAAGAATGGGGTTTCTTTGTGTCTCGCGGCTTTCACACGACAGCGATTTAAAAGATCTCGTGGATGTAAGTTTGACTTACATACGATGAGGTTGACTTATATGCAAAAGAGATTCTAAAAACTCGCTCCACCGGTGCTGATGCTAGATGCCGTAGAACAAACACTTACGTAACATATCTTGGCGTACTGTATCTTTGTTCTTCCTGCTCAATTATTCAAGCGGTTATTTTGATCATAATTTCATTGTCAGCAAGCATGAGTGCTATCTTTTCTGTCGTCCGTTTGCACCCCATTTAAAGAAAGCCCGCGAATCATGACCACGTGATGCCCTCGTGTGCAGCCGTACTGCAGCGCGCTCAAGCCCGCTTCGAGCGAAACAACGGGCGCGTGGACCATGGCGAAATGACTGGCCTTGGCTTTATGCATTGGCTTCACAGTGTGTTAACATTTCTGACTACCGCACATACCAAGGAAACGCCGTCGTCCTCGATATGCTGAGAGTTCGAACGCCGTTTTTTATGCTCGCAGCACGTTTGAGAGCTCTGAAGTAGGGTGGCGCACGAGCGGCGCAGTCACATGGTTTCATTTGATATTTTGTGCGCTTTCTTTTAAAATCGGAAAAAAGTCACCACGCAGCACGTACGTCGCCACCAAAAATTGGACCGGTCGTTTTGGAATGCACTCTACGACGTGATGGCAACCACTTGGTCCTAAATGAATATTAAAAATCATTTTTTGACCTCATCTAATCAACCATTTAAGCGCATTATAAAATATTATAAGGAGCGCCACATGACGGTAAATCATACTCCATTGGTTTCGTTAATTCGCGGTTAAAGGGACACTAAAGAGAAACAATGAATCGGTTTACATTGATAAATTGTACTTTCATAACTATAATGCCGTTAATTGCACCATCATAGATGTATTAATAGAGGAGAAAATGAAGTTCAAATTTTCAGTTTTAAATTTCGCGTCATAATCTCCACGCGTAACGTCACGGATTTCAAAGTGTACTTATCGTATTTTGGCGCCATTGGTTCAATAAAATTTCCTCAAACTTGGTATGTTAACTCTATGGCCTCCTCGGAGGACAGTGTACTTCATTTTACCGTTTAGGAACTACGTAGGCCCTAGTAGGCGCCGTCAAAATATGTGACGTCAAGGCGAATGGTGCGGAAACTTCAATGTGGTGTCGCCACCCACATTTTCTTTTTGCGTGATTTCTCGTTTACTAAGCGTCTTCTCGCAGCAAGCGTGGTGTTTTTGGTATCGTGAAAGGGTAGTTTACTAATACGAGAAAAATCGTTTTGCTCATTAGTTCCTTTAACCACATTTTAGATAATTGATTCTGTACTTACGTCAAACTACCTGTAACGTATTCACTGTGATTGATACGGAACCGCCTTGCTATTTTGCTGAGATATATTGCTTTTCTTTTTCGATGTCGCCGTAAAGTTTTTCGCTGTTGGAAATCACGAGATAGTCGGAGCCATTAGTGCGTCCGACTATCTCGTGATTTCCAACAGCGAAAAACTTTGGTATCCTTCAACGCTTTGTGCCACTATAATACGCCTGAGGCAATTCTCGACGGCACTAGTTCTCTGGAGAAGAAATTTCAAAAGATTTCCCGTTAGTGAAATGTTGCTAACGAATGCTTTATGCCAGCAGATAAGTAGAATATCAACATCATTGCAATTTTAAGCCCTCAATGTAAACATGATGCGTCACGAAAAAATATTGCTACCAGCCTTGTTGCTGCATTTCGCGTGATCCGGTATTGCGAAAACGGTAATACGCTTACGGACAAGGTAGAACTGCAGAGTGGTATTTGCGTCATTGTGCGGAGGCTTCTTATTGACGTTCTTGTATTCAGATGGCAACCCGCTAGCTGGTCGGCAAGTAGAGAAGCGGTACCCATTAATTGCAAGGTGTCAAACAAGAACCATTGACAGCGTAGCGTATAAAGAGCTCTGATGTTAAGCTGAGTTGTTTCGGAATGGAACTAATATATCTTGAGCAAGTAAGATAGAAATCTGATGGCACAGAGATATTTTCTCAAAATTAAACAAAGTTGGTCGCAGTTAAGAAAATTCCGATTATAGATTTTTGTTCATAAGCGTTTCCTGCTTCATTATATCGAAATATGAGAGCAAATTTGCAAATGTATCGAAGTATCTTAAGATACAATTGGGATGTGTCGTATCGGATACAATTATTCCGGAAGTATTTTGTATCTGTGTCTCAAATACTTCTTGCCTGAGTATCTTGTATCGTATCGCGATACAATTTCAAAGTATCTTTGCCCAGCCCTGCATGGAAGTATACCCACTATGCCCCGTAAGGCAACACACCAACCTACGCAGCTGCTCTTTTTGTTGCTGCTTTTGCCGATTATGATGACTAAATATGTCTCAGTACCTTGCAATGGGTGGGCCTGCGAACCCCTCATTCGTTGTGCAGTTCACGTGTCTTGACGCCAGGCGCGATTCTACGCTTGTGCCACGCGACATTACATGCGTTAAGGCGACTCCTCGCGTTACATGACATTCGTATAGCTTTTCTTTTTCGAAATTTGGCTCAATGAAAACGCAATATATGTGCCCTGGACTATGAATTGTAGACTCTGTAACCAACCTGATTTTATTTCTGGGACATACTAAAGAGAACAAACAGAAAAGACCTTCCTATCACAGCTCATGGTATTACGTTCCTCCCTCTCAAAAAGAGCCCCACCATAATTATTTATGTTATTAAGGCCTTATTCGCTATTGAAAAGTCGCATGATCGACAGACACGCCGAGCCACCACGATCGACGAGGTCTATCTTCCGAGAAGAAGCTGCTCAAGTGCATAGTGGTTGAGACTTTTTTTGCCCGTTACGGAGTGGCTTGCACTCTGGACGCTTGTGTGTTTGCCTGACTTTCGAAATGCCTACAGCTGGGAACAATGTGCGTGTTGTGTATGTTAAGGTGATCTAATGTAACGAATTATGTAGTACGCGGTTCACAGCTATAACAGTTCATATTTCCATGAATTAAAGAAAAAAAATATCGGTTCAAGCAATGCCGTAGCTCTGCGGTAGAACACCTGCTTGCCCTGCAGAAGGCCTAGGGTCGATTCCCACTCGAAGCAAAATATTTTTTTATTTATATGCATCTATTTCAAATTTTCGCTCACCGACAACGCTGATTTTTCGCTCACGACCAACGACGCCGACGCCAACACCGCAATCTTTGCGATACGATCTCTTAACACTATCGCGTTTAAAGGAAAATTAAGAGGAGAAAGGTCAGTTATACCAAGGTACTAGGTGCGTGCCTTCATAAACTTTCTTATACGTTACCGCTTGGATTATTGTTAAGTATGGTGTTATACACCAGCCGGGATTAGATTATTAGGTTTACACGCGCCCAATCAAGCACGCAAGTTTCCAACATTTTAAATTTGTGAAATTCTTCAGTGCATATAATTTGTTGATCCCCTCCGCGAACAAAGCCGCAGCGTTTCTCGTCAACGCTTTTGATGGAACAGCTAATGAGCCAAAAAGGCCGATTTAAGAACCCTATATACTGAAGTTTTCGCAGTTTCCTTCGCGAGCCTGGACTGCTCAGTCACGTAGCATTTTGCCGTATTCTTCTCTGTATTTGTTTGCCAGTGTTCTTCTTTCGGCTCCTTTCTTCGCTCATGCCGCTGGTCTTCAACTAGCAATTAAATGGTGAGCGCCGAAGGATTACCAACAAGAAATTGAGCTCGAGAAAGTGTGGGAAGTTTCTCTGGCGAGGCTTAATAGCGCCCGTAATTACCTCTGAGCCCATCACGCGTCATCCGGTGGGCCTTTTTTAGTCAGAGATCTCGTGTGCTTCCTCGGGATGTTGAGCTTCGGCCAGGGTAGCAGAATAAGAGCTATGCCCTGTTTTCCGTTCATTGGTAATTGGTGCGGGCGACTGACGTTAATCTGGAAAAAAAGCAAACGTATCGAGTGGTTGAGGTGCAGGAAGAGCGAGGCATTCCAGAGTAACGGAATGACTGCTACCAGTAATAAAGGCCGAATGCAAAAACACAATTGTGCCCTTTACTCTGTCATATTGTAGAGCTGTGTATTAGGTTCGTTGTCTTACCTAATTTCGCCATTACAGCGCTCATGTGTCGGCCATGTTTTCCATACTAAAGTTAGCTGCGGTAACATCGTGGCCGTCATTACCACTACCTCCTTATCAAGCCAGGTCTGCCAGGCTAAAACCTCCTGTAGCAACAACACAACCTCCACTACCTCATAGTCGAAAGTTTCGACGGCCTAATGTACGTTATGCATGTGGCGCGGGCTGTGGTCATTTTTAAGGCCAAAGCTTTAGATGGCTCATCAAGCGCGACAATTGACCGTTGGGGTGTGATCACGAGTGATGCAAAAATAATCATGTGATGACGTCACATCTGAAAATTGTGACATCAACATAGTGTCATTATGACGTGGCCACATGGCGTCATCGCTCGGTGAAAGGTGGGCCGATCAAGGAGGCACTGAAAAACCCTGTATGGTGCACGCATCTTGCAATGCCTGCGATCCTGGGGGCAGTGCAAGCACGTAAGTTGCATAAAGATTTTCTTATGGGGGCGGGGGAGGAGGGCTCGATACAATCAACTGAAATGAAGAATTATATTTCGCCTTCAAGTTTCTTAGGTGAATGCATAAGTTGCCATGTGCATTTTTTCAAATTCAATTTTTTTTGCCCCAACACAATTTACTTGAAACATAAAATTTACCTCACAATCTCTTTACAGAACGAGAGGATATTTGAATGAAGTAGTATCATTAAGGAGTTTTCGAATAGGGGCCCCAAAGAAATAGCATCGAAGCCACTTTGGATCTCGCGCATGCGCGAGATCCAAAGGGCGTTAGGGTTTTGCATTGGGGACGCTAATTCTCGAGTTAAGCAGGAGCCCCAGAACTTCCCCCAAAGCTTTCCGTCAAGCAAACAATGACGGCACCCACTGAATCAACGGCTCTTGACCCAGGCTAGAGTGACCTAAAATAGGGGTGTGTCCAAAGCGCCGCAGACCCTGTTCGAAAACTCGTCACTTCTGCTTCACCCAAAGCGTGCACACGCAAAGGGCCTTGGGACCCCAAACTTTTGAGGCCCATATTGGAAAACTTCCTATTCGCAACATCGACGATATACTAGAGGCAGCACAGTGCTTCTAAAAACTGAGCTGTATAATATTCAGAGCAGCCACCCAACCTCGAATGGAAGTAGTGACAAAGTGGTTCAGATGTTCCCTATGCAACTATTGAAGGGTTTAGCAAACCTTTGCATTATACATCTAGGCCAAAAGCGGAAGAATATGGAGTAGCAGGCTATTTATTCAAAGAAGGATATATGTGTGAAAAGCTTGCCGCTGTGTATTCGCAATGCCCGACGACTCTCTATCAAAGTTGGAAAATTGCCGATATTGAAGTATTTCGTAGAAAGAGACATGCCGACGCATAGAAGAATCATAGCAAAAATAATCAATAAAGTAAGGTGTGGCATAGCTAACTTATAGGAATGTAATAGAGAATTATGATAAAGTAGAAAAAAAATTAGTTTTGTAATATAATAAGGAAACTGTTTAAGTGAGGAATGAGAGGTTGCAGGACAGAATGTAAGCATTAGCTAATGTTTACTATTTCTGCTGTATAACAATGTAATAACATCATTCGCGCGTAATGCTACGCCGCTGAATGAATCACACAAATAAATGCTTCATACTGTACGGCAGTTCCCCTCAGGAGGATCCGCCGCCATTTTTTTCTCATTTGTGACCATGCCGCAGTAGACTGAGTAAATGGGAGGGAGTGAAACGTTTGCAGTTTTGACGGGCATACGTGGCCTGCTGTAAATTTTACGGACCTTCTCGACTGTTTCGCATTTGCCGATATATAGGCGACTGATTGAATTTGCCGAGGCATTTAGCGCCTCGCGAGTCTCGGCGAGTCCAAGCAACTTACGTAGGCCTGCTGAAGTTTTCAGGAAGGAACGAACGGTGCATTTGTCCTCGGGGAATCAGTTAACGCTGTGCGTAAATCTGCGCTCCTTGCTTATTTCCTTTGATAGGGAGACGTGGGCGCGGAGGCGGGGGAGGTGGGAGGAGGGACGTACCACGAACATTATTGCGAATGGCTGCCCGCGGAGTAAAATTCTGGTTTCGCGGTTCTATAGCTATTTTATTGAAGCCTTTCTTTCACCAAGCGCGGCGCTCGCTAGCGAACCAATACAACTCCCACGCGGATTGAGCCGCGCACGCCGCATGCTAAGCGATGGACTCTTAGGTAACACTAGTTGTTCAGCAAAGCTGAACAACTAGCGCACGTGCCGTTAACCCACAAAAACAGCCACACACCTCACCTTATTCTTGATATTTTAAGCTTACATACAAGTATAGTTACGTTGGCGGGAATTATGTTCCATGACCGGTTATTTTTGACATAATCCTTGAGTGGACCGGTAGTTAAGCCGGTATGTGCTCTTAAAAAGAATTGAGATGTTCCCTCCATAAGCGCCCAAGACCAGACGTCTTTGCAACGTAAAAGCTAAAATGGTCATTCAATAGTATTAGGCCAGTTTCACAGACCAGTGGACTGTGAAGCGCCATTTACAACGGGCGTGCGATCTGTGCATAACAGCGCGCAGACGATAATTGCGAAGGGGGCGGGCTCCGGGAGGATGCAGCCATTTGTCTGCGTTAAATGGTCTCTTCCGGGCGTTTGCGTCTGCCGCTCAAGTTCGAAAAATAGCGGTGGCACATTACACGCAACAATGTCATACGTTCTAGTGTGCAGTCTCAGGCAGCTATATTTTGGCGGCAATGTGGTACCACTTACGCTTACGAAATCTGTTTAGTGACGTTATATAGCACTATGCAGATAGGTATTGGCATGTAATTTTCAGAAAGCCTCGTGACCGTTTCCAAAGAGCCTATGACGAGGCGTGGCACGGGGCTCCGCACTGCTCCAATAAAAACGCAAGCTGCGCTATCTCTTCGCCGCCTTTTTTTCTCTAAAATGATTACAGAAAATTCAAGAAGTGCTTTTACGCTTTGTATACTAGCGGGGACCTGCGCAGCTCACAGTTCACGTCCTGGGCAGCATAGGGACAATGGAAAATGCTCTGGGTGAGCCCGGAATAATGGCAAGAACAAGAACGACATGCCAGCACATAGCGGAGGCCCAGATGGCGAACCGGCTGAAATACAGTGAAACTCGGTTATCGAATCTCACGGGACCACCAAGAATATTCGTATCATCTGAAATTCGTATCAGCAGAAAGCAGGAAAATTAGCATGCGACAAAAGAAAGCTGGCGTACATTTTCATTTATTGTTTTTCAGGGCCGCAGCAAAGTCCGCAAAGAACCCTGAATGATTGTCAGTTAAGTTTTTTTAGATGTCGGCGATCATACCAGCACGCATAAATATATAGCCCGTACGCGTGCATTTGGGGTTTTTGGGATATTACGGCCATGCCCGCACAAGTGCGACCTCAACGGTCGCGTATGTTGACATTGAGAGGCGTGACTCCTTCGCAAAGACCGTCCTGTCTTCTTCGGTCCTCGTCCACCTTTCATAGGATGTCTGGTGCACGAGGCATGCTCGTGTAAACACAGTACAACGACAGGAGCCCGCGTCGACGCGTTAGAAAAAGAAGCGTGGCGCCAATCTCCTCTGTAATCTAAACGCGAAGGCACACGGAGGCATTCAAGAGCTTCAAAGATTCGCGCACACAATCTCGGAGGCCGTTACGCGTCTCCGAAGGTTTATTCTGACCGTAAGAAAAGTGTTTTTCTGACACCTTGATTCTGACAATTTGGCGGTGCGCTCGCACGTGCTTGGCGCGTCTTCCGGGCAGCACGGACAGCACCTCTTCGTACCTGTGCGGTAGCGTACGTTCGTATCAAACGTCACTGGGTGAAAATTGGTTCGCAACACCGTACTCCATTGCATTGCAGGCTAATGGGCCTTGGGCGGGACCAACGACAAATTCGTACCCCGAAATTCGTATGAGTTGTGATCGTATCACCGAGGTTTCACTGTACCAGTCGAGGATCCTGTTGCTACGCTGTGCATTCTCGTACCTTTGAAGCAGTGCTACGAATGTGTATTCTGGCAAACCAAGCTCATTTCGACCAAGCTACCAGTTTGCAAGTATTCTTGCGAAACTGGCTTAGCCTTATTTCATTTCTCGGTTCTTGAAACGCTGCATGAAGTTCTTTGCTTTCGTATGATCTTCAAACAACTGCGTTTTTACGGTTTGTAAGGCTAGGGCCACCATCACGCAAAACTGCAGATTTTGCGGCAGGTGCATGTACCCATTCTTTTCCCTCGGGACGCGCTAGAATCCGCACACAGCCAAACAGTTCGAACTCGAAGTATAGGTTGCCCTTGTGGACGTGAAGTAAGTTGACAAAAGGAAAAAAAAAAACGCACCGTCAACCCAAGTATTTCAAAAGTCCGTTTCGTTTCATCTGAGTGCAGAGAGAGAGTAAACGTCTTTATTTGAGAAGAAAAGCTCAGAAAAGGCGTCCTTAGTCCAGGACACCTTAGAGAATGTTCACATTCAGATTCAGATGCCAATTTTTTTTAATTGCACCAAAAAACGTGCACAAGATAAAGGTTAGCAATACCTGACAAGAGGCCTCTGTACCGGTTTCACAAAAATATTAAACCAAATACCTATCAGTTTTTTCGCAGCACACAAAAATTGTTAAATATGGGAAGAAAAGAAATGCAAAAGCTCGGTTCACAGTTCACTAAGAATTTGAAAGAATACCTCGGGATAGAACCAAAAAGGTTCCTTTGCACAGATGTACAAGCAATATGTAAACGAGAGAATACATGCTAAGTACACTTTGTGTAACATAAATAAATACAATAAATAACTAATAAAAAGCAACAAAAAACTAAGAGCACAACCGCTTTAAACAAATGCACAGCTGGTATTACAGGTCTGCTGTATAGGTATTATCATCTGAGAAGGCAGGTGGACCATGTTAGTCCTGGTGCATCGGTGGTTACGACGACGGTTATGTACCGTGCCCCCGTTATTTGGGCACCTTGCGGCAGGGGCATTCGTGACCTCCGGGGGGATGTCTTCCAGCGACCGCGGCGGGGCGCCCTTCTTATATGACGGGACCGCGGTGCGAACTGACCCCCGTACTCGCACCAGTTCCGCGTACAGACGTTCGCCGAGCCCAGGCCTGACTTGGTGCCACCGCCACTCGGCGGTGGCTTTCTTGGTGAATGCTTTTTCAAATAGCCAAGCCATGGGGCCGAGAGCCCAAACGCTGCACAAAAGCGCCCGGAGCAAGGCCGTGTTCCGTCTTTGCCGTCAACTAAACATAGCGACAGCGCCATGCCAGCGGGGAACCCTCGGGAATCAATCGGACTTCTCCCCTCTGTCCCCTCCCTCTTAGCTCTGTGAGCTCCGCGGCCACCCACACGTTACCCGTGGCGTACCTCGAGGAGGTGGGGAAGGCTATTATCAGAGGTCGCGGCTCCACCCAACTGGATTACAAGGGCACGCAACCACCCGAACTGTACAGGCACCTCTTAAGCATGAATGGATTTGAAACTTCTCTGACCAGCCAATGAGGACCGACTTCTAAGCTGCGGCATTCATTGGGCTAGATTACAGAGGGACGCAAGCACCTCCTGCCAATGCAGCATAGCCAATACACAAATAAAATGTATACCTATACAAATAAAGGAAGCAACAGGTACTTTTATATGGTAATTTGAAAGCGAATGCTTTATTTATCGACACCATTTTTAGTTGTTTCTTAAAAAGCTTCGGACTAACATTGAAGTCCAAATCTCGTTCGAATTTATTGAGAAGCGACAGGATTTGTTATTTCAAAGATTGCTTTCCATAATTAGTCCGTGTTATTCGCACGTAGCGCTTTTGATCTCTAAAGTAGTGCATTGATTTATTTTTGCTGTTATTAATGCATGATTTTTTCACGATGTTCTGATTGAAGCAATTTAAAACAAAATATTTCGCCAGCCCTTAATATACTATACTTTATAAATAATGGTGGTGTTGTAAGGTCCCGTGGGTTGCCCCTACAGCGTTCAACGCAGCGTATTACACGTTTTTGTAATGTAACTAGTTTATTAGTTGCCTTGTGTCGTCTTTCCCCACATCTAATTTCCGTAGCATGATTTGAATAAAACAGCGCATAATACATAGTTATCATTAGCCGCACAGGGATGAAAGGGCACGCTTTGTATAAACATCCCACACGTTGCGCCAGTTCCACTGCTAGACTATTAATATGTGCATTCCACGGTAGGTGCTCTTCAAACATTACAACGAGAAATTTTTCCGTGGCGACTCTACTAGTAGACTCCCCTTCAAAGGTAATTCTCAACTCGCTATTTATCATTTATGCACTGCGTGAAATATGATGTATGTTGGCTTTCTTGTGTTTATTTGCGTCCGATTTTCCCTTAACCAGCATGAAAAATGATAATATAGTTAACATTTGATTCGAGCGTTTTCAGCTCTTTCGACTCGACGAATACGTTTGTATAGTCCGCAAACATGAATATTTCAGGAGAATCACGAATATCGACCAATCGTTTACATAAAGCAAGAATAAAAGTGGTCCTAGAATTGATCCTTGCGAAACACTTTGTGTTAACATTAGTTAGGAAGAAGTAGTGTTATTTACCTTTGACAAACTGAAAACGATTTTTTAAGTAACTTTCAACTAAGCTTAACGCTGTTCCCCGTATGCCATACCTTGACAGTTTGTTAAGCAATATGTCATGATGAACGCAGTCAAAAGCCTTCTTAAAGTCCAAAAACAAACCGAGTATATATGTTCGGTTCTCAAAAGTAATTATTTATCTTTAACGAATTTCAGTGTCTGCTCTGTTGGTTTGTTCTTCTGAAAGGCATACTGACTTTTAGTAAGTATGTTGCGCTTATTTACGAAAGATACTAGTCTACTACGTATGATACTTGAAAGACCTTTGATATGGTGGGTAGGACTGGCACAGGGTGATAATTTTCAATCATATCACTTCTACTGCTTTTATAGATGGTTGTTACTCCTGCTATCTTTAAAGCTTGTGGAAAGATACCTACACTAAGAGTAAGATTTATAATGTGGAAGAGCATCACATATTTGCAATCTTATCACTTCTGCTGCTTTTGGAGATGGTTGTTACTCCTGCTATCTTTAAAGCTTGTGGAAAGATGCCTGTACTAAGAGTAAGATTTATAATGTGGAAGAGCATCACATATAAATGGCCATATGTATTAACATCTACAGGGCCTATACATCGACGCCAGCTGCCACATTGTTCTTCAACTTATTTATAATCCGCGTCGCTACTGCAGAGTCAGTCGGCTGCAAAAACACAGACGAATTAGTCCGAACAATATGGAATGCAGAATTTGCATGCACACATATCTTCATTAACCGCTCTATATGTACTAGGGTTAACAAAGAAATCATTCATACAACCTCTCAAAGCCTTTCCGTATAGAATTGAACCATCTGGAGGAGCTATGTTGAACTCCCTACTTGTTTGTTTGCACGTAGGGGTGTTCACTACCTCCCAGACCTTTTTATAGTTATCAATTATTTTGCAAATATGTTTTGGTAATATTCTCTTTTCGCATTCTTTAGGTCAGAGTTTTGATTGTTTCTGTAGTTCTTATATTTGACAAATAATTCTGCTTTTCGTGATTGAACGAAAGCATGATACAATGAGTTTTTTGCTGATTCGTTTGCGAAGCGCTACATTCATCCAGGCTTTCGGCACTATTTACTTTTACGGTTCTGGTTCTGCTGCTGTATATTCACTCGCTATACCTTTTTGACGCAACAAGCTTCGAGGAGAGTGTTCTCGAAGGTTGCGAATGCCAAGCGAAAAAAAAAAATAAAATAGCCTCTCCAGCGTTGTAGCTTTAGCAGAACGGACTATTGGGCTAGTTGACTATCCGCGAACACTAAAAGAGTATATCCCTTAAAAAGCGACATACACAGAGAAGCACCAGCTCCTCTTTTCTATGTTTGTCGTTTTTTTTAGCGCTATATTCTTTTTAGAGTTGTAGCTTTCAGACAAAAGGAGACGTCTAATTATCACTTGAAATAACTTTTGCAATTACGTACTGACCACGGATTGAGCGGCGTAAACATTGGTGCAATTAACACTCATCAAGAAAAACATTTATCTAGTACACAAGAGACATACGTATCATCTGCGCTATATCACTCGCATCAAAGTCAAGAAACATTGACTTTTATTTCTGTAGTAACAAAACTGTGCTTTATTTATAGGTTTACAATAATAAACTACTTCATTTGTTGTTCCGACAAATTTAGCGGTTCAAAATCCCACGTTGTTCTCAGACCTAGGAGAATACACGATATTTTTCTTTGAAGCATTGCACGAAGACAAAGAGGCCTAAGTCGGAAGTGAAGTTCCTTTACTGGTAAGGGTGCCTTGGTTAAACGAAGTGAGAGATAGAGAGAGGAGAAAAACAGGGAGGTTAACCAGCAAAAGCCTCCGGTTTGCTACCCTGTACTTGGGAAGGGGAAAGGGGATGTAAAAGAGTGAAAAAGAAGAAGAGTTAGGTGACGACAGCAGGCGACAAAAAAAAACATGCCATGACCGTAGTCCAAGTACTACACAGCAGCATTTTCTGCCAACAGTCGCATTTTGTGATTGAGTCCGGTTGCTTGAAGAAACCGCAACAACGCTCTCGGGGCTTCTAATGTTGAAGACCCTATAGGCCAGGGCCCTAGGATTTTTTTTCCGTGAGAGGGTGGTTGTCCAGCTGGCCTAATGCGGCTGAGAGGGCCCCTCTTTCGGAAATGAAGCGGGTGCACTCACAGTGAAGATGCGCAACTGTTTCGCTGCAAGCGTAGACTTCGCATGACTGGCTCTCAGTCATTCGAATAGTAAACGAATAGGCACGTTCCTAACGAGGAAGTCTCCCTTTTTTTCTGTGGTCTCCGACTGAAATATCTACAGAGGAAGGTCAACGTTACCTTAGTCCTAGTTTTATCAGGTTTCTGTAGAAGCGCTGTTATGCTTCTATTTCGAAATATCACAGCGCCTGTCCTCCAGCTCATAACATAGAAAAAAATACTAGTTTTCTTTTTAAAATTTTCTTCAGCCCGACGAATAATATCATGCGTCGTTTTTTGAGCTTTTCCTAAGCCATCTCTAACGCGAACCCCCACAAAGCTTGTTAGGCAGGAGAACGTGAGAGCTTTAATAGCTCGCCCCTTGAATAACATTATTGCTCCTGTTCGTCTTTCGATAAGCGCTCGGTCACTGAATTTAAACTAGCTGATTACACAGTAACGCAGTACGGAGAAAAAATAAGCGAAGATGACTAAAGCAAAAGACATATTATGTTCTGCATCTTCCGAGCCCGGAACTTTGATGCACGAACTGAAAGATAACACTCGCCTGAATTAGAAAAAAATATTGAGAAAGAGAAAAAAAAACGTTTAATAATGTGGCCAGTTAGTGAAGGTGGGAGGATCCCTTATTACAGGAACCCTCTGGCCTGGACCGCCCCTCTGCCCGCGTGACGAGCGTGACGGCGCCGGTCGACCAGGTCCGGCTTGGAGATCACAGCCTGCCATGCTTCACTGAGGAGGTTTGGGTTTGCATCTGCTGCTGCCCTTGTATGGCTGAGTTGCTTCCTTTGCATTGCTGTAGAAGGTCTGCTGGAGTAAGAATATTTTTATCTAGTGTTTATTCAGTATAGATTTAGTTATCCTGAGAACTGCTCTAACGTTATGAAATTTATCTAGTGGATTGGTGCAGCTGAAAACCCGCATGTACTGGACATGGAGCTGCCCAAATGATCATCACATGGAATAGTAGAAAATAGTGTGACAGTCTTGAAAGGATGTCAGCACTTGCATAGACGCAGCAAGAAAAGTGAAAGAGGGCTCATATCGCATCTTAACGTTCTTGCCGTCTCACAAGAACGCGATAAAAGACATTTCTTCAAATTATTCACAGGTCATATGTTGTGACTATGTTAAGCTGGAAGAAATAAACTACATGCAATCTTGGCGCGATTTTGCAGGGGCCTTTTAATGTTTCAAAGGGAAATACATGCGCTGTGTTATAATAAATGCTGTAGGACTAGCATGTAGTCATTTTGTGGTTGTACCTTCAGAAAATTGAAAAAAAAAAAATGTCGACAGTTTGTCACGATTCATGCGCATAATTTCAAGAGAAGGAAAGGCAGGGAGGTCAAGGATACGTGCTTCTGGTTTGCCCCCTTCACTGGCGGAAAAGAATTAGGGGAATAAAAAGTGGGAAAAGGGTGCTATCAGGATTAAACAAGCATGCTTGTCATTGCACGCCTACACTCAGTCACGAAGCCAGGCTGTCTTTGAAAACAGTGGCTCTAGAGTGTGTAGCTCTACAAGAAAAATTAATTTTGTTTGAAACTACGTTAAAGTCGGCGGAGCACGTCTGATTTCTATGGGTTAACGGGTATTTAATGGGCCTCATCTCTATTTACAAACAAAGTCTCTCGGTACACCAAAAAAATGGCGAAGCTTGGACTCAGTCGCGAAAGGCTTCAAACGGTGAAGCTCGACGATCCTGGAGTCTGACGTGGTTGCTTTAGGTTGTTGCTAGGCTTTAGCGAGGTGAGCTAGGTTGTTCCTAGGTTGCTTCTTGGTTCTAGCTAGGCTTCAGCTAAGTGATGCTTGGTTGTTTCTAGGTTGCTTCTCAGCGCAATGAGGTTCGAGTTAAACCACAGACAACCACAGACACGACACGGATGTCCAACTACAGAGAGAGAAACTCACGCTTGAAACGGAGCGTCGCTCCTCTCATAGATCTACAGGCACGTCGTCGTTCGCGTAGGGCTTCCATCGCTTCGGGGTCTTCTCGCAGGCGCCGTTGATTTCCCGTTCCCAAGTATTCTCTAGTGTACGTACCGCTGAAGAACTGGTACAGATGCTTCAGCGAAAGCTGTAAACGTGCGGCCACAGTATTACCACTGGGTTAATCCGATGGTTCAATAAAGCTTTCCTCACTTACTGGTTACGTCTTTCTGGAAATCTTAATTGGTGTTGGCCGCCCGTCCTTTCCATTTCTCCAGATTAGTGGACCAGCGGTGAGTAGTGGGATTGCCCAATTTATGTGACACATACGTTCTGATTCTGATAGTTTTTTGTACACATTTGCACAAACAAAAGTTTTACGGATGGTTATAGAGCTTCGCTGTTAAAAGCATCGAAAAAAATTTTGAGCATGTTATATGGGCTCCAGGTCTTGACGGTATAACAAACAAGATGATCCGAAATCTCGATGATGCTTCTCTAGAACAACTTACCAAGTAATTAACGGACTGGGAATTAGGCACAATACCACAAACAATGGAAAACGGCTCAGATTATTCTAATACCTAAACCAGGCAAGCCGCTACAGTGGGAGAACTTGAGGCCCATCTCGCTCACTTATGCCTGGGAAAACTTATGGAACACGTTGTCCTAACAAGACTAACAAACTATCTCGAGGACAACGACGTTCTTCCGCCAACCATGGTGGGCTTCCGGAGAAAGTGTCGACACAGGATGCAATGCTCCAACTTAAACATGAAATCATAGATAAACACAAGTCGAAACACCAAAGTGTTCTAGGATTAGACCTCAAGAAAGTTTTTGACAGTGTTACGCACGAAATAATAAAACAGAATAACAGATAGGGCCTAGGCCAGCGAGTATACCTATATTCGAGACTTCCTAACTAACCGAAAAGCACGTATTAAGATAGGAGACATTGTATCCGAGGAACTACAGCTCGGAAGCGCAGGTACGCCCCAAGGGTCAGTAATCTCTCCGATGCTGTTTAATCTTGCTCTGATTGGCTTACCAGCAAAGCTACAGGAAATCGACGGCCTCCATCATACCATCTATGCTGACGATATTACCTTATGGGTGAGCGATGGCAGTGATGGACAAGTTGAAAATACATTACAACGTGCAATAGAAACAGTCGAACAATACTTATCAGGAACCGGGCTGGCGTGTTCGGCAGAGAAATCTGAGCTCCTCATTTATAAACCATCACGACGCGGCCGAAAACCACGCTATTACGAGGAAAAGAACAACCTGGAAATTCACCTCACTACGGCGGATGGTAAACCTATACCCAAGGTGGACAGGATCAGAGTGTTGGGACTCATTATTGAAAGTAACGGCCATAATGGAGAGACCATACGCAAATTAGACGCTGTAACGTCTCAAATCATGCGGCTACTTAAACGCATCGCCAACAAATATAGCGGAATGAAAGAAGGCAATCTGCTTAGACTAGTTCAAGCGTTTGTAATAAGCAGATAGTTTACGTAGCATCATACTTACGATGGCACTCATCAGAAAGATACAAATTAGATTGTTTAATCAGGAAAATATACAAGCAAGCAATTGGACTCTCCATCACCACTAGCAACGATAGTCTACTGCAGCTAGGTCTTCACAATACCCTGGATGAGCTAATCGAGGCACAACGCATCGCTCAATACGAACGCCTATCCAAAACTAAAACAGGCAGGCAAATATTGGATCGGCTTGGTATTACTTATCACACCCAACATGGCGTCAAAGTAGATATGCCCAGACATATTAGAGGCGTGATAACCGTGCTTCCTATACCCAAGAATATGCATCCCGCCCACCATCAGGGCAGACGGGAAAGCAGAGCACGCGATATACAAAAGAACTTTGGTCACAGCATAGACACCGTTTCGTAGATGCAGCTAGATACAGACACAAGCGCGCCTAAACAGCCGTGGTGATAATTATGAGGGAAAATGTTTGACGAGTGCTACCGTCAGTACGCCACACGTAGAAACCGCAGAGGAAATAGCTATCGCATTAGCCATAGCACAAACACAAGCGGACGTGATCGTCAGTGATTCGCAGACGGCGATTAGAAACTTTGCAAACGGCCGAATCTCCCAGAGGCACTTGAAATTCTACAACTCGGTAATAATCAAGAAAAAAGTGTCCATCTGATATGGACACCCGCTCACACACTATCAGAAGGTAGTAATGAGGCGGCGCACCGCATGGCTCGAGGGCTTACAGACCGAGCATCGATTAGTGCCGTCTCAGGGAATACCGATGAGTGGGAGTGGGAAGATAGAATGACCACATTTCACGAAATTACAGTACACCATAGATTGCAGAGGCGTACATTCCCACCGCCTCACCCGAAATTAAGCAAGAAACAGTCTGTCGAATGGCGGCAGTTACAAACCCGATCCTACCCGAGTCCAGCTACCATGCATGTAATACACCCAGACTTATACACGACAGACGTGTAGGCATTGCGACTCTAGAGCCACCTTAGAGCACATACTATGGGGATGTCCAGACATAATAAACAATAGCTGTTTGCAGCCTTAAACACGCGACAGCCTCCGCGCGCGCTGGGAGTCCTTGCGTTTCTCTTCGACCTGGAGCAACAAACCTGTCGGCCGTCCAGCGAGCCGAGGAAGCCGCCAGGGCCAGCAACCCTTGGCCGAAGCCTAGGCGGGATCCAGGCCCATCCCACCAATTCGCAGGCAATCAATAAAGTTAATTAATCATCATCATGTATATATGAAAATTCTATCAAGATATAAACGTTATTGGTGAAGTGTTTTCCCACACACTTTATCAATATGATTCGCCGCCGCCGTCTCGCACACTCTCGCTCATGTGCTGGTATGCGCTTCAATAAATATTCCGAACGGTGTTACATACCCCGTTCGAAGACGTGACTTTTTGAAAAAGTACAAATTTTCAGTACAAAATATTCGAATCCTTACTTTGTTACGCATCGTTTCGGAAACGACTATACAAGTTCAGTGTTGCCCGTCATGCTATAGCACGAAGACACAAATACAAAGAGAAGTCCTCCTGCAAATTATTTCATGGCTGTAGTTTGACTCGTAAAAACTCGAACAGCAGCCAAGGCCCCCTTATCGTTCTTTAGGCCAGATACAGTAGCCTCGTCGGCATTTCCTGAGGTTGTTCTCACGAGAGCAGGTGCCGCTCCGGATGGATAGCGCTGTGAGAAACTAACTTCGATGAGGCAAGTAGACATGCTTGCGTGCATTAGGTGCTTTTTTGATTTCACATCGAAGCTCGTCGGCAAGTTGAACTTTATGTTTCAGACACCAAAAAAACACCAAAGAATGTGTGCAAGCCCTTCATTCCGGGTGCCACTAACCCGTGTTGGCCTTATAAAGCCAAAAATAATTTAAAAATTAGGTCTTTTTTCCGAAGCAGTTTCAAGCACTGGTGTGGCTCTGAGGTAGGACCCTTGATTCTGCCACGGAGAATGTCTGAGGTCGATTTCAGCTCGTACCCTGATTTGTATTAGATCTTTATTCATGTCACGTGGGTTTTTGTACCACACCAGTGTTTTTAAGGCCAGCGTCTGAATAGACTGCAACCCAAGCTTTCACCTGGATCTGTTTATCCACCCGCGCGACACTCACGCGTCAAATTAAGGCTGCGCATGTAGGCGTGTACAATTTTCACAAGTTTCTAATGGCAACCCTAACCTGCGAGAATTAGTATTGGTTATCTCACAAAGCTCTCCGAAAGAAAAAAAGATATAACCCACAGAGGTTTATTACTTCAAGAAATTTGTGCTCAAGCCATTTGTATTGCTATCGATGGTTTGGGAAAATCGTGGCAATTATTGAATCATATATTATAGTGAAGTTTTAGCGAATGAGGCTGATCAGCGCGAAAGCCTTCAGAATAGTTCAGTGAACTCATCGCCACAGAACAAAGTTTCTTAGCTTCGTGTTACCAGAGCGTGCGTCTTCGATGCCACCGTACCCGTACCTCTTTGGACTGGGTAGAGAGTAGTGAGCAGAACTAAACTATCGATGGTACTATCGATACTATTGATAGCTCTGGTCACTATCAAACAATCGATGGTAAAAAAAATAATCATCGATCGCTATCGATAGTAAAAAATGAACATAGCGAACTCATTGCAGAACACAAACTTCGTTCCTTGCGCGCGTGGTACATAGTGAGCCGGAGGAGCAGGCTGAAGGGCAAGAAAGTTGACATGCTTGTGTTCTTCGCAAGTGCTTCGCTGCCACATGATCGTAGAGTCAAACTGTTCAGCTGTAGCGTAAAGGAAGCCGCTACATGTGGTGGAACTGCGTGCCTTCAAATTTATATCGCATTTTATTATATCAGAATAAAAAAATTATCAAGCGCTGGTTTTTCTTAACTGTAAGGTGTACTGTTTGCTTTTGAATATGAATTTATTGATTGACGTATGGTATATTCCGTCATTTTCACTGCGGATATAATTTATTTCTATCACCAAAAATTGCTCATAGATTAAGCGAAGCTGGTAGTAGGCTATCGCAATATTTTGGCAATATGGCCAGCCAGTAACAGCATCATTATTCGCACCACTGTGTATAGCTTGTCACGTGGTTGCGAGTGTGAAGAACGCTGCAGAAAGATTATGTATGTTCTTCCGCTTACCAACGGCGAGCTCTTTATATACATCATTTATCGTTGGCTGTACTCAAATCTCGGTGGCTTCAGCATGTTCTCGTTATCACTAGCGATGACGCGAAGGTCGTCGCCCCGCGCGTTGCGATGCAAGCGCGCCTCTACAGGGTTGTCTCTCGTGAGCGCGCGCTTATCTCGTGTTAGGGACGGTTTGTAAGGTCTCGTGATTTCACCACAAGTTTCCGTTGATGTTACAGAGAGCACAAAGGTCACTTCGCTAGCTGCAGCGTTCACGTTTCCGAAAGGAGCCCACTGCTCACACACAAAGAAGCCACAATTGTGACAGTTGTTATTTCGCACTCGTCTCCTGCATGTTCTTTTCGTGTGTCCTTTCTGTTGGAGCAGCTCGTTGGGAGTTTCGAAGTGCTTGCCGTTCTTTGCGTGACATTACATTTTGTTGCTATAGCATTCGTTCTTTCGCCCTTGTGGCGAAACAATGCACACTAACGCTCAACTACCCCTGTGAAGACCGTTTTTTCACTTCGTGTTACACCGATTCCTATGAAAGGGGGATCAGCCATGCTTTTTATGTGTACTTAGGTTAACCTTGGCATGCCTTATAATTTTAAATATAATAATTTAGTCTTACTAACTATTGGTTATTGTAATTCTAGCTTACTTAAATAATAATTTAATCCTACGCTTTCACAAAGACCTAGCGCTTTTAGCTATCTCGCATAGTGGAAATATTATATGCGTGTATAAGATGCTCGTGAAGCAAAGTGCGCAGGCACTGTCGGTTTTGTACGCCCATTCGCCGTGCAAATATTTCCTTGTCTGTTTAACAAAAGATACTGAAAAGTAATTCGCGGAAGTGGGGCGGAAGTGCGGCATCTCAGAAAGCCTTTGGGGCCTGAAGAAAGTTAGACACGTGCGGAATTTCGATCACGTGCCTGAGAAATCGAGAACATGGAAAAAGAAGCATGGGGCACGGAAATTACTCTTTGAAAAACAACAGCCTGAAAGGATTAAATTTCGTCCATTAGCATAAAACAACAAAATTTCAGAAAAAAATAAACGTTTATGCAGAAAGAGCAAGTAGAATAATCAGAGAATGGGCAAAAAGTGTCCTGGTTTTCGTCGCAGATCACAAAGCAAAACTGTTTCTCCTGCCTAGTGCCAGCAGACACGAAGACAAGATTGTCAAGGGAGACGTAATCAGGGTAATGCAGAGAGCTTATAAGAGCGTCAGCAAACACTACCCTCGTTCTGCGTTCAAACTTCCCGGAACCGTGCTTATTAGATTTGCTTTGATTGACTTGATTATGAATGGCGTTACATATGCTTACGTAAGGTGAGCTATTTTTTAGGGGCGAAGCTCCTTAAGGCGGCACCCGTTCGTCCCTCGTAATCGTCGTCGTCGTAGTAGTAGCAGTAGTAGTCGTCGTAGTCCGTAACAAGTCTTACGCTTTGAACTCCAAGGTGGTGCCGGTGGGAGATTTTTCCTGTGCGTTGTTGAACAATAAAAAATTCGCAGCGTGCGCGTTAACTAAAAGTCGAATTCTTCTGTCTCTCATTCTCCATTAGCAGCCATTGGCATGTTCCAGTAGGAAACGTTAGTAGAAGTAGAAGTGTAAGTGTTAGCTAAAAGCCGACTTCTTCTGTCTCTCATTCCCATTAGCAGCCATTGTTTACCTCCATGGTAGTGCCTGGTGAGATTTCTCCTGTGCGTGATTAAACAATAAAAATTTTGTTCAAAACGCCGTTGATTGATGAAATAAACCAACGAAAGACGCCAGATGTTTTGTAAAAGCAGAACGAAAGAATGCCAGATGTTTCTAAAGCAAAACGAAAAGACGCCAGCTGCTTAACGAAAGACGCCAGATGTTTTCTAAAGCAATGGTTTTCTAACAATGAAAATTCACAGCGTACATGTAAAATTAAAGTGAGCTGGAAGTCGTCATAACTCATCGAACCTTTAGTATAAACGCGCCCGATCTCACGTCGGTGATGATGTACTGGGCAGAATTCACGGAAGATTCACGGTTTACCGATGAACCTCCGCAGCTTCGCCCACGCATCATTCACTCCGTGGATATGCTGTGATTTTTTATTGATTTTTTTGAACGGGTGGCATTTGTGCTCTTCTCACTTAGTGATAGGTTATGACACTTTACCTCGGCAGTACGAAAAAAATACAGCACGCTGTGTTTTGCTAAGGTGATTCTTCACCTTCCTTCTAAAATGCACAATTTTTTTTTCTGGCTTCATATTACGACGCAGGAAACTTGGACACGTGGCGGCTTTCTGCCGACGTAACAAACCCTGTAAAATCAAGAGCAGAGTATCCTATGCGATGAAATAACTTGTATGTGGGTTGAAGTGAGCAAATAAACTATTGAGAAATCTCGAACGTGTTTCAAACATATGTGTGAGAAATCACTTATTTTCAGTATAACGTGTGTGTTGGATTATTAAAAGCAGGAAACTCAACGACCGAAGACATGGAGTTTATTCAACAAAGCGAGTGCTTGGGTACCCACGACAATAAGGCTTACCCAACGCCTGGCTTTCTCATCCCCTAACCTTCACGTTAGTGGGGTAGGCGCACTGTGTGAACGTAGAGATAGCAAAAGACTGGAAAGCAGCTCGGGAAATTTGCCAGTCCTTGCCAACCCATCAGCGTGGTAGTTTTGAGAAAAAGTAGCGAGGTATTACTGACGCCACCATGCTCTAGCCTGCAAGTTACTGTACAATACCACTATACCTCCATCTAATGGCGGTCGCGAATATTCCAATGAGAAAACAGTGGCGCGCTTGCGTAGAGAACTGAAGTTTAGCTTACCTTACAAGCCACGCTCGATGATTCTCCGTTGATTTTTTATTATCGAAAAGGCTCGTTTTTTTTCTTGCACGATATATGTATGAACTAATGTATGTTATATTGTCACGTGGTCGTGACGTCGACGAAGGCAGCAGTGAACACGTCCGAGATGAAACTCTTTATTTGGCCGAACTTGTGGCCGACAAACTAAAAGTCAAACTACAGCAATACACTGATAGCGGTGGACAGAACGTCGACCGTCGATCAGCTGACAAGTCAAGCGCGTCGGCTTTTATACAGGCGCTATCGAACTTTCCAGTGATATCGCTGGTGGCGGCGTTATCTCTCGACAAAGCTGGAACATTCTCGTGCGGCGCGCAATCTTAACAGATTGTTCCAACACAATCGCGAAGCTTCCTACACATCACGGCGAGGCCTGCGCAGCGCGTTGCCCACAGTCTTTGTGGGTGAAGCTTACACTCATGAAATATAGACTCGCGGCAATGCCCCCCTCTGAAAAAGCATCGTCCCGATGCTTAAAAACAGAACATGAATACATGCAATACTAAAGAAAACTAATAAAGAAAGCAAACATTTGAGTCCTCAGGTGCGCTAACGAGCATAGTACGGTTTAAGGCACCCACATGCACGACCTCGGGTCGAGCTCGGCGCCTCTGGGAGTTCGTGATGCCGTTGGAGACAACCTCGTAGTCGAGTGCGCCGAGACGTCGAAGTACCCTGTACGGTCCGAAGTATCGTCGAAGAAGCTTCTCGCTCAGTCCGCGTCGTCGTATTGGCGTCCAGACCCAGACACGGTCGCCGGGCTGGTACTCGACGAAGCGTCGTCGAAGATTGTAGCGACGGCTGTCGGTGTGCTGCTGGGTCTTGATGCGCAGGCGGGCCAGCTGTCGAGCTTCTTCGGCACGTTGTAAGTAAGCGGCGGCGTCGACATTTTATTCGTCGGTGACGTTGGGTAACATGGCGTCGAGCGTCGTCGCCGGGCTCCTTCCGTAGAGCAACTTGTACGGCGTCATCTGCGTCGTTTCTTGGACGGCCGTGTTGTAAGCAAAGGTCACGTACGGAAGGACGGCGTCCCACGTCTTGTGCTCAACGTCGACGTACATGGCGAGCATGTCGGCGATGGTCTTATTTAGACGCTCGGTGAGGCCATTGGTCTGCGGGTGGTAGGCGGTGGTGCGGCGGTGGCTCGTCTCACTGTACTTCAAGATCGCCTGAGTTAGGTCCGCAGTAAAGGCGCTACCTCTGCTGTGATAAGGACCTCTGGGGCGCCATGACGCAAGACGATGTTGTCCACGAAGAACTTGGCTACCTCGGAGGCACTGCCTTTGGGCAAGGCCTTTGTCTCGGCGTAGCGGGTGAGGTAGTCAGTCGCTACGACAATCCACTTGTTGCCGGAAGTCGACGTCGGGAACGGCCCCAGTAGGTCCATCCCGATTTGCTGGAACGGCCGGTGCGGTGGTTCGATTGGTGCAGAAGTCCCGCTGGCTTACTCGGTGGTGTCTTCCGTCGCTGGCAATCTCGGCAAGTCTTGACGTAGTGGGCGACGTCGGCAGCAAGGCGTGGCCAGTATTTTTCCTGTATTCTGGCGAGCGTGCGGGAAACACCGAGGTGTCCAGCCGTCGGGTCGTCGTGTAGGGCCTGGAGGACTTCTGGTCGCAATGACGAGGGCACGACAAGAAGGTAGTCCGTTCGCAGTGGCGAGTTCTTTTTCAGGAGAACGCCGTTCCGTACGAAAAACGACGGCAGTCCTCGCTTGAATATCCTCGGAACAACGGCGGTCTTGCACTCGAGGTACTCAATAAGGCCCCCCAGTTCGGCGTCGGCCCGTTGCCTTTCGGCGAAGTCGTCGGCACTTATAGTTCCGAGGAAGCAGTCATCGTCGTCGTTTTGCGGCGGTGCGTCGACGGGGGCACGAGACAGGCAGTCGGCGCCAGAGTGTTTTCGTCCGGACTTGTACACGACGGTAATGTCGAAGTCTTGAAGACTCAGACTCCATCGTGCGAGACGACCTGAAGGGTCCTTCAAGTTAGCTAGCCAACATAAGGCGTGATGGTCACTGACAACTTTGAAGGGGCTGCCATAGAGGTAGGGGCGAAACTTTGATGTAGCCCAGAGGATGGCAAGGCATTCCTTTTCTGTTGTGGAACAGTTTGCTTCTGCCTTGGATAGTGACCGGCTAGCATAACTGATAACCCTTTCAAGCCCGTCAGTCTTTTGTACAAGGACGCACCGAGTACTACACTCTTGCGTCGGTGTGTATTTCCGTATCGGCGCAATCGTCGAAATGCGCAAGTATGGGTGGCGTCTGCAGGCGTCGTTTAAGTTCTTGAAAAGCTTGCACTTGCGCCGTTTCCCACCTGAGTTCCACGTTATTCTTCGTGAGAAGCGCCAGTGGTTCGGCGATACGTGAAAAGTTTTTGACGAAGCGTCTGTAATAGGCGCATAAGCCGAGAAATCGGCGCACGACCTTCTTGTCGGTGGGTGGCGCGAAGTCGGCCATGGCAGCTGTTTTCCGCGGGTCTGGGCGCACTCCAGACTTGCTGATCACATGACCCAGAAACAAGAGCTCGTCGTACGCGAATCGGCACTTTTCTGGCTTCAGGGTCAGTCCAGAGGCCTTGATTGCTTGAAGTACTGCCTTAAGCCGCCGGAGATGCTCCTCGAAGGTCGAAGAAAACACGACGACGTCGTCCAAGTACACAAGGCACGTCTGCCACTTCAATCCGGCCAGTATGGTGTCCATGACACGCTGGAACGTCGCAGGTGCCGAGCAAAGACCGAACGGCATGACCTTGAACTCAAAGAGGCTGTCGGGTGGTATAAAGGCAGTCTTTTCTCGGTCTCTCTCGTCGACTTCGATTTGCCAGTAGCCGGTCTTGAGGTCCATCGACGAAAAGTACGTCGCGTTGTGAAGTCGATCCAGGGTGTCGTCTATTCGTGGGAGGGTACACGTCCTTCTTCGTGATTTTGTTCAGGCGCCGATAATCAACGCAGAAGCGCAGTGTCCCGTCCTTCTTCTTCACTAACACCACGGGTGACGCCCATGGACTCTCGGACGGCTGGATGATGTTGTCGCGTAGCATCTCGTCGACCTTTTCTTTATCGCATCGCGCTCTCGAGTCGAAACTCTGTAGGGGCTCTGACGGAGGGGCCTCGCACTTTCCTTCGTTATAATTCGGTGTTTCGCCCCGGACTTTGTCGAATTCGTGATGACGACGAGATGCAGTCCTTGTATTGCAGGAGCAGGGTTTTCAGCTGGTCTTGCTTGACCTTCGGGAGGCTCCGGTTGACGCTGAAATCTGGTTCGGGACCTCGATTCGTTGAAGCAGGTTCGGCAGCATCGAAGAGGGCGAAAGCATTGCTGGCGGCCACACATTCGTCGATGTAGGTGACCGTCGTACCAATGTTGAGGTGCCTATATTCGTGGCTGAAATTTGTCAGCACTACCTTTGCTTTACCGTCACGCAGTTCGGCTATACCTCTTGCGACGCAAATTTGACGATTGAAGAGTAGTTGCTGATCGCCCTCGATGACGCCTTCAATGTTCGCAGATTTTTAGGTGCCAACGGAAATAGACGCTGGAGCGCGGCGGAACGGTCACCTGCTCTTCTATCACGTTCAATGTATGGTTCCCTGGCGTCGCGTGGGGCGGGAGCGCTTTGTCTGAGGTTAGCGTTATCGACTCAGACCTCAGGTCGATGACGGCCCCGTGGTCACTTAGGAAGTCCATTCCAAGAATCACATCCCTGGAGCAATTTTGTAGGATTACAAAGCTCGCAGGATAAGTCCGGTTATTGATGGTTACTCTCGCCACGCAGACACCAATCGGCGTTATCAGGTGGCCTCCAGCTGTCCGGATTTCGGGTCCACTCCAAGCGGTCTTTACTTTCCTCCTTGGTGGCGAACGGTCCACTGAAGACAGAATAGTCGGCTCCGGTGTCGATGAGAGCTGTGATGCTGTGGCCGTCGATAAGAACGTCGAGGTCGCTAGTTCGTCGTCTCGCGTTGCAGTTAGGTCGTGGCGTGGGGTCACGGCTGCGTCGGTGTTTTCCGCTGCTTCCATTTTGCGTCGTCGGGTCTTCTTCAGTCCGCGAGATTTCGTCGTCAGGGGCCTGTCTGGTTCGCGTCGTGTTCTGAAGGTTTCGTCGCGGCGTCGTCGTCGGCGGCGGAGGATCTTCGGTAGTTCGTCGTACAGCAACCGCACCTCCATCGGTTGCTGCCCTTAGTTTTCCGGATACGGGCTAGGCGACCGGCCCCGGTTTGGGCCAGTGTACGGCCGGCGGTGCGGTGACATGTACCGGCCGGGCGACGGCGAGCGGGAAGGTCGTCGTTCTTGCCACTGTGTTCCGGTGAGGTAGTCGTTGATGTCGCGCGGCCGTTCGCCTGGCTGCGGGCGCGGCGCGTTGATAGCGAATCCGCGTAGTCCCATCTGTCGGTACTGGCAGCGGCGGTACGTGTGGCCGGCCTCTCCGCAGTGGTAGCAGAGCGGGCGGTTGTCGGGGGCACGCCAGACATCGGTCTTCCTCGGGTGTTGCGCTGGCCGACAGGTGGTCGTTAGGGCGTCGGTGGCGGCGGCGGCGTCTGGCGACGGTACTGCGGCGGTGTGGCGTCTTGGCGGGGGCGTGGAGGAGGAGCATGACGGCGGGCTGCAGCAGCATAGCTTAGCTTGCGGCTGCGGCTCTGCTAGCTGAGGCGCGCCGAGTGAATGCTGGATCCCCTGGCGCACGACGTCGGCGATGGACTCTACTTGAGGTTGCGACGTAGGCAGAATTTTTCGCAACTCCTCTTGCACGATTGCTCGAATCGTCTCACGCACGTCGGCGGGTCCTAGGGCTTGAACGTTGGCGTAGCTTGTAGCCGAGAAGCTGCGGTTGTATTGCCGCGTTCGCATGTCAAGCGTTTTCTCGATCGTGGAGGCCTCCGATGCAAATTCAGCGACCGTCTTCGGTGGGTTCCTTATCAATCCAGCGAAGAGTTCCTGTTTGACACCCCGCATGAGGAACCTCACTTTCTTCTCTTCGGGCATACTTGGGTCGGCGTGTCGAAACAGGCGATTCATCTGTTCCGTGTAGATGGCAATATTTTCGTTGGGTAGCTGCACACGGTGTCCAGCATAGCCGCGGCCCGTTCCTTGCGGACCACGCTCGTGAACGTGCTTAGGAACGTCGTCCGGAAGAGATCCCATGTTTGTAGGGCGGATTCTCGGTTCTCGAACCACGTCCTCGCGGCGTCTTCTAGGTAGAAGTATACGTGGCGCAGCTTGTCCTCGCAGTTCCAGTTATTAAATGTTGAGACCCTTTCGAAGGTCTCGAGCCACGTCTCGGGGTCTTCACATGGCGAACCACGGAACGTCGGCGGCTCCCTGGGTGGCTGCATCACGATCGCCGTAGGGGGCACTGCGTCAGTCATCGTCTCGGCGGTCGATGTGACGGTCTTCGGCTGCCTGGCGTTTTCGGGAAGGAGCCCGTACTCTGGTTGTAATCCCTTCTGCCGGCGGCTGGTTCGAGGATCCGGTTTGTCGTTAGAGTCGTCTTCTTCGCGGCTTGGGTTTGGGTCAGCGCTCCGCGGTGGCGTCCGGATCATGAAGCAGCACCTCCACCAGATGTCACGTGGTCGTGACCTCGACGAAGGCAGCAGTGAACACGTCCGAGATGAAACTCTTTATTTGGCCGAACTTGTGGCCGAGAAACTAAAAGTCAAACTACAGCAATACACTGATAGCGGCGGACAGAACGTCGACCGTCGATCAACTGACAAGCAGTCAAGCGCGTCGGCTTTTATACAGGCGCCATCGAACTTTCCAGCGATATCGCTGGTGGCGGCGTTATCTCTCGACAAATCTGGAATATTATCGTGCGGCGCGCAATCTTAACAGATTGTTCAAAACAATCGCGAAGCTTCCTACACATCACGGCGAGGCCTGCGCAGCGCGTTGCCCACAGTCTTTGTGGGTGAAGCTTACACTCATGAAATATACGACTCGCGGCAATATTGCCCATACCATACAGCGCTTCTCAAGTAATCTTTCCTGTCGTGTAGGAATGGCAGGACGAACATAACGACACGTGTAATTGTCACGCACAAAAAAAGCAGACATGCCGACCGGATCACCAAAATATTTGGGCACTATCCTCGAGCGATCACTGAAGTAATAAACGCAAGCATTTCTAGGACAAGCCGGAGATTCGTTTCGCCACACCTTGAGCCCTGCTCTGCTACACATAGAAGCTTACACAGGCTTCACAGTCCTATATGGAAGTCTTACGCCGTGTATACAAAAGAAATCGGTTTCTAATACGCAATAAAATTGATTGGGCGATCCTTGCCTAGCACGGTTTCGAGATAGTTTCATTTGAACAAACTGGCCCTCTGCGTATACGCACGCCTCCGCAAGTGGCCTCGCACGGAAAATAACACGCAGAGAAGGAAACAACAACGTCTTTAGACGCATCTACACTGGCAGCTTTTGATTGCAGACATGAAACCAACACCTTCCAACTAGGTGCCCCATTCTACTGTCTTCATTTCTTCTGCGTAAAAGTCTGTTGTTCTTCGCCATGAAGGTTCACATGTCGCAAAATCGTTTCTACGTTGTTTTTGTAGCGTTTTAATATAATAGTACTTGCCCGTTTATTTTTCTTAATGCATTAGTAGGAATAGTAGCTGAAAGCCAAAATATAAAGAAGAAATGATAGTAGAAACATCAATTCAGGACTTTCAATCTCGTGCGTTGTGGCCGCGTTGCGATGAAAGCTCGTCCTCCCTGCGTGGAGGGAGCCTCATCGTCTGCAGGCATTTTCATAAAGTTGTTCTCTCTCTCTCTCTCATTCTCTGGACTTTCAAACATACATAAGTTCCAATTACGGCTTCAATGTGCACCTTTTGAATAAGTTGTTCCTTTGTTCCAGACATTAATCATAAACTACGCACGGGTTACGTATTGCGAGCATGTTATTTCCGCAGAATTGGGGTGCATGTACAATGGAAAACACGTACTCGCACAGAATATGCTTCCAGAAAAATATTTTAATCATAAACATGAAACACTGTGTGAGCGCACTGACCAATGAGTACCCGTAATAAAGTTTGTGTGCCATACGAGGAGGAACTAATGCGATGACTGAACATCCGCGCGTTGATATTTCTGGTGAGCAAAGTTTGTTCGACCATTGTTGTTGATTCTGAAATTTCCATTCATAGAACAGGTACAGCTAACTCATGCAAAACCTTATCGATCATCGGTTATTCTTTCGCCATAATGGCTCCCACGCTCCGGCGAAATCCTGCCCCAGCAGCAAATGCCGAGGTGTCCACGGATGCAGTGTCACGCAGACAATTGAGTTAATTTTCCGTGAAGGCATCGGCCGGCCGCATAACTTTCCTAAATTGAACACATATCAAATGCTATATCGACGAGAGAACCACATACGGGGCACATTCCAAAAGCAACCATGTAGCTAAACCTCCAAGCAACACTTGTGCGTTATTACTGCTCGAAATGGCTGAGCCAGAAGTTGCGAAAACGAAGAATACCTTTAACATGCTTAGCTCCTCTGGCTTTGACCTCTGATGTCCACAACATCGCAACATCCATTGTTGTAGTAGTCGTACATCTTTGTCGAGAAACTATAACCATGCAAGTACTGGCACGTATCGTGAAACTTCACGCCAATAAATTATACACGAATATTCAACACGTAAAAAAAACAAAAAACAAAAAAAATATGGATGTGGACGAGTTGGCTGCCCATCTTGTGTACACTGGTTGTGTTTTTCCTTCTTTCTCTAATCCATCGTACTTTTTTCTTCCTTTCCGCACTTTAAATGCACTGCGTTTCAGAAAGCACAGAAATAAAGCTCAGTTACTTTTTCAGTCGAAACTCCATATTCTCCATGTCTCACTTCTACGGACTACACCAGAGCACAATTTTTTTCCGCTCCCTTGTTTCTTTCTTTTATTTATTCACTCTATGCTTGCGCCTTTGTAACAGCACACAGTTACCTCTCATTCAGATGGGTCACGATAGTGAGCGTATTGTATACAGCGCCGGACAACCGCTGCACAAGGCATGGAACAAAGAATCATTCGTGGCCACCATGCGTTCGTAAGTGCGAAGTAGTACAGTAGCATCCAGGTCGCTATCAATCGCCTGCTCGCTATCAAGCGGCCGCGACCTTCATCTGTTGTAAGCTGGTTCAGTCTGCTTTGGTGAATGAGATGAGCTTTGTAGTTAACATAGTTACCACAGTTATTGGAGCTACCCCTTGTATTGCGCTTATGAGCGTGCCTTCAATTGTTGTATTCGCTGGCGGCGCAGTTGGAGGTGTCATAACGTAGGATGCAGCCGCAGCGTGGCACAAAAGAGGATGGTTCTAGAAAAAAAAAAAAATTGGGGGACCCTTAAGCTTCGCCTTTAAGAGTTGAACGTAATAGCGAAATCCGGCCCCTAGTGCGCACTTCAACCACTAAGTGCATATTTAATAATGTGTATTGTTACACACACGTACACAGAAACACACGCGCGCGCGCGCGAATGGTACATAGGTTTTTGATCTGAAGCAAGAGTCGCATTTTCCTCCAAGATACACGCCGCGCGCTCGCCATCTCGGAGGCCATGAAGAGTCTCACAATGCCTCACAGATGGCAGCACATTATCTAGCGTTTGCTGTTTGCTTGATCAACGTCTCCATAGAGTTAATATACTGACTCTAGAAAAAGCTGGGCCGCGAGACCTATAACCACAAGAACGCTGACATCTCGGAACGTTGTCATTCTTGCCATCACATATCAATCCTAAAGAAGCATCTGCACAATTAAAAACTTGCGGATATTGTTTTGTGTTTATGTTGAATACTTCTACGAAAGAATACGACGGCTATTTATGCAATTTACTGCGCGCGGAAAGGAGCGTTTGCAGGCTGTTAACTATATGGCACCATCATATCACACGTCGCGCGTACGCGTGTGGTGT
The DNA here is from genome assembly GCF_013339695.2 of Rhipicephalus sanguineus. NCBI lineage: Eukaryota > Metazoa > Arthropoda > Arachnida > Ixodida > Ixodidae > Rhipicephalus > Rhipicephalus sanguineus. The sequence goes on along the minus strand of NC_051180.1, from coordinate 91,053,594 downwards.
GCTTGCGGCCGATTGCGCCGGTTTGCGCGTCCTGAAACTTCGTTCACAGTCGTGTATCTCGTATTTGTCACAGTGTCCCGTTGTGTGCGTTTTTCTGTCGCCGCATACCCTCGACTTCATGTGACAGCCCTTTTTTCTTTCAAGCTGAAAACTTCAGTGCAAACCAGGACGGCGACGGCAAGAAGAGATGAGACAAGCCGGGAAAGTTATTTACAACTATAGTCGGTGACAGCCTAAGAATAAATATAAGCTCCGCCCACGAGGCCGCATTGCTCATATTTTCCATGCCTCCGCGCAACAGACGAAGTAGTTTCCTAACAATGACAATAATGTTCACCGCATATAAACTTATTTTGCAATACTGCACTGATACTGAATAAAGAAAGCAAGCTAGATAAAATAAATTTGAAGTGTACGGAGTTCACGCGTCCAGCATAACAATATACGTGTTGTTTAAATCGCACACCCCGCACAGTCATCTCGGAGTCTATACGAAGAGTAATGTACATCTCAAAGGTGATGTTTCTGAGCAGTAGCTATTTTGGTATTAAACAAAGAATGCCAGATGTAACATAAAACTTAAAATAAAGGAATCATTATTTACGGTTTCACAGAACAAAACACGGACATTAATCGCATTTAATAAAGTCGTTTCTAATTTTTTTTAGCGAAACTTTCGCTGCCAGTTTTCTTCACTGTCTGCTGTAACTATGGCAACTGTGACTCAAAGGGAAGTATGGCGAAGTAGTCCGAGATTGCCTTTGTGAATTTCGACTCTTGTGTTGCCGTAATACCGAATTTGCGTCTCTAGTCGCCGTGCTTGTCATCATGTTTGAGGAAAACGCCAAGGCTTCATTTGAAATCTTGTTTCAACGAAATAAAGCGTGTAGCACACATGGCGTTTAACTGTGGAGGTCATTGCATGCGTTACCGTTACTTTCATGCCAAGGAGATGTACGCAGCTAAATTGGAGTTGACTAAAGCTTTACGCGGGATTGTTTCTCGCTTCTATAACTTGCACTGGCACTGCCATTACCCCTTAAGCCCTTGAACGTTGAAGTTTTTAATTATTTATTATTTACTTATTACATACCTGCGTCGCCCCAGTCGGCATTACAGCAGGGGGGCCCACTTTTACTGGAAGAGCCCCCCCCCCACCTTATATATGTGTGTATCTGTGGGATTATATATATATATATATATATATATATATATATATATATATATATATATATATATATATATATATATATATATATATACACTGAGACTGCCATCGGTTGCCGTAAGACAAATAGGAAAAGGATATGCGCTTCTCAAAAGACAGTTGATTTGTCAACGTTTTGATCGGAGATGGATCTTGATCAAGGCAAAATTTACGAGGCTTCGATGCGCTTTTATAGCATCGTCGTCCGTGCAGGTAAGCGAGGAAAAAGAATAAACAATAAAAATGTAGAAATGAAAAAAATCAGTAGCCAAAGACCACACATATACACTAGGACATAGTACAAACACACGCATCTTAGAAGAAAAAAAAAGGAAAACATATAGATGTCAATATAGATAATATCGGTGGGCACAATCAGAAAGTACATCCGTTTCGTACATTGTCAAGCCCCACCTCTTCGGCTCCCCCCTCTTCATTTGTTCGTGAAGCATAGTGAGGGGTTGAGGCTTCAGAAGAAGGGATAAGCGCTTAAACAAAAGGGTCTATGCACTATGAGCTTCACGAGTTTAATATAAACAAATTATCACTGCGTTACACATGCACACAATACACGCGAAATGCAAAAAAACGCACGTTAGACAAGACAAGAATTCCAAATATGATATCGTGAAGTATGATGCAACGCCAATAAAAACAAAAGCTTTTTTTTTCACTCAATAATAGTTTGAGAGGCGTTACTTCAGTTACGATCACGATCCATGCAATCGATGTGTCACAGCGAGCGCATTATTTCACGGTTTGAAGACAACGATTACCTCGCACGGCGTTTCTCATTGCAAGGCGTTCGTGCATCGAGCGTGAGACTTACGCGACGGGCACTTCAACCCAGCACATCATTCTGGGCCGGTGGAACTGAATTCCCGTTAAGACGACGCAACTGCGCCAATAGGCACACGTCACATAGTCACACACGCACCAGATGACCACAATTATCTTCCTGTAATGCACACACCACTGCATATGCTCTACACCTGGTTTGTTTACTTTCGCATTGTGTTGCGCTAACGGGCTATGTTGGTCGCTTTCCTCTCTCACGCTTCGTCCGCACATACGTCACTTACATAGGCGCACAGCACGGCGCATATCACAATAGATCACCAAGATTCCAACGTTGCGAGCTCCAAGTAACACACACACACGCGCACATGTAGCAACGCTAATGCCATGGCTTTTGCGGGCGGTAAATCGTACACAGACGCGCACATTCCGACTTCACTTTCACCTCACTGCACACGAATGAACGCGACGACAATCGTCGATGTGGTGACCCGCAGGCGATATGCTTGGTGTTTCCGAGCGATGGAGGGAACACACGCCGTGTTGCAACTTGAAGCTGCCGAAACGACGGAACGCGGTAAAGCGTTGTAAAACACTCCGAGCTGCTGCAGCTTCGGCGAACTCCAAACGCCGCAGTCACAAGCTTCTACTGCATCGGATGACGATCGGCGAGGGTGATGTTGGGTACGTGCGGATAAGAGTAGGAAACAGCTTCTTCTGGAAGAAACAAACACCTCAGGAAATTCGAATTGACGGATATCGGTGTCGGTGCAGCGGTACCTCGCGTCGTCGTGAACGACGCCATGTTGCATTCTTCATTGGTTCGTCTTAACCGTTACGTCATAGTAAAGAGCGGCCGTAGTTGGACGCGCATAACACAAATGGACAGCGGTATACTTTTTATTCTTAGCTTGTCACCGACTATAGTCGCAACCGATTTTTTTTTCGACTTTTTAACGGCGATAAAGCTTCGTGGGCCGTGTAACTTTAGTTTCGATTGAAGCTTTCGGGAGATGTCTCACTCACATTCGCCGCTGCATGCTGCAATCGACATTTTTCTGCTTTGCGGCTCTCTGCGCTGAAGTACGGCAGCAATGAGCTGAAAAAGAACGTGGATACAGGTGTCTCGCCATTGCAAGTCGAATCAGCGCGCGACCACGGCCTACGGACTTTGCTTCGAGCTGCGAATCTGTCGAGTGACCTTTGTGCCAGCGAACGGAGAAACTTTGGTAGGGAGTGCCTAGTAAAAACCATGCACAAACAGGTGGAAATGTTAACTGTTAGCAACCGGACCAGCTGCACAGACAACCGTACACTAATACACGGCTTCACGCATCAAAACACAGCTGATGTTCTCTGCACAGCACGTGGCTGGCTTAGGTTGGTAGATTAAAACTGATTACTACCGTCAAATATAGCGAGCATCTCAGGGTCTGGCAACGCTGGCAACGATCGTTTTGTTCCATCATGGCGGAACCCATGCGGTTATAGGTTTCAATGCATGGGCCCTATGGGGAGCTTTTCCTCTAGAGTCAGTATATTAACTCTATGAACGCCTCCTCTGGAAAGCTGGCGTTGGCTTGATATGTTTTCCGCTAGATGGACATAGTTGTCCATTTTTAGAGCTGTTTGAAAGTTCGTGTGTGCTTTTAGCGGCGATGGCTGCACTATCCCGGCCTTTTTCGACGTAGTTTGATTGCCTCCCAAATGCGCCTACAAATCGCCGAATGGGCTCGTTTTCGTCGTGACACCTGTCGCAAAATGCGTTAAGGAGACTCCTTCCACTACATGGCATTTATGTAGTGTTTTTTTCCGAAGCAGCTGCAAGTGACATCGTGGCTTTGTGGTAGGATACCTGCTTGCCACGCGAAAGGCCCGGGTTCGATCCTCAATGGGACCGAAAGTTTTATTCTTTATTTTATTTGCTTCTTTCTCGATTTTTCGCTCACGGACGATTTTTCGCTCACAACCAACGGTGCCGACACCGACGCCGACGGCGGAATTTCTGCGACACGAGCTCTCTAACGCTACCGCGTTAATAAGGTTAAGCCAGCCTTTGCTATGGAATGGCTGCACAGCCGGGCGGTTACCCAATGCGTAGATGTTGAGCTATAGAGAGATAAGACATTATGGTCTTCAACGTACGCGATTTTCAACGCGGAAATAAAGGCTACAGTGAAGCTCGCTTAGGTGTTCCTATTTGAAGATGAAGCGCAAGAAGCACAGTAAGCTAAAACACACGTGCTGTACTATCAGCCAGAGTTTCATTTTGCGCCCTACGTTTCATGGATGGAGGTGCATAAAACAAATGCATGTGTGCTTCATATACACGCAAGCCCGCACATACGCACACGCTTGCGCACTCATGGCACAGGAACACACACGTACACACATGCCCACAAATCTTGATTATCCATTGGTCGGTGGTGTTAGAGTCCCGCCATGCGTTCGCCGCTGCGCTCCATGTTCACCGGTGGAGTGCTTTTCCTTGTGTGCGTTGTGTTATTTAGTTTAGTTATTACTTTGATAATTTTCTCTCTTCTGGTGGAAGGTGTCTCCCCAGTTGCCAAACAACGAAAGAAGTAATATTTCTTGTTTGCTGCATACAGATGCAATCTTACGATTTTTCTGAGTTTTCACCTTTGTGCGCGTCTCCTAGTCTTTGTCTTCTCCTTTCAAAGGCTGCTCCTTCCTCGAGCGCTTATGAAGCCATGATTGTCACTTACTCGCGTTTTAGAGCGCAGCTTGTAGGCGCCAGTTCCTGCGTTGGACGGCGTCGCCGTCGGTGGCGTAACTGATAGACATGAAAGAGTAACCGGTAGACATGAAAAAAATAAAATCAGGTAAAAAATACCCACGATCGAATGGGATTTTAATATGGGCCCTCTGCGTGGCAATTGAGTATTCTACCACAGAGCCACACTGGAGCTCGAAACTAATTTGCAAAAGAACCCAATAAAGGCGTCATCTCGGACAAGGAATCGCGTTAACCTATGTAATATAGCGTGGCAGAAGAGTAAAATAACAACCAGTCGCCAGACAGTGGTAATTGCTCAACGAGTGCGTGCTTTAACGCTTCCATCCACTGCAAAGGGCTCAGCCATATTTATTTGTCATCATCAGCCACCTGCAGCATAACAAAGTGCACATAATACCTTACAGAATTGTAGCGGGTACCTAATAGTATAATCGTCGCTGAATCATCGGTATCCTAATTGTCGGTGAATTTTTCTTTACTTTTTTGGTATTTGCGCGATGTTTCAAATGTAGAAAGGAACTTCACGTCTGGAAAGGTTCACTGGCTGCCAATCATGGTCGTTATAAACAAGCAGCAACCCTTCTTTTGTAAGAAATCGCGAAGAACCTGCTGTGGTAAAAAGCATATAGCATTCCCACAATTATTCCCTGCATTTAGCAGTATCTGCCTCCCAACCAGAATCAAACAGACGCACGCGCGCAACCACTCACAGCCTTTAGAAGATTCTGACTACGCTTGCAGTACACCGCCTTGAGTTTTTGCGAGGCGGCGGCAAATTTCGCCTTAACACAGTCTTTCTAAACACATGCATGTTCTACGCTTCCAAGCATTCGCACAAATGCGAGACTGCCTCTTCCCAATACTGCACCACAGTGTTAAAGACACGTACACACAAAACACCACGTTCTGACGTGCCTCCACTGACAGCCGGATCTGCATACGTGACTAGGCAAACTTTCTCTTGAGAACACGCTCGAACGTGAGCAAGCAAAATGCAACGACGCCTGACAGTCGCTGAGAGCCACTGTCTCGTCGTGTGAGATTGTAGATTACCTTATATCGAGCTTTATTCCGGAGGAACGCAATGACAGCGCCTCCTATTTCTTTTTGACGTGCAGAACGACCTACGAGCGTGAAAGGAGTGCAGACAGCGTATCGTTGTTCACTGGGCGTGCAAAACAAAGCGAAGGTACTCGGTAGACTTCCACGGAAAGAACACTCGGATAGACGACGCGGTTCGCATGCCTGAGGAAGCAGCCCAGGCAGCACACAACGTTGGGCCGATATTGGTTTTACGGTGGCTGTGCGCGGCCCCACCTCGGGCCCGCATTGCCAGCCCGGCGCCGACATCGGCGGAGCCGCTGACATTTGCTGGCAAAATTGGGCCGATTTCGCCGCCTTTCAGCCGATGTTGGTATTTCACCGGCAACATTGGGCCGAGCTATCCGACCTTCTGCCATCTTCCCGCCGATATCGGCTCAGCCGATTTCTTTCACCGGCAACAATGGGCCGAGTTTGCCGGCGTTTTGCTGCTCTCCCGCCGATATCGGCTTAGCCGATGGCTCTCACCGGCAACATTGGACCGAGTTAGCCGCTGTCTTGCCGTACTTTCGCCGACATCGGCCGAGCCGATGGTTTTCACCGGCAACATTGGGCCGAGCATGCCGTCATTCTGCCGTGCTTCAGCTGACATCGGCGGAGCCGATGGCTTATCGACGATGTTGGAACTTTCTTGTCTTCCTTCAGACAGTTATACATGCCCTGTTGAGAACGTCCTCCTGCGTCGCGGCGCTCCAAAAGTCCTCGTCACCGACAGATGTACGGCTTTTACAGCAGAGCTAACGCAAACCATCTTGAAATAGAGCCACACAAGTCACCGACGGACATGACCCGCAGGCGAATGGCCTCACCGAGCGGGTAAATGAAACCCTCGCCGGCATGCTGGCAATGTACTGTACGTCGAACACATGACATGGGACGCCATAATATCTTCCGCACATAACCTGAAGTTAACACGGCAGTGTAAGAAACGGCGCACATATGACGCCGTTCAAACTAGTTCACGGAAGCCCCTCAACGACGCTGGACGCCGTGTTGCCGGCCGTCATTGACGAGAATAACCTGGACGTTGCGCTCTACCTTTAGCCCGCCGAAGAAGCCCGGCATCGCCCGCCTAGGATACAATCGTAATGCAATAGAGCATTAGGCGCTTGAATATTTGTAGCTTAAGCTGTAGAATACCGCTGTATAGATTGCTGTACTAGCACAAATAACAAAGTTCAAATTTTGTACCGTGCTAATGCCGCACGCACGACTCGGGGCGCGAAGTATCGCCGACTGTATAGCTTGCATTCTCTTATTAGTTTCTGCTATGACAATGACTGACAACTATCACTAGCACAGTCACTTTTCTACCAAAAAAAAGGTGGTCTTTAGAAGAATAACTGACTCAAATTAGATGGCCACTTCGTTGACCAGTTGTTCAACGCTATCAAAAATGTTGAAACGTTATAACACATACCAATAACTTCATGGGCCAAATTCGAAGTACTTCTGTTTCGTAAATGTTTTTGCCACTGGTCGGCCGACTTCGCTAATGTATCCAGCATCAAAATTCACCCAAACATTCCCGCACGAATGCTTTTAGCGGAAGAAGTTTTATGTGAATACTAATTCTGTGCATAAATCGAGCCCGTCATCATATTTATAGCGCTATATCCTTTCAGCCGCTGAATGTGTGCCGCCAGCGCTCATATACTACACGGACAGTTTCCGATCTCTGTGTTTACACATATTTACTCACGCGCGTGTTTGGGTGAAGCGTAACAAGCGCATTTGCTTCAGTGATGTCACATAATTTTACTTTATGAAAATAGTAAAAGCTCAGCAAGGCGTGTTGCTGAGCTAGTTGGTTCATTACTTGAGAAAAATAGGTATGGTGCAAAAAAGACCGGGCGAAGTGAAGACACGTTTTGTCGTTTGAATGTTTACAAATCAACTAGCCCGCTGACCATCTTTAACGAACTGACAAACACGTGTTTGCCACGTGTTTGTCAGTTCGCATTTGCACTTCGTTGCCGTCCATTTTGCGACATACATATCTTTTTCAAGTAAAAATTTCGCTCGACGATTGCTTCCCACGTGCTTTCAGAAACAGTCGCATAAAATTATTATTATGGCACGTGAAATACGATGAAAAATGCGGCTCCAACGTGGTGTACGCAAAGTTTTCATGCAGCGACATGTGGCAACAAGTGATGCATTGAAAATTCGACGAACGCCTTTCTCAAACGGCATGCCCATAGACATGCTGGGGGGATCGCACACCATTGTGGTAGGCTGAGCCGTGCTTTCAAGAAGGGAGAACTCGCATATTTTTTCGTCTTCGTCAACCTCTACCCCCCCCCCTCCCTCCCTTCCCCTCGTTCAGCGGCATTGTCGCGAAACTCGCTTGACCATGCAGGGTAGGGTAGCCGTCCAGACGGCGGGACAATCGTAGCTGCGGGAGCAGGTTTTTTTCACTCCGACCAGCAGAATTCTTCAAGAAGTGCGGTGTGTGGACATGAGTGGTGGAAAGTCAAAATCGTGCACGAGACGGATACGCGGCAGGATTCCGGCATTGTTTTCGGCAGAGATCACCGCAGCGAGAAACCAGTGGCCCCTTGCTTCCATTCTCACCTCATATAAGGCCGCGTGTTCACTGCTGTTACGTGTCACCATATTTTTCTTCTCTTCTTATCGCGTATTCTCTATTGACCATCGTGTTTTGTGTATTCTGATATGGTGCGCTTACATTTTTTTATTCACTCGTGTTTTTAGCGATCCAACGGGCACACGTGAGTGGTTTTTATGCACGATTCCTTGCTGTTCCAATCTTACCTTTAGATTAGGAATGCGTGCGTGTCTATCTTGTTTAGATGTAGAGTTCATGGGATCTTGTGGTACCGCTCGCAATGTTTCTCGCGTCGCGTGCAGCAGTTTATCCATCTTTTTGGCCCTTAAGATATCACTGAAAAAATTGCAATTCCCACTTAAAGAATAACGCTAATTTAATTGCCAGTCATGTGTTGCGAATGCCTACCGTTCCTTGGTGAACTTAATAAACGTGGGGGGGGGGGGTGCTTCTCTGCTCGTAATTAGCTCACGCATATACACAATCTTCTAGTCTAGTTGCCACTCTTAATGTTACTTTTTCGGCAAGCCGCCTAACATTATCTTTCTTTTTCGGGTCCGTCTTTAATCCTACTTTAATGCTGCCTTCGTTTACATCTCCAGAATTTTTTTCGTGATTCGGCACCGTCGTTACTGAAAAGCGCGATATCGTCCGCAAAACGCAGGTAGCTAAGATATTCTTCGTTAATCCTTATTCCTATTTTTGCCCGTTCTAGTTCTTTCAATATTTATAGTGAATGTGCCGCGCATAACGTTGAAGAGATTGTAACTCTTCGCATAGGTGTGCGCACAGTGGGGCAGGGGGGCGGCCGGCCCCCGTAGTCACTTAAGAAGAGGTGGGCGCAAGGTCTGCCAAACACATTGACTTAATAGGGAGGGGGGGGGGCGCCGCGATGAACCTTCGCCCCCCCACCCCCTCTGAAGGGGAACCCTGCTCACGCCTATGCTTTGCGCCTGATCCCATTCTCGATTAGGATTGTCCTTTTTTTTTGAGGAATACGGTGGCTGTGGGGTTGTTTTAGATGTTGGCTACGGTATCTATAGATGTTTAGATATTCCCTTATGGCATAATTATTCCGGAACTGCTGGCGTGTGTTCATATCTGTGAATAAATTTGTGTTTATCACCTTGCAAATGTGTTGTTCCTTAATTTCTCAGACGCATGCGTAGTTGGTGCAGCAGGCCTTTCATCAATTTAGTTTTGTTTGAGACAATATTGACTTTCGTTCTCGGCCTTGCACGGTTCGACAGAATTGTGGGTCCTAATCGCACACTAAGACATCAGTGGAGCAGTCGTTCTAATTAGGAAGCATTTTTCGAATATGGCAGCAATGGCAGTCGATGAATGTCGTTGGGCCGCTAATAGTCTATTTTAGCGCTGCTGACTTACAGTACAGTAACCACAGTAATACCGAACTGCCGTGGTCGGCACGCAGCCATTTTACTTTATAACACATGTATCAGCCTGCCTGATCAAGTTACTTTACGCATCCAGCAGCTACCGCCGGTGTCTCCATATAAACTAGCTACGTGCCGGCCACGACGGTACAATACTACCGTACTTAACGCACGGTAAGCCACCACTGCTAAAACATAATAACGGATGTAAACGGTCACGCCGGCGGCTACCCGACGTCGGCGGGGCCGACACCGCGCCAGCATCGGCTAGCATACATAGGCCCAATGACGGCTTGCCATCATCGGCTGCATAACGGCAGGCCCGTCTCGGACCGACGCTGGCTAGCCCACGTCGGCCCGAAGCCGGCAAGCCCGCATCGGCCCAAAGGCGGCTAGCCGACGTCGGGCCGATGCGGGTGAAAGTAGCGCGAGCGTGATTTGCCGACGTGGGGCCAATATTGCTGCCGTCATTTGCCGACGTTGGGCCGAGATCGGTCCAATGGCGGCGTGCTGCCTGGGAGGCTTCTCGCAACGCAGGAGTCGGCGCTTCTCACTTTTCTGATGTAGGACTCACGCTTAAAGGACGTGAATGAAGGACGAACTTCTTGAGAAATAGTGTGGGATGTCGTGATTGTGTTACCGCTCCATGTAGTCGGGTGGCGAACTCATGTTTGAATTCTGCCATGTTTCTTGGCGTTACCGACAAAAAGCACGCTGTTCTATAAAAATAAACGCACCCACAAAGACAGTCATTGCTCCACGAATGCATGCAAAGAGAGCTTGCAAAGAGGAGTGAAGAAGGGGGTGAAATGAAAGCTGCATTCATTGCTTCTATTGCAAAACGCGCGAACACATATACTACAATGGAACCGGAATCGCCAACTACCTACATGGTTGGAGTGAAGGCGTGTACAGACATCGGCGTTTTTTAAGCAGGCATGAAGGTTGCCTCTGAAATTGCTCCTGAGTTCGTATTGATGTAACAGTTTATAGTACAGCTCACAATTCTTTTTCAAATGGTCGTATATAGCTTAATATCAAAGCGTGAATTCTTTTGTAACTTAGCATTAGACGACCTTTGCATCTGTGTAAAGCTGAAGTTCTGAAACATTTGCGCAGTTTTACCCTTCCAGGCTTTGTAATCCTCACTGAATATATCGTCAATATAGGTGAAACCAAAATCATACCAGGTACACTAACGCTACTACTGCATTAATAATGGGCCAATCAAATGATGGTTTACTTCATACTGCAAGCTTACTAATAGCAATATTAGATGAATAGGCACAATATAACGGTATTCATACTTCAGTGAGCTAAAACTGGCCATATTTCGATATAACATAATTTAGTAAACCGGAAGAATTAAAAGAGCCCCTTTGTATTGAATTAAGAGACCGAAAGCTGAAGTTGTAAATGAATTAAGAGACACTCCACGCGGATGCTTGCTAGCCACCTAACTGTTTTAACTGGGTAGTTTCCGTGATGAAGATATCAGTAATTGGGAAGACATCGTTGGTTGCGTTTATTGTTTTAACTTCTACAGAGCCCTGTACCCATTAGCCATATTCACTAGTGATAATGTGCTGAAGGCTGAGTTAAGCGCCATCACTTCGGTATCCACCTGCAGATAAAGTACGAAGGAGCTTCCACATTAAAGCAAGTCACAATCATGATTTATTAATAGGACATGATATTGTACCTCCAATCAAACTGTGACCGTTTTAATAAACGATTGATAGGAGTCGAACCGCGATACCTCAGTACCCTATTTGTAGGTCGGAACAAGGTACAACCATATTCTGAGCAAGAACACTAAAAAAATGTGTAAACATGCAAAGAAGAAAAAAGACGCCCCGGCTAGCTTTGCATGTTATTGCTGTTGCAAGGCTAAAGACACAGCGGAGCTACGTTTTTTTGTTATTCGATGGCTTTGCTAAGGTGTTGCTATAGTTTCGCTGTAGTTTTGGCTAGCTCACCACTGGAACGCCTACAGCGCTCTGGAACGTCTGTGGTAGCATTGGTGAGCATCATAGCGCTCCATCTCTAGCTTACTTTCCTCTGGAACGCCTACCACGCTCTGCAACGTCAGTGTCACGCTTACCGCGCTACAAGAAGAGAGCGCGTGCTGGTTCATGATGATGATAGGTTTCGCATTTATCACACATATTACGCTCGACTTAAACAGCTCAGCTGCTTAAATAAACACGGAAGGCAAATTACCTGAGGGGCCCGTTTTCGTTAGAAACAATCACAAGCATCTAAAAAATGATAAAGCCAGTAAAGCATAGGGCCCAATATATGTAATACACTTAATTGCAGTTGAGTAATTTTGAAATGAAGCGAAATCAAAGTAGACGAGACAACCAGCCGCTGATGTGGACCCAGCACACAACATTACGAATTGGGACATAAGAAATGCCGTGTAAAACAATTATCGAGACGAACGAATACACGAAAAGATTAAAAGTGTGCAAGTTTATGTCATGCTGTGTGACGGCTAGCGGATCTACTTGTATAATACAAGCCTTGACAGATATCGACTAGCTGTTGCCTAGTGTTTTGTCTGACCCTATCCTTATGAAAGGGATAATTGACAAGCACTCTCTTGTAGCACAAAGCCACAATCAACTCTATACGGTGTTCGCAAGGAGGAAAAGTTGAAGAAAAACTTGTCCTGGTCAGGAGAATAAACCCGGGACCAACGCCTTCCCCGGCGCAATCGCTCTATAAATTAAGCTAACCAGGATGCTTGCAATTGGCAACGCGAGGGCAAATTAGTCAAAAACTCGAAGGATATGGGCACAGAACCGTGCAAATTCCGTTCAGCAGAACTCATTTGCAGGAACCTATCTTTGTCGGCTTGCCTTTTGGTAACATAGAGACCGTGCTCATTCTCTTCAGTGTTGGCTACAGTTGGCACACGTCGACCACATTTCGACAACCTCGGTCTCATAGCGCACACGCCGATACGGCTATGACGGATGGAATGCTTCCCACACACTATACAAAAAATATGTTGCAATATTAAGAACGGAACTGTTTAAACTTTTCGTTTGTCCGTAGAGAGTAGACCAGAAACGTCGCCTTGCTAAGACGTCACTGCGAGTTGCCTAGCAACCACCTAGTATAGCTGTGCCTCGCTTCGCATAAAGGAGAACCACCTGATTGAGTTACTACAGGCCAGATAACGAGAAAAAACGAGAAAAAGAGAAAAAGGGAAAGAAACACAGAGAAAAAGAGGCAACGAAAAAGAGATAAATAGAGAGAGAGACAAAGAAAGAGATACAAAAAAACGCCAGGCCTGCGCTGATACCGCAGCACAGTCACAGCGAAAGCTGGAAGAGCGGCGTTTCTAGTGCCCGTTGTAAGCTCTCTTGGGGCTACAATACAAGTACACTGGAACGGTACCCACTACGCCATAAATCACAATTTTTGTGAAGATGGGAAGCACCTACTAAGCCATTATTCGTCATCCGGCGGAGAAGCGAGGCACCAGCTACAGGTCTGTAAGGCATTATGTGCACTTTGTTGACGCGACGACTAACGACGATGAAGAATTATGGCTCAGCCCTGTGTAATGGGTTGGAAGGTTTAAACGGCCCACCAGTTATGTAATTTGCATTCGGTGACGCCCGGTCGCTATTTCCCTCGCCCGTCATGCTGTATAACATACGTTGACGTGGGACAGAGACGGAGGGGGGGGGGGGAAGAACTTTACTGAGACCCCGAGGAAATGGATCATGCGCTTATGGGCTTCCTTGGCAACCAACACAAGTGCACTTGCGAGGAACCCACTACGCTATAAATCATTGTAATTTTTTAGAAGTAGGGCACCAGGCACTGTGCCATTTTTCGTCATTCTACAGAGAGCCGTGGTACCTGCTAAACGCATGTAAGGCATTATGCGCACTTTGTTGATGCTGTGCCTGATGACGATGAAGAATTATGGCAGAGCTCTTTGTAATGGGTTAGAAGCATTCAACAACCTACTCGTTGCGCAATTCGCATCGTTTGACGCCTGGTTACAGAAATCGCGTTGTGCGACGCTTGGTGCTTATTTTACTCTTCTACCACGCCATATTGCATATGCTAATGTGGTTCCTTCCCAACATAAAGGCTGTATAGCACCTTTTTGCAAAGCAGTTTCAAGCACCGGCATGGCTCAGAGGTTGGATACTGGGCTCCCACGCAGAGGGCCCAGGTTCGAACCTCGTTCCATCCTGGAATTTTTTCTTATTTCGTTTTTTTTTTCTTATTTCGAGCGATACTGGTTACGGACACGGGCGGCGGCGGCGGCGGCAGCGGCGGCGGCGGCGGCGGCGGCGGACAACTACGGCACCAAAAACGGCCGGTGCAATGATCTCATAACAGCTTTCGCTCTAAAAAGAGAAAGTGAGAGAAAGTGAGCAGATCATAACCTTGAATAGTATGATATAGCCAGGGGGAGGAAAAGGAAGTGAGGGTGATGAGGAGAGAAAGGAGGAGAGTAGAGGGTGAAACATAGCATAGCCATGTGTAGTACAATATAGCAACGGGTGGGAAACAGAAGTGATGGTGAGGAGGAAAGAAATGAGGGGAAGAGAGAAAAGCACAGTGTAGTCTTGTAAAATATAGTATAGAAGGAGTGCGCAACGGAAGTGAGGGAGTGAAGAAAAGGGAAAGAAGGAGGGTAAGGCCACCAGCTCTGCTGTCTCTCCAGTCTTTGCACCACTAGTGCGTAGCTGCCCCAAATTTTTTTCGATCTTCCATTGTTGAAAACTGCATAAATTTGACGACGAGAGTGCCGATTGAAAGAACTACGGTAAATAGGGATGTTTAATGCATGCATAGTTAGTCATAGTTAGCTGCTGCTTATTATTATGGCATTCGAACCCTGAATGCATTGATGAAATACATCACACACCCCACGAAGCGACTTTTTCGCTTCTGCGCATAATAAATACGAATATACATATACCATCCATGAGATGACTCCCAAAGCATACGCAATGCCGCCATTCCCGCAGAATATGTAGGCCGTATATATATATAGGCACTGTATATTGACCTGAAATGTAGTGCCGGTGGGAGATTTCTCTTGTGCGTAGTTGAACAATTGAGATTCGCAGCATTCACGTTAACTAAAAGCGAACTACGGGTTTCTGTGTCTAACCTTCTGCTTCTCATTGCCAATTAGCAGTGATTTTGCTGTGGGAAACACCGGCGCACACTGCATGCTTCGCCCCCTCCACAGGTTTCCCGTTAGTGGAGAGAAGCGAAACTCCCTCCCCTACATGCTTCACCCTTCCCTAATTTTTATTGTTCCTTCAGTTCCTTGTAGGATGAAATAATATAGCTGGCTTGCACTGAGATAGTGAGCTGACATGACATGACAAGAACTTAATTGGAGTCCTGAAGGAATTGATGTTGTCAAGTAGCCTAGAACGATGCAATGTTCGTAGAGAAAACGAGGTTTATTGGAGCGAGCTTGTGCTCCGCAGTAAACTCAAAGAAAATGAAATCGGTGAAGAAGCAGCCAACAAAACGACAACGTACACAGGCGCGCGTCGGCGGAAAGAGAGCGCCGCAGCGTTTCTGCGGCGGGCTTTTTTTGCCTCGGCGTTGTTCTTTTTTTTTTGATGCCATCGAAATATAGCGATAACACTGCGCTAGTTCCGACAGGGCGAAGCGCTCTCCCTATCAAATCAGATGCCCTGGGCGAGCTGCAAAAGAGAGAGAAAGCGAAACACGGGCTTCGCTTCGAACATAGATAAGAACTCTGGCTGCCAGACGCTGGCAACTAAATGCGCAAAAGAGCAAACCAGAAGGCACTGCTCGCGGAAATATGTAAAGGAGCAGGAGAACCCCGCTTCCCACCAGATGAAGTCAGTGTCTCCGCACAAGATGGGACCGGAAGTCTAATTTCCGTCGCGATGTCGTGGGCCCTCTGGACGGCCTGGAGCAGAGTGTGAAGACTGCTGCTCTTCAGGGATTCCTCCCATTGCTCCTTCGTGATGGATGGAGAGGCATTAAGGGCTGTACACAGCCAGAGCATGTGATCCAAAGAGCATGAGTCATGGCCACATGTGGGGCACGACATTTAATGGTCGGGGTCTATATTGTTAAGAGACGAGAAGTGCGATACGAACGGGTTTGCAGAAGTCTGAGTATGCTAGCCCGAGGCTTGTTCAGTTTAGGCTGAGGGGATAGAAATTTTTTCCTGGCCAGACGGTAGGGGGAAACAATTTCGTGAAAAGTACATAACGGATCTTTATAGATGTTGACCGTGTTACGAGCCTCGCTATCCGCGACCGCGCGGTACGTGAAATCGCGTGCTATCCGGTAACCTGCTCGTTAGGTTTACACCTGACTCTGTTAACTGAGACGTCTAGATGGGCCGGGAGCCACGTGATGTGGTACCCTCCTTCGGTGCTCTCCCGGGTTCCTTGAAGTGCTTTGATCACAATTCTGTTCATCTGTTCAGACGCAAGGGCGTTCGAGAAATATCTAACTGCCATGCGCGAGTCCCAGAAGACAATAGCGGGAGCTTTTGCGCTGTGAAAAGCGAAAGCGATCGGCCCTTCCTCCGAACACTCTTACGAACACTCTTTATTTGTACGAACACTCTTTATTGTATGAACACTCTTTATTTGCATTAGCTTTTCTTAGGTCATTCATAAGTCTTGTGTTTTCATCGCCGTCCCAGAACTTCCTCTCGGAACTCTCTGGCAGTCTCTGCTCTCTTCTCCCATTGGTAGAAGTACACGAAAACCGACCAGTTAGAGACCATAGTTTGTACGCGTGACAAAGGTAGTTGCAAGTAGGACAACGCTACTAGGTAGTGTTGTCCTACTCGCATCAAACAGAGCCCTCCACCCCCCCCCCCCCCCGCCTGTGACATAATTTCGCACCCTCAAACAGTGACTGCATTTAGTGTCAGACATGCTGCTGGTAGAATACCTTGATGGCAAGACTGACGGATTTATTTTATATGCCTACCTCTGCGCACACTGTTCACCGTCCAACAACCCCCCCTCACCTTCAAATACCCCTTCCTCTCATTGAAAATGGGAAAGTTTCACCTCTGCAACAGAACGGTGGGTACGTGACACTGGTTCATTACTCTATGGCGCATCAAAATGATTTTGAAAAAAGTAAATTCACAAGAAGAACCTAATAAATTTCTAACAGGGAGCACACAAGACGGCAAGAAACAAAAAAAGACGACAAAGCTGCGTTGCCTTTTACACTGTGCTCGTCAGTGTTTTATACTGGAAATCCTTCTTACTACGCGCAACGAATGATTCTCGGCTAATGCTATTATAAAATGTAGCAAAGTTTACAATGGCTCAAGACGATAGCAGCATCCGATGGGGCGACGCATAAGATATACAAGGCACATTATTACTAATAACTACAAGAAAAGACGCGTAGTCCCGACTCGAGCACATCAAGCGATATAGAAGACTAAGAGGTCGAATTCAACAGCAGAAAGCATTTACAGCTAAAAAGGAGAACCCGGCAGCGGCAGCGGGTCTCATAACACGGCAGTGAGAACAGGGAGAACCTTTATTCAACTAATACACCGAGTGTGTCTAAAAAGAAAGAATCCCTTGGCAGGATATCAAGGAAAATGTCAAATGGGTGAAATGAGAGTTGGATGGCCCTTATTTATAAAGGCATATATAATAAGTATAACTTGAGCAGGTCACTTAGCTTAACCAAAGAAGAAACTGCGCTTAAAAGATGGTGGCAAGTAAAGAACCGACACAGGATGCGCTTCTAAAAACAAATTTTATTGCGCTATGTTAGGCAGGATTTGCAAGCGCGTAGACTGAGGACAGAAGAAGGCTGCATGCAACACAAAGCAGGCGAGACCGTTTGTGAAGTGCGCCGTGGGTGTAGTGTATGAGGTCCCCCTGTCCTGTGGTCGAACTTACATCGGCCAAACGGGGAGGTGCCTCGACACGCGACTGAGAGAAAACTTTAATAATTTGAGCCACAAGCAGGGAAGCAACTTGGCCCTACACTGTGCAAAGTGCGTATGTTCTCCGTACCGTTATTCGTGCAAGGTGCTTGCTAGCTATCGCCAAGAGGTCGCGCGGCTTGTTGTTGAAGCTCACGCAATTATAAGAAAAGGCGATGCGTGCGTCAGCACGCATCGCCTTCGCACCTGCAAAGATAGGAAAGTCGTCCCTCAAAGCCTACGCCTGAAACGCCCTGTCTCGACCCCCGAAGGTATGGAAATCATCATGAGAGCAGAACAACGGCTGGTCAACGCCCGCCTGCACGCAATCAACGCCTCTCTACGGAAAAAGAAATTGGACTTGTTCTTCGCCAAGCGTAAACTTCAGCACCGCATCCCTGGATTGATCCCTCCGATCGACGCATTCGCGGACTCCGTGGCGGCGTCGTCTGCAGACAGGCATCGGACCACGCAGGATAGGAAACTTCCTCACCTGTTGGACCGGGGTTCGCCCCAAGGCAACCCAAATCCCAGGTTTGTCACCAATTTGTCATCCCGCCCACTCACTAATCGGGAAACTTCTGTTCTGGCAACGGGACACGGGTATAACGTGTCAACGACGCCCCGTTTATCGAATGTCGTCGCAGCTGTAGAGGAAGCCGCCCAGAGTGTGAGGCCAAGCGCCAGAGAAGAAATTAGGCTAAAATCGATTGGAATTCTTTCGAAATCGCCGTCACAAGGGAAAAAGCACTTGAGCGCAGAAGAGAGCAAAGCCCTTCGGGAACTCCGACAAGATCAGAGCATTGTCATCCTGCCCGCCGACAAGGGCAACTCAACGGTGCTGTTGGACAGCCGGGACTATGACCGGAAGATTTCGGCCGTTTTAGAGGGTGACGCATATACGCAGCTAAAAAAGGATCCGACGAAGCAAACTCACTCAGCTAAACAAGCTACTCTCCGAAATTTTCAAGCACCACCCACATTTAAAAGCACTCTACCTAAGTCTAATCTGCCGCAACGGCTCCGCACCGGGTTACTACAGACTACCCAAAATTCACAAGCCTGGCGCCCCCCTCCGACCGATCGTCGACTTCACTTCATCTCTATGCCGAGCCCTTTCAAGCTTCCTGCACCGAATCATCGCCCCTCTCACCCGGAAGACCCCAACTCATGTCCGTGACTCCAGCCACTTCGTGCAGCTAGCATCAGAGGTGAGGATTGACGAAGACGGAGCCTGGTCTCGTTCGACGTCGTATCTTTGTTCACCAACGTGCCGATACCCTTATCTGTATCCTGTGCCCGTGCTGCTCTTGAGGGTGACGATAGCTTGAGTCAAAGGACCCCGCTCACTATTGACGAACTCTGCCGCCTACTGGAATGCTGCCTGTCTAGCACGTATTTTTCCTACAAAGGAACGATTTTCAGGTAAAACAGTGGAACCGCAATGGGAGCCTCCATCTCTGTCACAATGGCAAACCTGACCATGGAACATATAGAAAGGGAAGCAGTTGGCTCCTTCTCGCCACGACCCAAGCTCTTTCTTCGCTAAGTGGACGATTGCTTTTGTGTCGTGAAGACATCTGAAATTGAAAACTTCAGACTGCACCTAAATTCCGTTCACCCAGCCATACAGTTCACGGTCGAGTGTGAACGCGACCGCACCCTCCCCTTTGTCGACGTCCAGGTGGCAAGAAGGGACAGTGACTTGGAGTTCTCCGTTTACAAGAAGCCGACGCACACCGGCCGATACCTTCAATACGATTCGTCCCATACCTCCACCCACAAGGCCTCCGTTGTGTCCACATTACTTCAGAGAGCCAAAAAGATATGTTCCACTGACACGGAACGCCGGAAAGAAGAGGCCCGCGTAATTGCGGACCTCAGAAAAGACGGTTATCCCAGAAATTTCATTCGATCCGTCGCCCGCCGCGCTGAGCAAAAGAGGTTACGCGACTCCCAGCCAGCAGTGACGAACAGCTATCCAAAACGCGTATCGGTCCCGTACGTCCAGGGAGCCAGCGAGGCGTTTGAAGCAACATACACGAGGTGTTTTTTTAAGGGGAAAGGGAGGGGGGCGAAGCACCTTAATGTCTCGGCGTGTCGGCGTGTATCTTCGTCTGCTGCCGCGGCGTGCGTCGTCGTCTGCTGTCGTGACGGTGCATTTGCTTGAGCGCAAGAGATGGCGCCACAGCCTCAGCGCTCGCCGCGTGGCGAGAGAGAACGAACGGTGCGTTGACTATGGAAACACTCTCTTTGCGAGGAACGCTGAACTACCAGCTTGCGAGGAACGAGAACGCACCCTCGCCCGCGAGGAACAACGCCAACGCAAGCAGCATCTGCTAGCGAGTTTTTTCATAGAAAAAAAAAACGACTGCTCGCGCTGCACAACCGTTCACCGAGCACCCCGTATATATAGGCACTGGATCTTGACCTGCAATGTAGTGCCTGTGGGAGAATTCTCTTTTGCCTAGTTGAATAATAGATTCGCAGCGTGCACGTTAAATAAAAGCGGAATGCGGGTTTCTGTGTATATTCTTTCTTCTGTGTCTTATTGCCCATTAGCAGTGATTTAGCTGTGGGAAACACCGGCGCACACTGCATGTTTCGCTCCTCCACAAGTTTCAGGTTAGTGGAGCTGAAACACCATTCCCTACATGCTACGCCCCTCCCCAATTTTTTTTGCACTCCGCTTCTATCAAAATATGTCCTCTGCGGCCACGAATCGCACTCGCTACATTACTCTGCTTAGCAGCAGAGTAATGTAGCATCATGGTTGGTGTGTCCTCGGTCCAAACGCCGAGATATTAGTCTATCTCGGTATTGCGCAGATTATCTGCCTCTTCTGTTATCCTGAGGGGCTTTCTTATAGACAGGCTCACGCGCGGACGCAGTCACTGCTCACGTCGGCTAAGGATAGCCAGTGCTGGCTAAACAAAAGCTCATGCCAACTAAGGATGACTAGTGTAGGCTTAATGGTGGCGAAAGTCGGCGGCAGTTGTCCAAGTAATAGATATTGTTGGCTAGTGGTGCCTAGAGAATAGCAGACGTCTGCTATAGCTTTGCCAGAACGACGGCTAATGTCAATTGGTATAGGCTAACATTGCTCAAAAATCCGAATGTCGTCGGCGTTGTCGAACGTTAACTAGTGTTGTCATACGTTGGTGAATGGATGGAATTATAACTAACGCTTACGCACTATCGGGAAATAGCACATCAGGGAGTTTCTGCTGCAATTATTGTTTTTGTAGCGCACATTTCCCGCGAAACCTGTGGCCATTCGAAACCAGATTATGCCGGCTTCACCGCAATGAGTGTTGTCCTCCATGATTTCCAAAAGTCGTACTGAGAGTACTTTTGGCTATAGACTTTTTTGGTAATATCAAATCCTGCAACGACGGCATAATCACAGAATTCTTAACGAGTCACACAATGCATAAAAATATTATTTGTACTGCTAATTATACCACGGATCTCAATAAAAAAATGTGTGGTATTGGAAAACGAGCTTGCCATTATATAAAACCCCTACAGATGTTAGCACCACAAGTGAAAGACCTCACTCCTGGCGACCACTTTCCAGCTTGAGGCTGTTGTGTTCGGCGGGCAAATTTTATGGCGTGTTCTTCTTTTCTCCCACGGCGTCTTTTTGCATCGGTCGTCAGCGCCAACCAGAGCATGTTTGCAGAGAGTACTACTTTACGACCGTGGTATAAGCCAGCGCTGTTTTACGACTCCCTCGTGCGTCTGGGATTTCTCGCACCTTCATTGTGTCGGAGAAACTGACGCGTGAACCGGAAGACACCTTACTACGGAGCTGGCCGTAAATTGTCACCCACTTCCTCATGGTTCAATCACTTAACTAACGCAAAACTGGAAACGATTGCGTATACTGGCATTTACTTGGTGTTATCTCTGTGATTTCGCGCCCGTTGGAGAGTGAGCAGACATAACATGGTTACAATGAAAGTGAGGGTCTCTACCTGATCATATAAGCAATGATCGCCCTTCGCATGCAATTCTGCGAGTGTCAAGCATGGGCAAAACTTCTGTTTCTTTCCTTTGCTCACAGTTCTTATTCCCCGAAACTTTCTTCGTTAGCTTGCACTGCAAAAGGGTAATGACTAGCTTGAATAAAGCGCCACTTGCTTAAACCGCACATGTTTTGCTTAACGAGGCTTCGGTCATGTTGAGTGCGCAAAAGTGACCCTAAAGGACACTAGAATCAACGAAATACAATATCCCTCTCTGCAGGTCTCCCACTTTCCTCAGCTTACGATTTTACCAAGTTGATATCGTCATACCCTTAGTGTTTCTTAGAAAAAAAGTTTCCTCAAACGTAAACTGTCAGACGCTGCGGCGGAAGTCTGCAAATGGTCAAATATCATGACTTATTAGCAATTGCATAAAATTCACCACTTAAATGTTTAAATAATTAGTCTATAAAACATCGCCCAGTTGACAAATTGTAGCCAGTGTGTTCACACGGCATATTCACTTAGACGAATTCGAAAAAGAGCGTCGATTTTGAGATGTGTGCCATTAAACTTGAGGTAAGTTGAAAATGCAACGCTGCTCCAGTTAATTTTAGCAAAACGGGGTTTCGTGCGCTGAAGCATGAGCGTTGCTAAAACAGCAGTGCCTTGTGAACACTTCAGTTTTGCTATACCTTTATTCGGAATACGGCACGCAGCTGCAGCTTTCCACGCTTTATCTTAATGAGTGCAGCTTTGCGAGGTACACTTTAAGAAAAAAAGAGTATGTCTGACTGTTTTCGGGGAGTTCTGGCTTGCCACGTATAGGACTCTCTCTGAAAAGGCACAGTGACTTTCTTGCTGGGTCAGAGTCGGCACGCTATAGTAGAGCACCCTCACCCTCTAGGAAGAGTGGAAAGACTCCTATCGGAAGGATCACATTACCACTTATGAGGGAGCCAGACGACTATTGTCGGTAACACTCATTCGGGGGTCAAATGATACACACCAAAACTATTTCAAGCGATTTCACAACTAACTCAAGTTAGTCAATTCACCGTTTCTCTACTTTTCTCTACTTTTGCACGACTACTGTTGGAAATAGTGAAGTATTCATTTTAAGCAAGTCCAATAATGCATAATAAGCAATAATAAGCAAGTCCAGCGACTGCAAAAAAATAGTTCAATTTTAGCTTTATTTTAAAGAAACTCGCCAAAAGAACACACCTTTTCCAGCAGAGTAATCTAGAAAGCGCAATAAGATGATCTGTGATTTCCAATTAAGCAGCTAAGGTATTCTTATTTACGCGCTTGTATGAGCATACCCAACTATAATGTGTGACTGTGATGTGCGTAGTGTCATATGGTACAAAATAAACTGCAGAAATCGGCATCCTGCTTCCATATTTATTCCTTATGATTATGAATAAATCTAAAAGCGGTGACGGCTGGAGGCATCAGACTTGTGACTTGCTACGTTGTTGGTCCTGTTCAGCGTGAGCAGCCATGAGAAATTGTACCTGCCAAGCAGAACGTGATATTTTGATGAGAAAACGGAATTGCAGTAACAGTTTGCAAAATCTGCACAGTAGTGATTTACGCAGACATAGTGAAGGCTTACAAAAACTAATCCAAAAAGGCACGGCAAGGAACCAAGTTCCTGCCGTATCGTGCAAAACATAACTTGAAAATAGCGCCTTTTGTAACACATCACTAGGCGCCAAACTTGCAGCACAAGATGAGGTGAAGCTCTTTTAAACAACAAACGAAACTGGTTTAGGCTCCTTTGCGTGGGTGCCACTGAGCTTTTTACCTACGTCGTTTTGTCCAACCAAAGGAAATGTAGGACCGACTGCTTCGTTGACAGGGTGAACACCGCTGTTGATATTCCCCTCGCGAGTGGAGAGCCGCCAGGCCATAGCGACACCTTCGTTCCCCCGAGTGTGGCTGTCAACTGAAGTGAAGAGGCGGGGTGTGTACCGTAACACACCGTTACCGTACACACATCTGAGACGTGTTTTTACTTTTAAATAATTTCGTAACGAAAACAAGTTTTCACGTAAAAGAAGGCGGGAACCTCGTTTCACAATAGGGACTGGCTATGCACGAATGAAAGCACTTGTTTTATGAAAAATTGCTTCAAAATTTCCTTTCACAATAAGCCCGGCTTTGCGACGGCATATTCCGACACCCAAGCGCATCCTCGGGCAGTGAGGGGCACGTCGTGAGCTGCTACTGGCCGCGTGGTTTACAAACGTAACCCATCCTTACATACTCAGATAAACACATGCGAGTACGAGAGCCCGAACGACGCCCAGAGCGCGCGGACGCCGTCTACGTCGAGATCAGACATATCATATGATAGAATTACCGCACATAGCTGCCGCAGTCACGTACACTCACTCGATTCTGTTATTACGCCAAACGTCATGGCAGATGTAGGCAAACCATGAAAACAGCAAACACAAAAGAAGGAAAGAGTGCACGGCGGCGGTCGCAACAATGCGCGCCGTCAAAATTCTCAAGCTTTTCACCTTACCGGCGAGGCATGTCCAACTTCAGTGACTACCGCGTACGCGCTGGAAATATCGTACTATATCTGCATCTTAAACTACCGTCTTTAGGCGAACCAAAACCTTTATACATAGCGAGTCTATGTGTTCTGTACACAGACATTTTTACAGCGAAAGCTGTTATGAGATCATTTCACCGGCCGTTTTTGGCGCCGTAGTTGTCCGCCGCCGCCGCCGCCGCCGTCGCCGGTGTCCGTAACCAGTATCGCTCGAAATAAGAAAAAAAAACGAAATAAGAAAAAAATCCAGGATGGAACGAGGTTCGAACCTGGGCCCTCTGCGTGTGATCCCAGTATTCAACCTCTCAGCCATGCCGGTTTTTTTTTTTTTTCTTTATTGCCTGCTTCCGAGAGTGTATGTCGAAATTTGTTGAATTGCAGAAAACTCAGCCATGCCGGTGGTTGAAACTGCTTTGCAAAAAGGTCCTATACAGGCTTCGTGTCGGGAACGAACCACATTAGCATATGCAATATAGCGTGGTAGAAGAGTAAAATAAGCACCAAGCGTCGCACAACGCGAATTCTATAACCAGGCGTCACACAATGCGAATTGCGCAACGAGTAGGTTGTTGATTGCTTCCAACCCACTACAAAGGTCTCTGCCATAATTCTTCGTCGTCATCAGGCACGGCATCAACAAAGTGCGCATAATGCCTTGCATGCGTTTAGCAGATAGCACGGCTCTCCGTAGAATGACGAAAAATGGCACAGTGCCTGCTGCCCTAATTCTCAAAAATTACAATGATTTATAGCGTAGTGGGTTCCTCGCAAGTGCACTTGTATTGGTTGCCAAGGAAGCCCATAAGCGCATGATCCATTTCCTCGGGGTCTCAGTAAAGTTCTTCGCACCCCTCCCCCGTCTCTCTCCCACGTCAGCGTATGTTATACAGCATGACGGCAGAGGGAAATAGCTACCGGGCGTCACCCAGTGCAAATTACATAACTGGTGGGCCGTTTAAAGCTTCCAACCCATTACAAAGGGCTGAGCCGTAATTCTTCATCGTCATCAGTCGTCGCGTCAACAAAAGTGCACATAATCCCTTACAGACGTGTAGCTGGTGCCTCGCTTCTCTGCAGAATGACGAATAATGGCTTAGTAGGCGCTTCCCAACTTCACTAAAATTTGATTTATGGCGTAGTGGGTACCTTTCTAGTGTACTTGTATTGTAGCCCCAAGAGAGCTTACAACGGGCTCTTGAAACGCCGCTCTTCCAGCTTTCGCTGTGACTCTGCTGCGGTTTCAGCGCAGGCCTGGCGTTTTTTTTTCACGTTCCCACGCTCGGAAGCATGCTGTACACACAAAGTCGATGGAAATGTTATTATGACATAGCGTAAAGCGCATCTCAAAACGACATCTTGCACCTTCAGCAGTGCAGATACAATGTGCGATCAGCAAATAATGGCACTTTACAATTGTTTGTATCGCTTATTTTATGGGCGCTTGTACAGCAACGCGCATAACGGTGTTAAGTCGTTAACTGTCAGCTTTAGTTGGGCATCTGCAAAAGCCCAGCAGACGCAGGCGGTTGTTGGAAATGGCTGGCAGCCAACTTCCGCAGAGCTGCTACAGACGCCCAGCTAAAGATGTATAATTAGTACCTACGAAAGCAGTATACTCACCGTTAACGGGCACACGTTTTCCGTGTCCGCATCTCCATGAATATTCCGCCGTCCAAGTGTCACATCGAGCAGGGAGCCTGGCGTCCACGCCACCGAAGATGCACATGTTTGCTCGAACACAAAACTTGAAGACACGCAACGTGCGCAACGAACGCCACCACGCAACGTGTTCCAGTAGACCGAGGAGAGTGAGAGAGGAGTAGGAGGCCGTGCGCCACCCCGGCTCTGTCGGCGAGCGAGGCGAGGCACCGCGCCACAACGGCGTCGAATGGCAAACGCGCGATATGTACGGCGTATACGACGCCGCCTTCATCAAGAAGCCAATCTAAACGCGCTTCAGGAAAGTATAGTGACTCCTGCCGAAATGCTAACTCTCTTTTTATGCTTCTATCTTCCATAAGGGGTGAAATGGACACCGGAAGAGAGTCCTGGTGCCGTGATCCGTTTTATTGCGGTAGCAATTATACGGACAGTCTCGACGGGTTTCTGCCGTCACCGTCATGTCCTTCCGGTATGAAGTCAAAATTGATAAGATCCCCCCCGCGCATTGTTGTTCTACCGCGGGTAATAGCGCGCGAGCAAGGACGACGAACGCGGCCGAAGCAGAGATCAAACGAGCCGGCCCATTTCTGTCACTCGGACGGTGCATGCGGTAATATCACCCCGCTCGGGAGGCCTGCCGTCGAAGCAGACTGGAAACGCCCCGCCGTCTTTAATGACCATGAAAAAAGACGCGAGGTGGGGAGCGGAGGGGGGCGGGGTTGTCGCTCGAGCAGCCATTACTTTGAACTTTAGATCTAAGGGCGCGGTCGCGATCGCTGGCGCGCGCGCTATCTCGAAAGCCATCACAGCGGGCGGCTCGTATACCCTTCTACGAGATTCGCTCTCAACGCGAAGTTACTATGCGGAGAGCATCT
Source organism: Rhipicephalus sanguineus (assembly GCF_013339695.2). NCBI lineage: Eukaryota > Metazoa > Arthropoda > Arachnida > Ixodida > Ixodidae > Rhipicephalus > Rhipicephalus sanguineus. The sequence goes on along the minus strand of NC_051180.1, from coordinate 91,026,733 downwards.
CCATGGAGTGGTCAATATTCTCTTACACCAGCGTTTTGTAATTACGTGAGATCGAATACAAAACAGTTAGCTGCCAGGCTCACTTCGTGTAATGCTACAATTTGTTGCTATCGCATTCACTGCTTCGCCCTTGCGGTAAAACTGTGGCCTTTTTTACACTTTTTTTCCTTGGAGTGTACGACTTACCTAGACTCGGTTTCGCAAAACAAGCTGCATATTTATAAGATCAGCATTCCGAATAGTGCTGTATTTTCCTAGTTCAATGCTCATGAGTTCTTTTTTCCGTTCCACAAAACTGCCAGATAAAGGGATGTTATGAGAGGGCGCAATTGCCAATGTTTTCAAGGTTAAAAAAAAGCGGTAACTGAATTTTTCATTTGCTAAATTTGTTAAATGTAGTATGTATTTCATTCTATTTCACTTATTATACCGCCCACGGCCAGAGGAATTAGTATTGCTGAAACAACACTCAAGGCCAAGGGTATTAGTAGTCACGCGAAAGCGTTAGAGAACTCGTTTCACAGAAATTCCGGTGTCCGCATCGGCGTAATTGCTTGTGAGTAAAAAATCTGCGTTTTCCTGAGCGAAAGTTCGCGATATATGCAAATAAATAAACTAGAAAAATCTTCGCATCGAGTGGAAATCAAACCCAGGACTACTGCGTAGCAAGAAATGCGAAATAGCACGCAGAGAACGTAGATATGCCACATTATTCGCGTTCCTTTCCATCCCTACTGTACGTGTGTGATGTTTAGATAAAATGAGTGGAAACTTGATGTTAACAACGATTTCTTTAGACCTTAATTACAAGAATTGCTTTTAAATGCGAATGCATTTCTTAGTCGGGCTATGTCACTATTGCGCAATAATCGCCACTCAAGCAATTTCTTTAGGGGCGAAGCTCCTTAAAGCGGCACCCGTTCGTCCCCGTCGTAGTGCGTAACCAGTCTTAACGCTAGTACCAGATCTTGACCTCCAAGGTGGTGCCGGTGGGGAGATTTTTCCTGTGCGTTGTTGAACAATAAAAAATTCGCAGCGTGCGCGTTAACTAAAAGCCGAATTCTTCTGTCTCTCATTCCCCATTAGCAGTCATTGGCATGTTCCAGTAAGAAACGTTAGCAGAAGTGTAAGTGTTAGCTAAAAGCCGACTTCTTCTGTCTCTCATTCCCATTACCAGCTATTGTTTACCTCCAAGGTAGTGCCTGGTGAGATTTCTCCTGTGCGTGATTAAACAATAAAAATTTTGTTCAAAACGCCGTTGATTGATGAAATAAACCAACGAAAGACGCCAGATGTTTTCTAAAAGCAAAACAAAAAGACTCCAGATGTTTCTAAAGCAAAACGAAAAGACGCCAGCTGCTTAACGAAAGACGCCAGATGTTTTCAAAAGCAATGGTTTTCTAAACAATGAAAATTCACAGCGTACATGTAAAATTAAAGTGAGCTGCAAATCGTCATAACTCTCATCGAACCTTTAGTATAAACGCGCCCGATCTCACGTCGGTGTTGATGTACTGGGCAGAATTCACGGAAGATTCACTGTTTACCGATGAACCTCCGCAGCTTCGCCCACTCATCATCATTCACTCCGCGGATATGCTGTGATATTTGTAACCTCCTTGGGCTATGTGAGGCATCCGGCGTTGTCCGCGTGCCGGCAGGTGTTATCTCTCCGCTCTCACTCCCTCTCCCATAGCAACAGCTGCGGGCGCGCGCGCTTATCCTCGCCCCTAGCGACCGGAGCATGTGGTGCGAGAGAGTGTAGGAGAGGGTAGGTGCAGTGCTTCGCCGCTCCTTGTCTCGGCGTTCGCTCTCTCTCCTCCCTGCGCCCCACTCTCCCGTCCGCTCGCGCCTTACTCTCGACCGTTCGCTGGCTGGGCGCCTCTCAAGAACATCCGCAAATGTGTGCTCTAGACGCCGCTGTGAAACGCCAACGGCGACCACAAGGCTGAGGTTATGGCCGTCAGGTACAATGACAACACAAACAGGGGCTGATGAATGTGTAAATAAATGGTTACGGTACAAATCCTCGTCTCGTCATTAATTTAACGCCATTAAAATTACTACGCCGTGTACTCTCGGCGCAAGAAATGCATTCGCATTTCCTCACGATTCCCTTCGGGGAGGTGGGGGCATTTTTTAAGAATACTTTCTTTAGCCTATAGGCTTCCCTATTAACGAAATGGTTGATTGAGAAGTAACAAGAACATTATTTGCCCTTTATGATCAAACGCAAGTGGCTCCCGCTATCGTTGCGACTACTGCACGTCGGCAGTAAAGTTTGGCAAAAAATATTTGGTGGAAAAAGAAAAACAAGGTACAGGGAAAAGGGGGAAATTTTAGTCGTGCTCTCTCAATTTTCTTTAGCGTTAATTTTCGAAATAATGCACTTGATGTGCCTGTCATCTAGCTTGATGCTTTCAAACGCTCGTTGATGCTTGATGCTTAATGCTTTCAAACGCTTGATGACAACCAATCAGTACGGTAACAAAAAGAAAAGCAAGGACATGTATCATTTTGTGTTAGAATAAATGCAAGTACTTACATACTGCTGTTTTCGGAGGTGCACTGCAGGACCACATTTACAGCACGTTCTTATCATGCTAAATATCGAAGAAGTGTCAACTTGCGCTTCCAAAGATAACTCAAAAGTCGTGTCTTTCATCTTGGCATCTCGAATCACGCCGGCGACTTCGGAACTTACTACGTGCGGATCTGCAGCCCTGCCATATATAGTATTTTCGTCTGCTAGCGTTATTTCTTCGCAATAGTTTAAACGGCCGAATGTATTAGCTTCAGCTGCTGCCTCTAATAAGGCAAGAACTGCTATTACACGATACTGCTCTATGGTGAAACAACCACCCCTATAGCATAGCGATAAACTTTTTAAACTCAGCTTTGTAAATTTTGACTGCCCGCACGCCAGACATGATACAGCGAATGATATTTGCGATGCTTAGATGACTTACTCATACACGGACAGTACATAGCCACTCGCGAAATGCATGTTATAAGTTCTAGCAGTCAAAGTGACAAGCAGCAATGGCGTAATCGCACACAGGAGTCTTCCGTGCTATGTTTGTTTCAGGAGCTCCGTTCCTTTTTAGAGGCTTGCTTCTACTATTTAACGTTTTACATTTTCGTTCGCTTAACGTCACTGGGCCAGTTTTTCATCTTTCTAGGCAAAGGCACGACTGTAGCATCTTTCTTTGATGTTTTTTTTATTAGTGTTCAGGAGATTTTGGCACTGTTGTCTGGCGCCAGCAACTCCTTTTCACGGATGGTAGTATACGGTAAAGTCACAGCAAATAAAAAAAAATATACGCAAAAGATTAGCTAGGCAGAGTTCACATATAGTCCACGTACGTAAAAAAGGAAAACAAATGTTCTTTCATAACAACACTAATATCTAAAACACAATTCACTCCACTGAGTTCCACTCAGTGGAGCAAAGGCGTTGTTCGTAGTTGGTGGCGATAGAGATTATGATGAATCCAGGCACGCACTTTGAAGTTGTCAGATTAAGTGAAGGCAAAAAGACCAACTTATATTGCAGACATGTAGGCTTGGCATTCGCTCGAGCTCTTTTTTCACGGGGCTCACTACGAATGTCTTCATCAGCTCTTTCCTTACCATTTTCTTTTTCACTTCACAAAACTTTTGCATCTATTGAGTATCAAAGGAGCCTCTTTTTGTGAACGCTCAAGCCTACGTGGTCTTCAATATTTCCACTTGAAGAATACGTAAAGGAGTCGTATCGTAAGTGGCTTCGAGTGAAAAGTGTTTGTCGAGTGTAAACTGCGAGTGCCGCGTTTTATGTGGAGATTTTTAAGCGTATGACCAAATATGGGGCAGAATAGCATACAACTGTTCCGTTCTGCCTATCTCAACATTGCGTCATCGCCAGAACAAGTTTGGGTGGGAGCGAGCAGCATTTTGTGAAAAGCCCAATCAAGCTATCTCTCCGTTCGCCGGAAATCCCATTTTCTTTGAAGAAAAATAGCATTGCTTCATGTGACACGATTTATTATCTACCCGACTGACATGGCTGGATAAGTGCGCAGAAGAGGGGAAGTTTTAGTTGGCCTCAGGTGTCAGAATTAAAGCGAGGGGTTGAACGTACCGTCCGTCCGCTAGTCTTCCCATACGTATACATTTTCCTATTCATATTTGATAGCCAAGCCCAGCTTTGCATTTTTGTGTTTGTTGTTTTTAAATTAGGACACTTGATAACAATCTCAAGGGTCCCTATATGTATTCAGCTAAGACGACTCGAAGGCGAAAGCCATCTTTTTTTTTCTTCTCAGTCAATGTATTGATCCTGCCCTGCCACCAGCCGAAAGCTTCCTGCACCTCACCTGCTTTGCACTGCCTCCGTGATCGGCCCACTTTTGACCATGCTACGGTGTCATGTGATAACGTCATTATGTGACATCACGTCACGTGACGCCACAGTGACGGTATGATGATTTTATGATGACGTCAGAAAATCTGGCTTTTGTGACGTCATGATGACGTTATATGGTGACCACACCACGCGATGATGACTTTTTGTATCACTCGTGTTGTGCCCGACGCCGCAGGAGACCGACGCCACCAACGCGGGACGCCGACGGTCAATTTTCGCGTTTGATGAGACATGCAAGGCTTTCGGCTTAACATTTCAAGTTCGTAGCTAACGTATACTGATTCCAGAGATGCAGATCGAGTGAAACGCACGTACCTCTTGTCTCAATTTTTAGGAAACTGCTGACCATTCGGGATCGTTCATGGTCTTCAAGCTCATCGGCACGTCCTCCCCTGTCCCCCTTTCCAAGGCACCATTCAACGTAAATATTTTACACTCGAACTCTGTCGCCAGCGCGCACGCTTCGGTGCTCACCGCCTGGAGCGCGAGACTTTAATTATGCCGCAGGCCCTTTTTGCCGGTACACGATAAATTATACATCTCTGCAGGATGCGCCCCATCCAGTCTCACCTATCGCTGAGAATGATCCCTCCCTCTCGCAGTGATGAAGGCTATAAGTCTCCGATTGCCTATAATTAAGCCCAAACGTTTCACGTTGTAGTGCTAGAGAGGACATGAGTCAGTGCAAGCTTTCTTCTATTAAAGTGAGCTTGTTGCGGGAAGATGACTACAGAGAGCTTACAACTAGAGGGTGATTCCTTTAGAAGTGACCTAAATTATTTGACTTGTTTTGTTACAAATTCTTTCATTCAGAATAATGTGGGTTCAGAAAGAATGAGAATTTACGACCAATCCCGTTTTTTGATGCGCATAGCCGCAAAAAAAGATTAAATAAGAAATAACAAAAGCCAAGATATTCCGCGAAATTCTACACAAGAGGGGCTGCATACTTTTGAAGGCAGAACAGTGGAAGTGAGAACACGTGCCTTAGGGCAAGTGATTATAAGCAGTTATAACCATTACAAACCTTTTCTAGTCACGTTTGGTATGGCGCATGGCAATCAGTTTTACAGCGAAAGCTGTTATGAGATCATTTCACCGGCCGTTTTTGGTGCCGTAGTTGTCCGCCGCCGCCGCCGCCGCCGTCGCCGCCGCCGCCGCCGCTGCCGCCGCCGCCGCCGGTGTCCGTAACCAGTATCGCTCGAAATAAGAAAAAAAATCTAAATAAGAAAAAATTCCAGGATGGTACGAGGTTCGAACCTGGGCCCTCTGCGTGGGAGCCCAGTATTCAACCTCTGAGCCATGCCGGTGCTTGAAACCGCTTTGCAAAAAGCTCCTATACAGGCTTCATGTCGGGAAGGAACTACATTAGCATATGCAATATAGCGTGGTAAAAGAGTAGAATAAGCACCAAGCGTCGCACAACGCGAATTCTGTAACCAGGCGTCACACAATGCGAATTGCGCAACGAGTAGGTTGTTGAATGCTTCCAACCCATTACAAAGAGCTCTGCCATAATTCTTCATCGTCATCACGCAAAGCATCAACAAAGTGCGCATAATGCCTTACATGCGTTTCGCAGGTACCACGGCTGTCTGTAGAATGACGAAAAATGGCACAGTGACTGCCCTACTCCTCGAAAATTACAATGATTTATAGCGTAGTGGGTTCCTCGCAAGTGCACTTCTGTTGGTTGCCAACGAAGCCCATAAGGCTCCCATGATCCATTTCCTCAGGGTCTCAATAAAGTCAATTCTCTCTCTCTCCCGCTCTGCGTTTCTCCGGTTAAAGTGTGTTGTAAAGCGTGGTGGGACAGTTAAATAACGACCGGGCGTCACACAATATGCATTACGTAACTAGTGGGTCATTTGAAGCTTCCAGCCCATTACAAAGGGCGCAACCATAATTATTCATCGTCATCAACCGCCGCATCAACGAACTGCACATAATCGCTTACATATGGTACCTCGCTTCTCCGCAGAACAACGAATAATGTCGTGCTGGGTGCTTCCCAACTTCCCAAAAATTACGCTTTGTGGCGCAGTGGGTACGTTGCTAATGTACCTGCATTAGTAGCCACAGGAGAGTTTATAACGGGCTCTAGAAATGCCGCTCTTCCAGCTTTCGCTGTGACTGTGCTGCGCTTTCCGCGCAGGCCTGGCGTTTTTTTAGCAACGTTTTATAGGCTCAATCCTTGTTTAGCATTTCGGGGTTTTCGTTATTTCTTATTTATTCTTCTTTTCGTGTTGTTCCACGTAAAAAACGGGCCGGGCCAATCATCCTTGGGGAATGTTTTTCAGCAAACCGTGTTACAATCGCATAATTTGAAACAAAACTACAGCCTAATGTAGTAGGTCAGTTCTGAAAGATTCGCCCTTTATATTAAAGCAACATGCGCGGCCACAAAAGTGGAGCCTTTTCTGGGGAAGCTATAGCGTACCACGGAACCAATAAATAGCTCACTGCCACGAGTAACGCAGTAACGCATTTCAAAGCGAAGATTTCTTAACGAACCCTGGTGGTCCTTGCCGAGTGGGGCTAATGCCGTTACTGGGGCCTCCTTTTGCTGCCTCGCCGATGACAGATCGCACAGATCACAGCAGTATCAAGTTCGCTAACATATAGCTTCATCTGTGATACTCCCACAGAGGTGAATGTAGGCGGCTCCGTTCTCTCTGCGGGAATGCGCGGCGAAAGGACGTACGGCACCTAATATCTTCACGGCTGGAACTATAGGCGTACTCCCTTAAGCTCACGACTTCTTCATTAAAGTGAAACTGTACATGGTATTCTCGGAATTACGCTTCTCTGCTCCATAAAGAGCAAACGTATTTATAGAGATGGAGCAATTGTAAAGTTAGTCGACCCTACAAGTACTGACATAGCAAGGTGAATCAATGTGTGAACCACACTGTCGGGTTGCGTGGTTGGGGTGCGTGTGTATTAGCGCCTTCTGGGGTATGTAGGTATTATACCTAGTCTGCCAAACTCTCAGCAGAATATCAAGGACAGTTGTACAGAGTTTATTTGATCGCTTCACGTGGCCTCTAGTCTGTGCGTCAAATCTCGGCGCTCGCTTATTTCCTGTCATGAATTACATACCTACCGCTTATATAGCGCGCGCCCCGCTCGTCACCTGGAAGTACAGGCTTCGCGGTGTTGTAAGGCAAGGCTGTGCACAGGAGATAGATGACGATTAATGATAATCGTGACAATAATACGCTACAAAAGGTGCTATTGTTTCTAGAGTGCATGCTGAAGAAGCACTGCAATCCCGGAGACTGCATGAAATGGCCGTTCTCTCACCCAGCGACACTCTTCCCCACAACCGGCATTCATGTTTTCATAGGGAACATATACATAAAACTATTCATACCACAACCAAATGCGAACGATTAATTATCTCACTGAAAACTTTTCTTCACGTCGAATAGGTTCCTGTATAGTTTGTGGGACTTCGCTTTCCAAATCACAAAAAAAATTAAGAAGCCCTCTCAGCTATCACTAAAGAACCTACTAGTCGGTGAAAAAACATTTCATCAGCTATGATGAAACGTTCGCGAAAGTCATTTCAAAGGCTTATCTCCGCCCTCCCGGCTTTTCCGCAGATAAAACTTTCTAAAGGTAGCCACCTGTTCAGCTGCTGTCCTCGTGAGAGGTAGAAATAAAATGGTGGTGGTATAGTTGTAGCGGCAGGTATCCGAACCTGTCCTCTAGACCTGTATGTGTTTCGTTGAGGTTTCCAGATGCGTCCTGAGTTGTGAAGAGAGAAGAACCATTGCCAGACTTTATTGATTTTCCCACACTGGGAAAATGAAAGGTAAGTAATATCATCTGCCACCGCAGCTTGGGATCAATTTCCAGGGCTCACGTTTGAACAGCGAAGCTGTTCTAGCTCGGCGTAAAGTTTGTGGCCGTGCTCGACAATTATCATCATCATGAACTGGTATATGCATGAAATTTGGGAAAATCCCACTACTCACCGTTACGGCGTGGCCTTAATAACCCCGAGAACGAGTACAGAGAGAGAGAAAAAAAGAGAAACAAACAGATGGAATGAAAGATGCGCAGAAAGAGAGAGAAATTCTTGCCGAAGAAAAATTGTTCGCGAGCTGTGATTTGAGCCCGTGCATCCTGGATCCGAAGGCGAGCGTCCTAACCACTTGGCTATCCAGGCGCGCTAGCAAAGCATAGCATAGCCTTGTATGGTATAGTGTAGCAAGGGGGTGGGAAAGGCAGTGAGCGTGAGAAGAGATGTGATGGTGAGGAGGAGGGGAGAGAGTAAAGCGTAGCACAGAAAGAATGAGAAAGATAGAAATAGACAGAAAGAAATACAGAAAGGAAAAGAAATGCAGAAAGAAAAAAAGCTACAGAGAGAACATCGACGAAAGATATTGAAAGAAGCAGAGAGAGAATGGTAGTCATGAATGGTAGTCTACCACTATCCCTCAAGAAAAAGGTATATAACAGCTGCATCTTACCGGCACTTACCTACGGAGCTGAAACCTGGAGAATTACAAAGAGGGTTCAACTTAAATTGAGGACGACGCAGCGAGCGATGGAAAGGAAAACGATAGGTGTAACCTTAAGAGACAGGAAGAGAGCAGAGTGGGTCAGGGAACAAACGGGAGTTAAGGATATAGTTGAAATCAAAAAGAAGAAATGGATATGGACCAGGCGCGTAGCACGTCGGCAGGATAACCGGTGGTCAATAAGGGTAACTGAGTGGATTCGATGAGATGGCAAACGCGTGAGGGGGAGACAGAAAATTAGGTGGGTAGATGAGATTTAGAAGTTTGTAGGTATAACGTGGCAGCAGAAAGCACGACAGCGGGTTGATTGGCGGAACATGAGAAAGGCCTTTGCCCTGCAGTGGGCGTAGACAGGCTGATGATGATGATGATGAGAGAGAGAGAGAGAGAGAAAGAAAAAAAATGGAAAGAAAGAGGAAGCAAGCATCGCGTCGTCTGGCGACTAGATACCGCACCACCTGGCCAAGCCGGGCATGCGCAGTAGCTAAGCTACGCCCACCGACGGAGACATCGTCCGCAACCTACGCTCATAGCCTAGCTGCGTACTCCCGAGGAGGAAGCCGCACATCTCGAAGCTAGACGTGTCGGTCGATGGGGAGTACGAGCGGCGACGGGTTCGTGCTTCGCTGTGCCAAACATTGCGCGACTTAGTGCAAACTGCCCGCAATATTTTTTATGTAGAATGTATTAAATGCGAAGCATTTCTTAGCGAATCTTTGACACTTTGAGCGTTTCTATCTACGTATCTATCTATCTATCTATCTAGCCGCCTACGTCTGGATCCTCTCATGATCGCCTCCTCAACATCCTGTAGACCAAAATTGGCATGAGAGGGTAAGGGGATTTGATGAATATGACTGTCGGGTCATGACATGAATAACATGAAAATCCTGTCACGTACGTCGTCAAACCCGTTCCTCCAGACACGTGTGGTACATACCCGTTTACCACGGGCCGCGGTGTACGGGTATGCGCCACAGGTGACTGACAGTTTATATCTACCCAGGAACGACGAGAACAGACATTGGTAACTTAAATGCGAGAGCGTTAAGAAAAACCGACATCGGCAGCGTTGACCCGACGAATGGAAAGAATGAAAATTAGGATCACAGCAGGAATCGAACCCAAGCATTTTGCGTGGCAATCAGGTATTCTACCAGGGAGCCACGTCAGGTTTATAAACTGGTTTGGAAAAAAACAGCCTATACTGGCGTGATGTCGGTGCAACGTCAATTGTGGCTATGGTGCTGGCGATATAATTTTGCAAGAAAGCAAGAAACACTACTTGATACTCCCACGATGTGTACTCCTGCGATACAGGCGTCATATCAGATTAACGTCTGTAGTTCCAGTGTTGGCTCTGATTTTATAGCAGTCTAATAAACATTGCATTTGTATTCCTATGATTCAGCAAGCTATATTGAAGCACTGCTCGAAACCACAGGAATACATTAACAAAAGTTTCGTATGATATTCACATCATCGAACCGTAAAGTGCACTTGGTCCGCCAGAACGACGCAGTGTCCTCTTCATTTCTTACGAGGCTAGGCGATTATCCTCATGCTGACCAATGATGATGCCGGATTTATTGACAGCCGCTTTGTAGACTAGGCTACATAGGCCACATACCGCCAGGTAGTCTACGAATACAAGCGCCATCCACTGTTGTTGGTCTACGTAGCACTATCCAGGCCTACCAGCCTTGACGGCCTATACCTCACCAACAAGAAGGGTGGCTTCAGGTACCGACGTGTCGCCATCTCTATCGACATAAAATTTGTCGACGAAGTGACCGAGGTATCCACGATTACCAACAACTGTACTATACCTCATACTTCACTACATATGGACTCCTCGTCACCGCGATCACGACCTGATCCAATAACAAGTCATGACCAGCTGCTGGTGCTTACTGACCACGGTGATGATGATCTTGTTCGAGAACTGTCAAGAACCTCTTCCACACATGCACACGGGTTCGTGAAACGTGCGTGTGTTCTCCATCATTGGGGACAAGTATAAGCACTACATATCAGCTTACCGCTTCTGGTGTTGGTAATACCCACATTGCCGTTGGCAGCATTACCTAACTGTAAACAACTGGTTAAATAACACAATGCGGCTCTTCTGCATATGTGTGTGCGTGTAAATTTTATAGATCTTAAGCGTCATTTTGTAACGTTTCACTCATTAACGAAAATTACGTCACGGTCGCCTTCCAGCCGTACGCTTCGCATAACATCGATTCCCACGGTACGTGGGATCTGCCGATTTTTATAGATATTGTCACGGGGTCGTGACGTCGACGAAGGCAGGAGGCAGCACGTCAGAGATGAAACTCTTTATTTGGCCGAACTTGTGGCCGGGAAACTGAACGTCAAACTACAGCAATACACTTATAGCGGCGAACAGAGCGTCGACCGTCGATCAACTGACAAGCGGTGAAGCGCGTCGTCATTTAAACATGTGCCGTCGAATATTCCAGCGTTATCGCTGGCTGTCGTGCAAATTCTAGAATAAGCTCGAGTTTGCGCGTCTTGCGCGCAATCTTAACAAAACGATCTACAATTATCGCGAAGGTTCTCGAACAACGAGGCGCGGTTCGCGCTGAGCGCTGACAGTCTTTGTGGCCGAAAACCGAATACAGCAAAAGTGATAAAGAAACGCACGTGGCAATGCCCCCATCTGAAAAAGCATCGTCCCGATGCTTAAAACAGAACAGGCCAATGCATGCAACAATAAATAACAAGAATAAAGCAACAAAGTACAATAAACAATAACCACAAGAAAGAAAGCACAATAATAAAGCCAAAATGACAGTCCTCAGATTCACTAACGTGCGTAATATGGTTTGAGGCGCACGACATGGACGACTTCAGGTCGTGCACGGTGCCGCTGAGAGTTCGTAATGCCATCAGGGACAACCTCGTAGTCGAGTGCGCCGAGGCGTCGAAGTACCCTGTACGGTCCGAAGTATCGTCGAAGAAGCTTCTCACTGAGTCCCCGTCGGCGTATTGGCGTCCATACCCATACACGGTCACCGGGTTGGTATTCCATGTGGCGTCGTCGAAGGTTGTAGCGGCGGCTGTCAGTCGTCTGCTGGTTCTTGATCCGTAGGCGGGCGAGCTGTCGTGCTTCTTCAGCGCGCTGTAAGTAAGCGGCGGCGTCGAGATTTTCTTCGTCGGTGACGTTGGGTAGCATGGCGTCGAGCGTCGTCGCCGGGCTTCTTGCGTAGACCAACTTGTACGGCGTCATCTGCGTCGTTTCTTGGACGGCCGTGTTGTAAGCGAAGGTCACTTACGGAAGGACGGCGTCCCACGTCTTGTGCTCAACGTCGACGTACATGGCCAGCATGTCGGCGATGGTCTTATTTAGACGCTCGGTGAGGCCATTGGTCTGTGGGTGGTAGGCGGTGGTGCGGCGGTGGCTGGTCTCGCTGTATTTGAAGATCGCCTGAGTTAGGTCCGCAGTAAAGGCGGTACCTCTGTCTGTTATGAGGACCTCTGGGGCGCCATGACGCAAGACGATGTGCTCCATGAAGAACTTGGCTACCTCGGCGGCACTGCCTTTGGGCAAGGCCTTTGTCTCGGCGTAACGGGTGAGGTAGTCAGTTGCTACGACGATCCACTTGTTGCCGGAAGTCGACGTCGGGAACGTCCCCAGTAGGTCCATCCCGATTTGCTGGAACGGCTCGTGAGGTGGTTCGATTGGCTGCAGAAGTCCCGCTTGCCTAGTCGGCGGTGTCTTCCGTCGCTGGCAATCTCGGCAAGTCTTAACGTAGTGGGCGACGTCGGCAGGAAGGCGTGGCCAGTAGTATTTTTCCTGTATCCTCGCGAGCGTGCGCGAATAGCCGAGGTGGCCAGCCGTCGGGTCGTCGTGCAGGGCCTGCAGAACCTCTGGTCGCAGTGCCGAAGGTACAACGATGAGGTAATTGGCCCGGGCCGGAGAGAAGTTCTTCTTTACGAGGACGTCGTTTTTCAAGAGAAATGAAGCCAATCCCCGCCTGAATACTTTTGGAACAACGGCGGTCCTGCCCTTGAGGTATTCCACAAGGCCCCTGAGTTCCGGGTCGGCTTGCTGTCGTTCAGCGAAGTCGTCGGCACTTATGGTTCCCAAGAAGCAGTCATCATCGTGGTGGTCCTGCGGCGGTGCGTTGACGGGGGCACGAGACAAGCAGTCGGCGTCGGAGTGTTTTCTTCCGGACTTGTAAACGACGGTAATGTCGAATTCTTGAAGTCTTAGGCTCCACCGTGCAAGGCGACCTGAAGGGTCCTTCAAGTTGGCTAGCCAACACAAGGCGTGGTGGTCGCTCACAACTTTGAAGGGCCGGCCGTAGATGTAAGGGCGAAACTTCGATGTTGCCCAGATGATGGCCAGACACTCCTTTTCTGTTGTGGAATAGTTGCTTTCTGCCTTGGATAGCGACCGGCTAGCATAACTGATGACCCTTTCCAATCCGTCGGTCTTCTGCACAAGGACGGCGCCGAGTCCTACGCTGCTTGCGTCGGTGTGGATTTCCGTATCGGCGTGCTCGTCGAAATGCGCAAGTATCGGAGGTGTCTGCAGGCGTCGTTTCAATTCTTGAAATGCCTGAACTTGCGACGTTTCCCACCTGAATTCGACGTCGGCCTTCGTGAGTTGCGTCAGTGGCTCGGCGATCCGTGAAAAATCCTTGACGAAACGTCTGTAATAGGCGCACAAGCCGAGAAAACAGCGTACGGCCTTCTTGTCGGTGGGCGTCGGGAAGTCAGCGATGGCAGCTGTTTTCCGCGGGTCCGGGCGAACACCATCCTTGCTGATCACATGACCCAAGAACAAGAGCTCCTCGTACGCGAAGCGGCACGTTTCAGGCTTCAAAGTGAGTCCGGAGGTCTTGATTGCTTGAAGTACAGCTTCAAGGCGCCGAAGGTGTTCGTCGAAGTTTGAGGAAAACACAACGACGTCGTCCAAGTACACGAGGCACGTCTGCCACTTCAAGCCGGCCAGTACTGTATCCATAACCCGTTGAAAAGTCGCAGGTGCCGAGCAAATACCAAAAGGCATGACCTTGAACTCAAACCGGCCGTCTGGCGTTATAAAGGCTGTATTTTCTCTGTCTCTCTCGTCGACTTCTATTTGCGAGTAACCGGTCTTGAGGTCCATCGACGAAAAGTACTTTGCGTTGTGTAATCGATCCAGGGTGTCGTCTATCCGGGGAAGGGGATACACGTCCTTCTTCGTGACTTTGTTGAGGCGGCGATAATCGACGCAAAAACGGAGAGTCCCATCCTTCTTCTTCACTAGCACTACGGGAGATGCCCACGGACTCTTCGACGGCTGGATGATGTCGTCGCGTAGCATTTCGTCGACCTGTTTCTTCACAGCCTCCCGTTCCCGCGTCGAAACCCGGTAGGGACTCTGACAGAGTGGTCGAGCATTTTCTTCTGTTATAATGCGGTGCTTAGCAAGGGGCGTTTGTCGGACCCGCGATGGCGACGAGAAACAGTCCTTGTTTTTCTGCAGAAGGCATCGAAGCTGTTGCTGTTGGCGAGCGGGAAGATTTGGGTTTACGTCGAAGGGTGGCTCAGCCGTTGGGGTAGTCGTCGTAGCTTCGTCGTAATCCGAAAAGGCAAATGCATCGCTGACGGCCAAGATTTCTTCGATGTATGCGATCGTCGTGCCCCTGCTCAGGTGTCTGTATTCTTGGCTGAAGTTTGTTAGCATAACGCTTCCTTTTCCTTCGTGCAACCGAGCAATGCCCCTTGCAACGCAAATGTCACGGTCTAGTAGCAAACGCTGATCGCTCTCGATGACACCTTCGATGTCTTCAGCTTTTTCGGTGCTGACGGGAACGATGACGCTGGAGCGAGGCGGGATGGTAACTTGATCCTCGAGCACGTTCAGGGCATGGTGACATGGATTCGTATCCGGCGGTGTCGTTTTGTCCGACGATAGGGTTATCGACTTGGTTCTTAAGTCAATGACGGCGCCATGATGGTTTAAGAAATCCATGCCAAGTATGACGTCCCTGGAGCAGTGTTGCAAGATTACGAAACTCGCAGGATACGTGCGATTATTGTTTGTTACTCTTGCTGTGCAGTCTCCAGACGGCGTTATTAGATGGCCTCCAGCGGTACGGATTTCGGGGCCTTCCCAAGCAGTCTTAACTTTCTTCAACTTCGTGGCGAAAGGCCCACTGATGACGCAATAGTCGGCTCCAGTGTCGACGAGAGCGGTGACGTTGTGGCCGTCAATGAGAATGTCGAGGTCGCTAGTTCGTCGTCTTGCGTTGCGGTTGGGTCGCGGCGTCGGGTCGCGGCTGCGTCGGTTTATTCCGCTGCTTCGACGTGGTGTCGTCAGGTCTTCCTGAGGCCGTGAAGTTTCGACGTCAGGGCTTCGTTCGGCTTGCGGCGTGTCCTTTAGATTTCGTTGCGGCGTTGTCGTCGGCGGCGGAGGATCTACGGTAGTTCGTCGTACAGCAACCGCACCTCCATCGGTTGCTGTCCTTAGTTTCCCGGATACGGGCTAGGTGACCGGCCCCGATTTGGGCCAGTGTACTGCTGGCGGTGTGGTGACATGTAGCGGCCGGGTGACGGCGAGCGTGAAGGACGTCGTTCTTGCCACTGTGTTCCGGTGAGGTAGTCGTCGATGTCACGAGGCCGTTCGCCTGGCTGTGGGCGCGGCGCGTTGACGGCGAATCCTCGAAGCCCCATCTGTCGGTACTGACAGCGGCGGTACGTGTGGCCGGCCTCCCCGCAGTGGTAGCAGAGCGGGCGGTTGTCAGGGGCGCGCCAAACGTCGGTCTTCCTTGGCGTGTATCGCTGGCCGGCTAGTGGGCGGTATGACGTCGGTGGCGGCGGTGGTGGTGCCTGGCGGCGGGACTGCTGGGGCGGCGCAGCGTCTTGACGTGGGCGAGGAGGGGGGCGTTGCGTCGGGCTGCAGCAGCGTAGCTCACTGCTTGCAGCTGCGGCTGCGCTGACTCGGGGGTGCCCAGAGACTGCTGGATTTTCTCTCTGACGATGTCGGCGATCAAGGCACCTTCAGGCTGTGGTAAGGGTAACAGCTTGCGCAGTTCTTCCCGCACGATCGCTCGGATCGCTTCACGCAGGTCGTCGGAGCCGACGGCATGAACAGCTGGGCTGTCTTGAATCGTCTGGCGATCATACTGGCGGTTGCGCATTTCCAGCGTCTTCTCAATCGTCGTCGCCTCTGAGATGAATTCTTGGACTGTCGAGGGTGGGTTCCGCATCAGCCCAGCGAAGATCTGTTGCTTTACCCCTCGCATGAGCACCCTGATTTTCTTGTCCTCAGGCATGGCAGGGTCAGCGTGGCGGAACAGTCTGGCCATTTCCTCTCCAAAGATGGCAACGCTTTCATTAGGAAGCTGTACCCGCGTCTCTAGCAAGGCTGCGGCCCTTTCTTTTCTGACGACGCTTGCAAACGTCTGCAGGAAAGCGCTGCGAAAGGCGTCCCAAGTTCGAAGAGTGGACTCCCGATTCTCGAACCAGGTCCTTGCTGCGTCTTCAAGGTAAAAGTAAACGTGGCGCAGCTTGTCCAGTCCTAGTTGTTGAACGCTGAGACCCTTTCGAAGGTCTCGAGCCAGGTTTCGGGGTCTTCGAATGACGACCCGCGGAATGTTGGCGGCTCCTTGGGCTGCCGGAGAAGTATCGGCGCAGGCTGCATGGGGTCGGTCATCGTCGGTGCGGTCGGTGTTGGGACCTGGGGCTGCCTGGTGTTTTCGGGAAGGAGCCGGTAATCTGGCTGCAGTCCCTTCTGCCGGCGGCTTGTTCGACGATCCGGGTTTTCTTTGCCGTCGTCCTGCTCGCGGCTTGAGCTTGGGTCAGCGCTTCGCGGGGCGTCCGGATCATGGAAGAAGCAGCACCTCCACCGGATCTCACGGGGTCGTGACGTCGACGAAGGCAGGAGGCAGCACGTCAGAGATGAAACTCTTTATTTGGCCGAACTTGTGGCCGGGAAAGTGAACGTCAAACCACAGCAATACACTTACAGCGGCGAACAGAGCGTCGACCGTCGATCAACTGACAAGCGGTGAAGCGCGTCCGCATTTAAACATGTGCCGTCGAATATTCCAGGGTTATCGCTGGCTGTCGTGCAAATTCTAGAATAAGCTCGAGTTTGCGCGTCTTGCGCGCAATCTTAACAAAACGATCTACAATTATCGCGAAGGTTCTCGAACAACGAGGCGCGGTTCGCGCTGAGCGCTGTCTTTGTGGCTGAAAACCGTATACAGCAAAAGTGATAAAGAAACGCACGTGGCAATATGATAAGATGGGCAAGTGCGCGTACAACAAAATATTACACCATCTCCCGCTAAAGGGGACCATGAGGCGATGCGAAGCCGGAGCACTTGCACGAGCGCGTTCCGTTGGCGTTCATTGGGCATGCTACCGACCTCGCGTCGTGAAACGCGAAGAAGGACGCTTCGCGCGTCGTATCTTCCATCTAGCCCGGCCGTTAATTCTCACAGGGCGAGCGGGGAACGCGGTCGACAGGCGGGCGAGAGGGGGGCAGCGTAGGAGAGGAGAGAGAAGGGCAGGGGACGCGCATGCGCTCGAGCTCATCGCGCCGTTGCGCAGGAGAGAATTTCGGCATGTCTAGCCCGCGTTTCAGAGGAAGAGCGGAAAGGGGGAGGGGAGAGGAGAGGGGAAGTGGAGAGGGGGAGGGGAGAGGGTGAGTGGAGAGGGGAGTGAGAGGAGGTGTGTAGAGAGGGTATGCGCATGCGCACTAAGGGCGGTGACGCCGCACACCACCACCACCACCACCACCACCACCGCCGGATTGAGCTCCGCCTTAAGATACTTCGCATCTAAAAACAATAACATTTAACCGGACGATTTGGCAGGCACCACCTCCGGGCAAAACGTGGAACGAAATGTTTTATATGCGAAGCATTTCTTAGAGCACCTTTGGCACTTTGAGCATTTCTATCTATCTATCTATCTATCTATCTATCTATCTATCTATCTATCTATCTATCTATCTATCTATCTATCTATCTATCTATCTATCTATCTATCTATCTATCTATCTATCCCATTTCATTTCATTTCATTTCATTTCATTTGGTCCGTCCGTCCGTCCGTCCGTTCGTCCGTGCATCCATCCATCCATCCATCCATCTAGCCGCCTACTTCTGAGCGCTCCCATGATCGCCTCCTTCATGGACCAAAATTGGCATGGAAGGGTAAGAAGATTTGACGAATATGACTGTCGGGTCATGACATGAATATCGTGAAAATCCTGTCGAGTACATCGTCAAACCCTTTCCGCCAGACACGTGTGGTACATTAGTAAAACTTGTTGTTGGGCTAGTTGGTGCATGTTACAAGAAAATTCGACGACGCACACCACCGAGGAAAGTAGGCGAAAGGAAAAGGTGGTGTGCGTCGTCGAATTTTCTTGTAACGTGTGGTACATACCCGTTTACAAAGGGCCGCGGTGTAAGTGTATGCACCTCAGGTGATTGACAGTTTATATCTACCCACGAACGGCGGGAACAGGCATTGGTAATTTAAGTGTGAGAGCTTTAAAAATAACCGACAGCGACATTGTTGGCCCGTCGAATGGAAAGACTAAAAATTAGAATCCCAGCAGGAATAGAACGGAAGCATTCTGCGTGGCAATCAGGCGTTCTACCACACAGCCACGCCAGGTCTATAAACTGGTTTGGAAAAACAGCCCATACAGGCGTAATTCGGTGCAACGGCGATTGTGATTGTGGTGCTGGCTATATAATTTTCCAAGAAAGCAATAAGCGCTACAAATGCATACTCCTACGATACAAGCGCCATATCAGATTAACGTCGGTGGTTCCAGTGTTGACTCCGTTTTTATAGCAGTCCAATGAATATTACATATGTATTCCTATCATTCAGCAAGGTACACTGAAGCATTGCTCGACCCCGGAGGAATATATTAATGAAAGTTACGTATGGTATTCACGCGATTGCACCATAATGTGCTCTTAGTTTCGACAATACTGACGTACGTTCTCTAACCTGAGCGCTGACGTTACATTGCACCATAAGTTACCCTTTAAACGCCAGTGTTGTCGGCGTGCCTGATAAGCCCCTGATGTGCACACAGCTACTACACTTATAGTAACTCGTCGATCCACCTCGTAACGCTTGGCTCAAAGCCGTAAAGTAGAGCATAGAAGGGCTCGCTGACTGATTCGCATGGAACCGATTCCCACAACGTGTCGGATCTGCCGATTTTTTTTTTGTTTTTGCTTTGGTGTTTGTACATGCGCCCTGCGATTGTTATCATTCAATAAAGGTTTACCGACTCTGACCCGTACAAATTTTTATGATGTTTATAAAAAAAAGCTGGCAGCATCTAAGACGCAATCATATTTTTTAATTATACAGTAATTTTTAAAGAAACTTTAAATATCACAATATTGAAGTAGACTCAAGTAAATGGATTACTAAAATTTTTGAGCTCTTCAACAAATGCCAATATAACAATCCCGCATAGGCGCACTATTTATCCAGTATGTACTTGGTAATCGCTTCGTGAAGATTGTGAAACCGCCTTGCAGTTACAATGGCTTTACGAAGATTTCTGTTACAAACTCAAATGTGACCGTTTTGAGATGTTCTAACAGTGTTAGCCTACAGAACTTCCATATCCAGGAGTGCAATTATTTGGGCGAGTTAGTGATACTACAATGCTTAAAAATACAGAAACATAATGAGCACGACTCTGAGATAGCAAACGATCGATAAGTGACGCTAACTACACAGCTAATCTCACCAAATCAAGCCTTGTCCTGGCGACACGTATGATAATACCCAATTGTGGACAAGGAAATATTTAACTCTTATTCCTCGTCCTGCGTGTTTGTTTGTCTGCCTCGCAAAAATTAGAGTCCAGCCTCATGGGATGCGTACAATGTTACGAAAACTCAATTAACCCAACTTGAGGCTTCACTAAAGGGTGACTCAACCGGAAAACTTAAGGCAGATGCGTATCGCACAATAATACGAGGGTAATAACTAGTGTAACCGGGAGAAGGACCCCGTTATAATATCATACCAAGCTGTCATGCATATGGCTTTCAAGCTAACGTGAATGAGGAAGGCGCCACGCATTTCTGGTTGGTTTCGCCAGACAAGCGTGAAATTACAGTTTTGACATGGTGGCTGTGCAAATTCACTCCACGCCGTATTGCACGTTGTGGGTTCTATTACATTCAGTTTCAAATTTTTTGAGTAGTTTGACGCTCCAAACGTTCAGTGCGCGCGAAACACGCGTGCGTCTATATGCATGTCCGTTCTCAACACTTGAAAGCCACGTGGTTCGTTTTCACGGAGTAAATTGCATGAAAATAGCATTTCAGCAAAGCGAATTGCACCAGCAAAGTATATACTGGACGACCTTGTAGGCGAACTAGGTGTTATGGCTTCGTTTGTATCTCGACAAAAAGAACCGCCCGAAGGAAGCTCAAGTAATGCTGATTGCCGTGACAGGGATTCCTATTGTTACTCCAGCTTGGCAATGATGCCGTTATAGATTTATTTCCCAGTGTTATTGGTACTGCCTAATCGTTTTGCACTATCTTAACGCGATAGCGTTAAAGAGCTCGTTTCGCAGAAATTGCGGTGTCGGCGTCGTTGGTTATGAGCGAAAATTTAGTGTTGTCCGTCACCAAAAAAACAATAAAGATGCAAATAAAATTATTAATAAAAATCTTCCTTCTAGTTAAAATCGAACACAGTCCATCTGAGTGACAAGCAGGTGTTCTACCACAGAGCAACTCCACAACTTAAAACAGCTTCGAAAAAAAAAAACACTATATGAATGTCTTGTAGAGGGAGGAGTCTTCTTAACGCAAGTAATATTGCGTAGCAGAAGCGTAGAATAGCGCCTGGTGTCAAAACTGGTGAATTGCGCAACGAGTGGGTGTTTCAAAGGCCTGCCCATTACAAACCCCTCAGACATATTTAATCATCATCATCATCATCATCATCAATATCATCAACAAAGTGAGCAGCTGCGTAGGATCGCGTGTGGCCTTACGGGCGCGTAGTGGGCGCTTCGCTGATTCCCAGAACGAACGATTATGGCGTCGTGGGCACTTCACAACTTTACTTCTAGTAGGCATTGTGGTATTGTTTAAAACGGCCAATGTTACGCGCACAGACGTTCGTTTTCTTGCGGCATGGTTGAGGCACTTACCGAAAACCGAACCCAGGCTAGCAATTGAGAAGTCGATGCGCACGAGGCACGATTGCGCTATCGCGTTCTGCTCTTGAAGGCGAAGCTTCAGCATCCTCCAAGTTTTTTATTTAAATGTCGTCCTGGTTCTTTTGTAATGAAGGAACTGCTATGTCATACGCCTCCTACTCCATATTAATGAGAACTAACAGACAATAACGCCAAGGAAAGTACAGGGGGTGTTATCTGTAGTATTTAGAATATAAATGTGAAGAAAGTAAAGTGGACGAAAAGATGACTTGCCGCCGGCGGGGACCGAACCTGCGACCTTCGAATAACGCGTCCGATGCTCTACCACTGAGCTACGGCGGCGGTCATCCTCCCGTCCACTTTCTGGGGTATATATGTTGATTTAAACCTAGGAGTGTTAGTCAGCGCCAATCGCAGCCATGGCGGCGAGTGTGGAACACTTTTTTTGCCTGTTGGCGTCACGTAGCACGTGATCTTTTTGCGAGCTGGCAGCTGACCAATAATCCCTCGCATACTACCTGAAGGCATTAAGTCTGCCAGGACGAGACCCTCGCTATGAATGAAGGAAAGCAGATGATTTTTCAAGGGCTCGTTTATCTTTGTTAGACACAATATTAATGAGAACTAACAGACAATAACGCCAAGGAAAGTACAGGGGGTGTTATCTGTAGTATTTAGAATATAAATGTGAAGAAAGTAAAGTGGACGAAAAGATGACTTGCCGCCGGCAGGGACCGAACCTGCGACCTTCGAATAACGCGTCCGATGCTCTACCACTGAGCTACGGCGACGGTCATCCTCCCGTCCACTTTCTGGGGTATATATGTTGATTTAAACCTAGGAGTGTTAGTCAGCGCCAATCGCAGCCATGGCGGCGAGTGTGGAACACTCTTTTTTTGCCTGTTGGCGTCACGTAGCACGTGATCTTTTTGCGAGCTGGCAGCTGACCAATAATCCCTCGCATACTACCTGAAGGCATTAAGTCTGCCAGGACGAGACCCTCGCTATGAATGAAGGAAAGCAGATGATTTTTCAAGGGCTCGTTTATCTTTGTTAGACACAATATTAATGAGAACTAACAGACAATAACGCCAAGGAAAGTACAGGGGGTGTTATCTGTAGTCAGTGCTGGGCAGTATCGAAGATACATGTATCTTAGATACTATCTTAGATACTCTTTGGGTATCTTGTATCTGTATCGCGATACGTCTCGCAAGACGTGTATCAGTATCTGTATTTCCGATACATTGAAGAATGTATCGTGTATCTTAAGATACAAGATACTGCGATCGCACCACCACCGGGCGAAACAATAAACGTTGGCTGAACTCCGCTTCTCAAGCTGGTACGGCTGCCACTGTCACCAGAATAAAACTAAATGCAGTGACATATTATTTTACCTTTACGCCAGAGTTTTCCAGCGAGGATGGATGAAGAGCTCTGAGCGTCCCTATTGGTGGAGCAGAGTCACGTGGTGGCGCTCGCATCGTCTCGACAGACAAGCACGCGAACGTCTGTGCCTAGCCGACATTTTCTTTCCTTGATTTTTTCTTTTCTCTTTAGTTGTTTCAGTGTCATGACGCTTGGCACTTAGCCCTTCCTGTGCCGCGTTGATTATTGTCGCCGTAGTGTCGTTGTCAAAGTTTCTCTTGCGTGGTGCTTCGTTGCGAAGTCTAAATGATGCAAGAATGGGGGGTTGCTTTGCGTATCGCGGCTTTCACACATCGGCGATTTGAAGGATTTTGCGGATGTAAGTTTGGCTTACATGCGATGAGATTGACTTATATGCAAATAACATTCTAACAGCTATAGCACCGCGCACCGCAACCGATGCTGGATGTAACAGAACAGGCATCCACCTAACCGAAACAATCATGGCGTACGTCTATCCTTTTATTCAGAGTTTTTAAAATGATAATTCAGGTCATAAGCACAAAATTATAAAAAAATCATAAGCACGAAATCATTATCACAAAAATCATAATTATGTGTTTAAAATCATAAGCTCAAGTTCTTTCTTAGCTGTCCTTTTCCTTCTTTTCCATCCCATACATTACCTATGTCTCTATGTCGTTTCTTTTTCGGTCTGCTTACTCAAATATGTCTTTAACGTGCTGGCAAGGTAAGCTCTTCGCTTTAGTCTTACGTTTGAGCTGTCTGTGTCATTTGTGCTACTGTTTACATAGTTATATTCCACTTGAATTTACTGTTATGTGAAAGCGATGTTGAGAACAAATATATAATTATCCGGTTATGCCTAGAGTACACAGTAACAAATTCTGCTTACTGCTAAGTAAATTAGCGAAATTAAGTTTTCATTATAATAACCATCTTTAAGTTGTTAGCAGAGGGATTCGATAAACCAAATGCTCCGTTTTTTTCATGAGCATCCGGACGAGCCGTTTTACGCTATTTTCCACAGGCACTGAACTTTCTATGGTCTTACCTTAAATGCCTAATTGTCATAGCTATTAGGGGTCACTCGCCGCGGTGGTCTAGTGGTTATGGTGCTTGACTGCTGTCCTGAAGGTTGCGGAGGCCGCATTTTGATGGAGCGAAAATGCTTGAGGCCCGTGCGCTTATATTGAGCTTTTAGAACCCCAGGTGGTCGAAATTTCAGGAGCCCTCCATTACAGCATCTCTCATAATCATATCGTGGTTTTGCGACGCAAAACGCAACAATTATTCTTAATCATATCATTAGCTCTTAAATATATCACTAGTTTTTGGGGTGGCCGTCTGTATTGTGCTTCTATACCTATTGGCTGTGTTTGATACAAAACCGATTTTCTATTTTACTTAGATATATTTGTTTTCCTCGTTTAGCTTCTCTAAATTCTTCTGTATACTGTTACTAATCACCAGGTAATCGGAGCTATAAGTGCCAATAGTGTGTATAGCGGCGGCGTCCTGCGGCGCTTTGTACAACTGTACAATACGTCTGAAAGGTTTCTGGCCGGCACATGTTCTTGGTGGCGTACACCTGTCCGGTAATCCCCTATGCTGAAAACCGTAATACGTTTACGGGCAAGTTTAGAACTCCACAGCGGTATTCGCACCATCGTGCGGAGGCTTCTTATTGAAGTTCTTGTGAGTAGATGGCAACCTGCTAGCTGGTCGGCAAGCAGAGCAGCGACTTCCATCAATTACAAAAGCGACAAGCAAAAACCGCTATCAGCGAAGTGTATAAATAGCTATTATGTTAAGCAGCTAAAGAAACGTCATAAGTTGTTTCGGAATGAAACTGACATAGCTTGAGCTAGAAGTACAAAACTTATGAGATACCAACAGACATTTCATTCAAATGAAACAATATTGCTCGCAGTTAATAAATTTTCGAGCGAAAATTGTTGTGTAGAGGCCTTTAGCGCTACATTATATGGATATATAGTAACAAATTTGCGAATGTATCGAAGTATCTTAAGATACAATTGGAATGTATCGTATCGGATACAATCAGTGTTGTAGTATCTTGTATCTGTATCTCAAATACTTCTTGGCTGAGTATCTTGTATCGTATCGCGATACAATTTCAAAGTATCTTTGCCCAGCCCTGTCTGTAGTATTTAGAATATAAATGTGAAGAAAGTAAAGTGGACGAAAAGATGACTTGCCGCCGGCAGGGACCGAACCTGCGACCTTCGAATAACGCGTCCGATGCTCTACCACTGAGCTACGGCGGTGGTCATCCTCCCGTCCACTTTCTGGGGTATATATGTTGATTTAAACCTAGGAGTGTTAGTCAGCGCCAATCGCAGCCATGGCGGCGAGTGTGGAACACTCTTTTTTTTGCCTGTTGGCGTCACGTAGCACGTGATCTTTTTGCGAGCTGGCAGCTGACCAATAATCCCTCGCATACTACCTGAAGGCATTAAGTCTGCCAGGACGAGACCCTCGCTATGAATGAAGGAAAGCAGATGATTTTTCAAGGGCTCGTTTATCTTTGTTAGACACAATATTAATGAGAACTAACAGACAATAACGCCAAGGAAAGTACAGGGGGTGTTATCTGTAGTATTTAGAATATAAATGTGAAGAAAGTAAAGTGGACGAAAAGATGACTTGCCGCCGGCAGGGACAGAACCTGCGACCTTCGAATAACGCGTTCGATGCTCTACCACTGAGCTACGGCGGTAGTTAACGGTGACAGCGTAATGGAGAAAGCGGTGTGACAGCCAGAAGAGCGTTGCTGACTGGACGCAGAACTTGGGCATGCGGCATCCCGCCCCATGTTTGAGTTATTCAGCACCACTGCGGGATTAGAGGGAAACGCAACGCGCGTCGTGTCTACCCTCTAGCCTGGCCGCGATTTTTCTCTAGGCGAGCGTAAACGGGGAACGAGGTGTTACAGCCAGGCTACGCAGGCGCGCGTCGCAGAGCTACTTGATAATTGATGGTAGCGCAGGCCGCACACACGGACAAAAGAAGGCACATGAGACACCACAGCGCTGTGGCGTCTCATGTGCCTTCTTTTCTCCGTGTCTGTGGCCTGCGCTACCATCAATTATCATGCAACCATACCAACAAGCCCATATCGCCACCCTCATCGCAGAGCTATTTATGATATGGATGGATGCTATTAGCGAGACCGAGGCTTGGGCTAAAGTTGCCACCTCAGGGTGTGTTAAGGCCTTTACAAAGTTGTACTTCTATTGGAAAAGCGCCGAAATGGACGCGCGCGTAGTAACGACGCGTTGAGCAGCTAATCGCGGAGGCCAGGGTCACAATACATTACTTCACTTTACCGCTCCAGACAGCGACACCGCCCCGCCGACCAAGAGCAGTGTGAGCGGAAAGTGTGAGGTATAACACGCGCGTTTGTAAAGCCTGCAGAGTGTGTGACCATGACGCGGTGGATAGCGTGCCCGACATCTGTTGTCGCGGACCGAGAGGTCTTGAATTCGATGACCGAACTTTTATTATTTGCCATCTGATCGTGTTCATTTTTTCGACGTCATCTCCGTGACGGATATATGGCACTGAAGTCTTGGTGGACCCCGGCATAAAACACTTTCATGTAAAAAATTGTTAGCTATCTATCTAGCCCCTCCCATTTCATGAACTAGCTGAGGTCGTGCACGCGTTTTTATTAAAAACAGCCAATTACGAGCTGAGCTTACCGACAGTACTTCACATTTTCTTGCTCATAGAAAGATGTCTTCTTTGTATTTTCCCGGGCTCTGGTAGATAACAGCACATATACCGTTGGTAAACTATGTTTGTTTGCGGGAAGCAATTAACACTTGTTCCAAGAAGGCCCACATAAAATACCTAAAAAAAGCGTGGCATCGAAGGGTTCACGGGATGAAGAAAGAAAAGGAGAGAACACGAAGAATGCCAGAAAGTTCATATTCCAGAAAACTACTACAAAGTCATGTCCGGCTGTCGCGAACTTCCATACTCTTTTCAAATTAACTATGTGTGCCTTGAACATTTCTGCAGAACTACTCTTCTAATCGTCATATAACCCTCCATGAGCATTTATTAACGCTTTAGTGCTCGTGAAATCACTGCATCAACGCCTAACGTTTTCCTTGACACATGAAGGCAATTTTCTGCTTGAAAGTATATAAATATTTTGTATATGACATGACCAGTACAGCGCAACACCATAAAAGATACTGGCAGGTGAACAGAAAATCAATATTCATGCCCCTAGTACCACCAAAGTCCTCACGTTTTCGTCGCTTTTGTGCGGTCGCCACAGAAATGCTTCCGTAGACTCATACCATAGCCTGCCTTGCACGAGCAAGTTCATGCGTCTGGTTGCACAAGGAGAAGCCCGAAAGTCGCAGTATCATCAGTTACTCGCACGATTCTTCGCATAGCATTACGTTATGTCGTGCGTCGGGCTTGTAAGATTTATTTAACGCAAGAACGAAACTCATGTTCCAAAGGCCGGTCACGGCAAATATGAAACAAAATGTAGTCGAACTAGTCTGCACTCAAGCACGTTTGCGTCGCCTTGCTCATTCGCAGCGACACAGACGTATTACCACAAACAGCATCTGAACATCTGTATTGAAGCACGTAGTTTGTGCCTTCACTTAATTTTGCTTCAGTGCGTATAATTCTCTCATTCTTAATAGTTATTGTCTACTAGCACTTTACTTCGTCCTCTGTGTATGAAAGCGCTGTTGATGCGGCCTTGTGCCCTTAACGTTGGCTGCCTCGTTTGTCGGCTCTTTACCACTACTCATTTCTAGTGCCCTTGCACTCGTAGCTCTCATTCACTATAAGTACGCCGCCTAACTATTTCATCCGTCTTGGATAAGCGCAGCCCAACCTTTTATCATCCCTTGAGTGCGCTTCCTCACTGCCCCAACTCATCGCAATTCCATGATTTGACCGGGAAGCAAAACAGCCCCTTCTCAAAATACGCCATAATAACTCTTTTTATGGCTATAAATAACTACCGTTTTGGGGGGTTGCTAACGCTCATACAGCCAAAAAAAAAAGGTGTCTGAAAACATCGAGGAATTCGCTGTTGAGTATGCCCTTAGAATGCGAAGGCCGCAGTTGCACATGTATGGAGCATAATTAGTGTGCCAGGCATATTTGGCTATCCCGAAAGCCAAGACGAAAAAAATATCCGGCGAGCAAAGATGTCTTGTTATATCTTCAAAAAAAAGCACGTTTCTAGTTTGCTTCTGCAGGAGTGAAAGGCAAACTAGAATGGAACAGTTGTGAGCACAACGCAGTAATCAGCCGTGCGTTATGAAAGACAAAATAACCAAACACCAGAAAAGCAAAATAGCATTGACTGGGAAGTCTATGCCAATACATTAAATCCGTTTGTGTGACTTCAAATTACTAAATGGGCATACGCATCAATTTTTCACAAGCTGCTTCTCAATATGAAGCCGCATTTACATCTATGTTCAATTTACAATTATTATTTCAATTTCAAAAATGTTTAAGCAAACAAATCAAGTTGTAAAATTAGGACGCGCGGTACATACCATCGCCTATATTTTAGAAAAGTAACGGAGAAAATTGCAGCAATAAATTTATCTTTATGATACCGAACAAAGTACGAAATGCCAAAGCACAAAAATAGTAATACAATATAATGGGTGCCATGATATCAACAAAATAATGTTTATGAAGAATAGGATGCATCGAAACGTCGCGGCGTCATTTGTCTTCTAAAAACTTCAGGTTGTATATGGCTCGTCGCTTCATGATATCGGCATTAAAAAAGAACAATATTAGAGCGT
This sequence comes from Rhipicephalus sanguineus, assembly GCF_013339695.2. Classification (NCBI taxonomy): domain Eukaryota; kingdom Metazoa; phylum Arthropoda; class Arachnida; order Ixodida; family Ixodidae; genus Rhipicephalus; species Rhipicephalus sanguineus. Next base: position 90,998,380 of record NC_051180.1, on the reverse strand, counting down.
GATTAGGCCAATAAATATTGCTGGTATACATATGAGTTATAATAAACATTAGGCTAAGATTACAGGGTAGATTAATGAGGTATATCCCATAAGAATCCTGTGGGTGTAAAACCAATTAGAAGTGTGTTGGGAAAAACCCACGCGAATGTTTGTTCCTCGCTCATGTTGGCCCACTCACATGAAAATGAACAACGTTTTTTACGGTTTTGGAACAGAAGTCCGAGACTCAAATAATTCTGACTCGCTGTGTGACAAGTCCGACGCCTGCATAAGAGCTTTGATAAGATCACCCACGCCCACGCCATGAAAAACACAGATATGAGTAAATAATCAACTTGATCTTTTGGTCTTCAGAAGGTTATGATGTGCAACATTTGGTTTCTCATGCCCTGTTCGACAGCCCCATTGTACGTAAGAAGACAGCATCCCACGTAACTGGAGTAGGAGGCAAGCAGATGATTTTTCAAGGGCTCGTTTATCTTTGTTAGACACAATATTAATGAGAACTAACAGACAATAACGCCAAGGAAAGTACAGGGGGTGTTATCTGTAGTATTTAGAATATAAATGTGAAGAAAGTAAAGTGGACGAAAAGATGACTTGCCGCCGGCAGGGACCGAACCTGCGACCTTCGAATAACGCGTCCGATGCTCTACCACTGAGCTACGGCGGCGGTCATCCTCCCGTCCACTTTCTGGGGTATATATGTTGATTTAAACCTAGGAGTGTTAGTCAGCGCCAATCGCAGCCATGGCGGCGAGTGTGGAACACTCTTTTTTTGCCTGTTGGCGTCACGTAGCTAACACTCCTAGGTTTAAATCAACATATATACCCCAGAAAGTGGACGGGAGGATGACCGCCGCCGTAGCTCAGTGGTAGAGCATCGGACGCGTTATTCGAAGGTCGCAGGTTCGGTCCCTGCCGGCGGCAAGTCATCTTTTCGTCCACTTTACTTTCTTCACATTTATATTCTAAATACTACAGATAACACCCCCTGTACTTTCCTTGGCGTTATTGTCTGTTAGTTCTCATTAATATTGTGTCTAACAAAGATAAACGAGCCCTTGAAAAATCATCTGCTTGCCTCCTACTCCAGTTACGTGGGATGCTGTCTTCTTACGTACAATGGGGCTGTCGAACAGGGCATGAGAAACCAAATGTTGCACATCATAACCTTCTGAAGACCAAAAGATCAAGTTGATTATTTACTCATATCTGTGTTTTTCATGGCGTGGGCGTGGGTGATCTTATCAAAGCTCTTATGCAGGCGTCGGACTTGTCACACAGCGAGTCAGAATTATTTGAGTCTCGGACTTCTGTTCCAAAACCGTAAAAAACGTTGTTCATTTTCATGTGAGTGGGCCAACATGAGCGAGGAACAAACATTCGCGTGGGTTTTTCCCAACACACTTCTAATTGGTTTTACACCCACAGGATTCTTATGGGATATACCTCATTAATCTACCCTGTAATCTTAGCCTAATGTTTATTATAACTCATATGTATACCAGCAATATTTATTGGCCTAATCACGCTCTAATATTGTTCTTTTTTAATGCCGATATCATGAAGCGACGAGCCATATACAACCTGAAGTTTTTAGAAGACAAATGACGCCGCGACGTTTCGATGCATCCTATTCTTCATAAACATTATTTTGTTGATATCATGGCACCCATTATATTGTATTACTATTTTTGTGCTTTGGCATTTCGTACTTTGTTCGGTATCATAAAGATAAATTTATTGCTGCAATTTTCTCCGTTACTTTTCTAAAATATAGGCGATGGTATGTACCGCGCGTCCTAATTTTTACAACTTGATTTGTTTGCTTAAACATTTTTGAAATTGAAATAAATAATTGTAAATTGAACATAGATGTAAATGCGGCTTCATATTGAGAAGCAGCTTGTGAAAAATTGATGCGTATGCCCATTTAGTAATTTGAAGTCACACAAACGGATTTAATGTATTGGCATAGACTTCCCAGTCAATGCTATTTTGCTTTTCTGGTGTTTGGTTATTTTGTCTTTCATAACGCACGGCTGATTACTGCGTTGTGCTCACAACTGTTCCATTCTAGTTTGCCTTTCACTCCTGCAGAAGCAAACTAGAAACGTGCTTTTTTTTGAAGATATAACAAGACATCTTTGCTCGCCGGATATTTTTTTCGTCTTGGCTTTCGGGATAGCCAAATATGCCTGGCACACTAATTATGCTCCATACATGTGCAACTGCGGCCTTTGCATTCTAAGGGCATACTCAACAGCGAATTCCTCGATGTTTTCAGACACCTTTTTTTTTTTTGGCTGTATGAGCGTTAGCAACCCCCCAAAACGGTAGTTATTTATAGCCATAAAAAGAGTTATTATGGCGTATTTTGAGAAGGGGCTGTTTTGCTTCCCGGTCAAATCATGGAATTGCGATGAGTTGGGGCAGTGAGGAAGCGCACTCAAGGGATGATAAAAGGTTGGGCTGCGCTTATCCAAGACGGATGAAATAGTTAGGCGGCGTACTTATAGTGAATGAGAGCTACGAGTGCAAGGGCACTAGAAATGAGTAGTGGTAAAGAGCCGACAAACGAGGCAGCCAACGTTAAGGGCACAAGGCCGCATCAACAGCGCTTTCATACACAGAGGACGAAGTAAAGTGCTAGTAGACAATAACTATTAAGAATGAGAGAATTATACGCACTGAAGCAAAATTAAGTGAAGGCACAAACTACGTGCTTCAATACAGATGTTCAGATGCTGTTTGTGGTAATACGTCTGTGTCGCTGCGAATGAGCAAGGCGACGCAAACGTGCTTGAGTGCAGACTAGTTCGACTACATTTTGTTTCATATTTGCCGTGACCGGCCTTTGGAACATGAGTTTCGTTCTTGCGTTAAATAAATCTTACAAGCCCGACGCACGACATAACGTAATGCTATGCGAAGAATCGTGCGAGTAACTGATGATACTGCGACTTTCGGGCTTCTCCTTGTGCAACCAGACGCATGAACTTGCTCGTGCAAGGCAGGCTATGGTATGAGTCTACGGAAGCATTTCTGTGGCGACCGCACAAAAGCGACGAAAACGTGAGGACTTTGGTGGTACTAGGGGCATGAATATTGATTTTCTGTTCACCTGCCAGTATCTTTTATGGTGTTGCGCTGTACTGGTCATGTCATATACAAAATATTTATATACTTTCAAGCAGAAAATTGCCTTCATGTGTCAAGGAAAACGTTAGGCGTTGATGCAGTGATTTCACGAGCACTAAAGCGTTAATAAATGCTCATGGAGGGTTATATGACGATTAGAAGAGTAGTTCTGCAGAAATGTTCAAGGCACACATAGTTAATTTGAAAAGAGTATGGAAGTTCGCGACAGCCGGACATGACTTTGTAGTAGTTTTCTGGAATATGAACTTTCTGGCATTCTTCGTGTTCTCTCCTTTTCTTTCTTCATCCCGTGAACCCTTCGATGCCACGCTTTTTTTAGGTATTTTATGTGGGCCTTCTTGGAACAAGTGTTAATTGCTTCCCGCAAACAAACATAGTTTACCAACGGTATATGTGCTGTTATCTACCAGAGCCCGGGAAAATACAAAGAAGACATCTTTCTATGAGCAAGAAAATGTGAAGTACTGTCGGTAAGCTCAGCTCGTAATTGGCTGTTTTTAATAAAAACGCGTGCACGACCTCAGCTAGTTCATGAAATGGGAGGGGCTAGATAGATAGCTAACAATTTTTTACATGAAAGTGTTTTATGCCGGGGTCCACCAAGACTTCAGTGCCATATATCCGTCACGGAGATGACGTCGAAAAAATGAACACGATCAGATGGCAAATAATAAAAGTTCGGTCATCGAATTCAAGACCTCTCGGTCCGCGACAACAGATGTCGGGCACGCTATCCACCGCGTCATGGTCACACACTCTGCAGGCTTTACAAACGCGCGTGTTATACCTCACACTTTCCGCTCACACTGCTCTTGGTCGGCGGGGCGGTGTCGCTGTCTGGGAGCGGTAAAGTGAAGTAATGTATTGTGACCCTGGCCTCCGCGATTAGCTGCTCAACGCGTCGTTACTACGCGCGCGTCCATTTCGGCGCTTTTCCAATAGAAGTACAACTTTGTAAAGGCCTTAACACACCCTGAGGTGGCAACTTTAGCCCAAGCCTCGGTCTCGCTAATAGCATCCATCCATATCATAAATAGCTCTGCGATGAGGGTGGCGATATGGGCTTGTTGGTATGGTTGCATGATAATTGATGGTAGCGCAGGCCACAGACACGGAGAAAAGAAGGCACATGAGACGCCACAGCGCTGTGGTGTCTCATGTGCCTTCTTTTGTCCGTGTGTGCGGCCTGCGCTACCATCAATTATCAAGTAGCTCTGCGACGCGCGCCTGCGTAGCCTGGCTGTAACACCTCGTTCCCCGTTTACGCTCGCCTAGAGAAAAATCGCGGCCAGGTTAGAGGGTAGACACGACGCGCGTTGCGTTTCCCTCTAATCCCGCAGTGGTGCTGAATAACTCAAACATGGGGCGGGATGCCGCATGCCCAAGTTCTGCGTCCAGTCAGCAACGCTCTTCTGGCTGTCACACCGCTTTCTCCATTACGCTGTCACCGTTAACTACTACAGCTACATCAATGGTTTGTTTAATCATTGATCATGGACGTTAGTCGTCGGGAGAGAGATGTGCCACCAAGCGTCAACGTGGGTGTAGCCACGTTACACGGTGCTATAGCTGCCCAACACCAATATAAATTGTGCGAGCTCTCTAATAGCAATGTACTATAAACCTTCAAGTACTTCTGAAAAGGCACGCTTTAAAGGGGTCATGAAGCGCCCCTTGGGCTTGTTGAAAAGACACATCCTGCGGAAAGCTGACACGGCTATGAACTGCTCAGCCAAATATTGCAGTCGTCCGCGCCGCGTAAAGGCTACAAGCGGAACGTGAAGTTGCTGTTTTCTCAGGAGCCCTCTTTTCAAACAGAGGCCGGTTCTCACTCTCGGCAGTGGGCGGAGCGTCTGCCAGGTGACGTCGCGATCTGCGTCGACGCGTCGCAAAAGACATAGCATCCTCAGTGGCCGATAGCCGACGTAAATCGAGAGCGGCGTTCGGTTCAGATGCGCTTCTTGCCACGGGGTGCCGCCACTTGCCGGCGCCGCACTCTTCAGTACACGTTAGCCGCACTCGCGGAAGCGAATCACAGCGGGGAGCGATCGCGTTTCATGACGCGCGCTGACGTAACTTCTTTCCCCGTGCCATTCCTCCCTATCTAGCTTCCAGTGCGCTCGTCGGCACGAGAAAAGAGAGAAAGCGCTGAGAGTGTGCGCCAAACCCCCGTAACTCCGCTAATTCTTGACGGATTCGAGAACTTTCTGCGACAATCGATTCGGGAGGCAGTAAACTCCGATACTGAGGTCATTAGATCATTACTTGGAAAAGTGGTTCATGACCCCTTTAATTCGTGTTACACTGATTCCTATGATGGAGTGAACAACCATGTTTTTTGAATGGTTACCTCGGAGATGGTAACTAGGTTTATCGCCTGGATTGCTACTTCAAGTGTCGGGTGTTAACTATGGTATATACAATGGTGACATGCACACACAAATAACGCGTACAGTACTCACAGATTCAAATGAGACATTTATTTTTTTGTGCAACGACCGGTATTCGCAATTGCTGATGATAACGACGTCCTGTCGCGACGAATCTGGTCTCTAAAGTTAATGTTGGCTTTATCTATGCGTTCGAGTCGAAATTACGCCGATATGATCTGAACTGAAGACGGTGGATACGAAAGTATGTGTGTTACGCAGCCCTAAATTGTCTTCTTTTATTCCTTGAGTACATCACGCACATGCATGCATACAAAAGACTTTCGATACAAACCTTAACTAAACATTATGGAAGGGACTAATTCATTTCGCCTGTATAGGGCAGGGAATCGGACGCGCGTATGGTTGACTTCACTGCTTTTGCATTTCCTAGTCTTTCTCTCTCAATATGTGCATCTGTATGTCGATTGCATTTGGTACCCGTTGTCACCATTCATTTAGTTCAAAAAAGACAAAAAAGGCTTTGTTTACAGCAGCATCTGCGTTCGCGCTTGACATATTTGAATCCACTCTCATAGAGAGCAGAAGTAGGGATAACTTCGCTGACATTATCAGACAGATGCCACTTTCACCATTTCGGCCTTAGCACTCTAGTTGCGTCCGAGCTAAGACTCTTATTTTTTGACTCTCACTCAGTTCCTTGCATTGTAGTCAATTTTCTCTCTCTCCTCGCTTTAATGTCCCTCACCCCTCCATTTCCTGTATGTCTTTTTTTTCTCGACTGTCATTTCAGCTTAACTCTCAAAGATTCTTTCATGAGCCGAGCCATTTGTCGGGACGGAAAGGCCTTGCGTGGAGGCTTTTAGCGATATTTGAGGCGACCTAAAATGCTTTTGTTCTTTCGCATAGCGAGGTTCAGAAGTGATCCTCTTGAATTGAGGAAATGCGTGGCCCATTCGTTCGGACGATTTGGACCGAAGGACATTAGCCTAGTTATCTCTGCTGGCAAGGTCACCAACTCTGATTCGGAAGCGGAAAATGCTCGAATTGTTTACTTTTTCATCAGTTATAGCCATCAAAAACATGCTAGAATTTCTTTGTTTTTAAAGGTTGTGGACAAAACTTTGTTCAGTACGCGCACTAACAGCGAGCTGTTATCGTATCTCTTACTTAAAATCTGCCATGTGAAAGAGCTACGAAACTTTCCATGTGTTTTTCAGTGGCTTCGCTCAAAGGACGTTAAAGGGACACTAAATGCAAATAACAATTTACGTCAGAGTGAAAGGTCAATGTGTGAGAACGTCTAAAACGTCAATGGTATCAACAGCAGTGCTCTAGTAATCGAGAAATTGAGGTAAATGTAGTACACGATGTGCGCCACGAGTGGGACATTTTGGAAATGATACAGATGACGTCAGAGAGTCCCGATTACAATTAACCACTACTAATTAAACTAGTTGCAATAAAAAAGAACCTTCCGTGCATCACAAGACGTAATAAAATGCTGCTTGTGCGTTTCTGTTTGATTCATGGAAAAAAGAACCTCTTGGCTCTATCATGGGGAACGGCGCGAGTGGTTCAAAATTTTCGTTTTCGCCGAGCTGCGCGTCTCAGTGGTAGTTTCGGTATCGCGTGCACGGTATCATGTGCTTGGCTCTCGCCATTTTCGCCCTGTCGATACTCTACTTCTGCTGCTGCTGGCCAAGCTAAGCTCCGTTACAGTGAACTATACAGTTTCGGAATGGCCCATGGATGCGTCTTGGCAAGATTGATGGCCGCTGTTGTGCAAGAAACCGTAGCTTCGGCGGCCGGAGAGTAAAGGCGGGCAACGTTGGGCGCGGCAACTGCTACGTCAGAAGGTCCGTTTAGGCGGGTGATTTGAAGTGCGGTAACGCCGTGCGGACCACTAAAACGTGATTTTCTTTCAAAATAAGCATTTCCTTGGCACGAAACAAGCACTACGAGGTTTCTGCAACGCTATTGCAACAATCAGCGTCGACTTAATATTTGCCTTTAGTGTGCCTTTAAAGGGTGCAGTTGAATGGGATCTCTAGGGCAGCACGAAAACGGAAGCACTACGTGAGCGAATGAAAAATACCGTTTGGAATTCTACCTTCGTTCTTTTCTAAAGTATAATTTTCGAAGGTAGACCTTTACCGTATAGAACATATTGCTTACGCCGGCAGTTACGCTTTTATATGATAGTAATAATCATCATATCTAGGGTTTAACGTCCCAAAACCACGATATCATTATGAGGGACGCCGTATTTTTATTCTTTTTTTTTCTTTTTTCATACCTCACAATAAAGAAAGTGGAAGGGTCCGGAAATTTCGACCACCTGGGGTTCTTTAACGTGCACCTAAATTTAACTACACGGGCCTCGAACATTTTCCCCTCCATCGCGTATTTAAATGAGTGTGCTACACCAGTGTTCATGAGAGTTTTTACCAAGAGCGCAGTTGCGTAAATCTATTCAGTTCTCTTTCTATTCGTTGTGCCTCACGTTACGTTTGTGCCCCCGTTGACGCAAGCATAGCCATATTTTTCTAAAGAGTCAAATAAAACGGTATCGTTAATTAAGGAATACCAGACCGCAACCTCTATTTCCATTTGATCAGATATTTCATGGCCTATCTATGAAATGAGCAGTTATGATTCTAGCGTCACTAAGCTTTGTTTAAATGAGCCAGTGCGCACATCATCTACGCCTCGCATATTTGAGGCAAAACAAACGGCCCACATTCTTTCGTCTTTTCTCCTGCCTGTTCTCTTCCTCTCTAGGGACGCGCTCTTGCTGCCGCTCAATACGACAGGCTCCATCACACCAAAGAGGAGCAGCTAAAAAAGCTTCGCTTAACAACTATAATTTGTGGTTCTCGTCCCCTCTCGCTATTTGCCTGTGAAGAACGTTAAGTTCACGATCATACCAGTCAAAACTTTAAATTATTGTGAGCGTTGCGCTAAACAGAACAAAGCCACACCAAATGAATTACGAATATTAGTCATGGGCGAGGTAAAAGCAAAATGCTGCAAGTTTTTCTATTTTCTGATAGTGCAAGACACTCAATATCTGTAAGCGTTGAGAAACGTACCAGGAGGGCGTGTGCAGGTATGAAGCAGTCCGTCTGATAATGCGATCATGCCGTCTTTCTTTCCTGCCATAATGAGGAAAAAATCAGTGAAATTCTTCTAGTCATTACACCTCATTCGTCTTGTACTTTGAACGCATCAAAGGAAATAGACTGTCTACCAAATTTCTTGATAAACTATTCTTACACTGGGACTTCATCTATTATGTGTGCGGTACGTGTGCGCCTTCGGTATGTCAACTGCTTTTCTGATGTTTGTAGCGCCTGCCGGATTTCGTTCAGGATCCTCTGTAAAACACAACGAAAGGTTACTTTACGGTTTTTAAGTAATGCGATGTGCATATCAAGCCAGATCCAGCATTATAAATGTTGAAGCCATTGTCCACAGGCAGCCTGCTTATGAAATGGAAGGCAGGCACGGTCGTTTTTCGTCTACAGCATAACGAAATAAAACAGTTAGCTGTGTGTTTTATGTGCCTTACAGAAACGGAGTGCAATAGTATGAAATGATTTGAGGCACTAAGATATATCGACGGAAGCAGCCCAGAGGCTATTTCACACAGCCCAGCAGACACAAATGAGAAAATATGTCAATTGAATCTGTGATAACTGCATGGGCAACAACTAAGTATGCATCATATAAGAAATAGGCTACAACTGCTGGTAACAGAGAAATGTACTGTTGGCTATTCGTTGTATACAGCGTCAGGAGCTTGCAAAGTAAGAAATTGACATGCATACCTGCTTATATTAACTCAAACATAAGAGAATTCGTTCAGCAACAATTATCCGTCAGAACAAATAATTATAAATAAATAAAATCTGGAGAGAAGAAGTTGTAATAAATCGGAAACAATAACACAACTTTTCAAACATCGTTATACAAGTGATATATCAATACATACTCACAAACAGATGGGTCTAGTAATGAACAAAAAAGAAAGCGCTTCGTTATATTACTGAAATTGAAAAAATACAACGTATTTAACAAATTTATGTGCTAATGAACCACGTCCATGGCTCGCAGTACCCTCTACACTGCCAGCCATGGCCATGGTATTTGAGACGATATATGGAAAACTCGATGCCTAATGAAAAATTAGCGCACAGTCCATTTGAAGGCGCAGAAGAAACCTCCTTGGTCTTGCTAAACAAGGGATGATTGTGATTGATTGCAGTGATAATACTACCTGTATAAAAGAGCCTGTATAAAAGCAGTTAAGCTTCATTCATATAACAGACAAGTCTTGCTTGCGATTACATCGATCTCTGCAGTGCGATGGTTAGAGTCCTCCTTGCGTCACTAACGCGAAAAGTGAGGCTGGAAATTCGGCGTTGATACCAATTTAGTGGCCTGTACACAAGACAAAGTGTATAAATTTCAGTCTTTCTCCTTATATCTCTATTTCTGAACGTCTTAATAGCAGCAGAGCAAATACATTTTTAATTGGATGACTATAGAAGACAAACCTAGCTGTCACTCAACGAATGAGGAAGCATACAAAGGAGGTTGAGGGGTATCGGCTTCTCCATTGACCAGGTTAGTTCTAATGTTTCTAAAGGCTGTGAAAAGGTATTCGGCAGCGATGACCTTAAAAAGGTGTTTCCACCACGTAGGCTATTGGAATCCTGTTGGGGGAACATACCCGGCAGTATGTTAACGCGCATAGCTTTTCAGCTACCGTTTGCATGGTAGCCAGCGCTCCATGAGCGTGGCACGGAAGTCATGCTGTACATGGCATGCGTGTCATGATTTTCATGTTAACTAGAGTTTTTATGTTCGTCACACAGTCACGTCGCGCAATACCAATTTCGGAGTAGATCAAGCTAGCGAAACTGCCGCCAGCGCTCCATGAGCATGGCACGAAAGTCATGCTGTACATGGCATGCGTGTCATGATTTTCGTGTTAACTCGAGTTTTTATGTTCGCCATACAGTCACGTCGCGCACTACCAATTTCGGGGTAGATCAAGCTAGCGAAACTGCCGCCAGCGCTCCATGAGCATGGCACGAAAGTCATGCTGTACATGGCATGCGTGTCATGATTTTCATGTTAACTAGAGTTTTTATGTTCGTCACACAGTCACGTCGCGCAATACCAATTTCGGAGTAGATCAAGCTAGCGAAACTGCCGCCAGCGCTCCATGAGCATGGCACGAAAGTCATGCTGTACATGGCATGCGTGTCATGATTTTCGTGTTAACTCGAGTTTTTATGTTCGCCATACAGTCACGTCGCGCACTACCAATTTCGGGGTAGATCAAGCTAGCGAAACTGCCGCCAGCGCTCCATGAGCATGGCACGAAAGTCATGCTGTACATGGCATGCGTGTCATGATTTTCATGTTAACTAGAGTTTTTATGTTCGTCACACAGTCACGTCGCGCAATACCAATTTCGGAGTAGATCAAGCTAGCGAAACTGCCGCCAGCGCTCCATGAGCATGGCACGAAAGTCATGCTGTACATGGCATGCGTGTCATGATTTTCGTGTTAACTCGAGTTTTTATGTTCGCCATACAGTCACGTCGCGCACTACCAATTTCGGGGTAGATCAAGCTAGCGAAACTGCCGCCAGCGCGCCACGAGCGTCCCACGTAAGTCAAGCTGTACGTGACATGGGTGTCATGATTTTCATGTTATCTCGTGTTAATTACGTTCGTTGCACGGTCACGTCGCAAGATACCAATTTTGGTGTATATAAGCTAGCGAAACTGCCGCCAGCGCACCATGAGCGTGGCACGTAAGTCATGCTGTGCATGACATGCGTGTCATGATTTTCATGTTAACTCGTATTATTTATGTTCGTCACACAGTCACGTCGCATGATAGCAATTTTGGTGTATATCAAGCTAGCGAAACGGCCGCCAGCGCACCATGAGCGTAGCATGTAAATCATGATGTACATGACATGCGTGTCATGATTTTCATGTTATGACTCGTCATTTATGTTCGTCCTACAGTCATGTTACGCCATACCAATTTTGGTGCACATTCGATGAACCAAGCGACCAGGAGAGCACAAAGTCGTAGGCGGCTAGTAGATAGATAGATAGATAGATAGATAGATAGATAGATAGATAGATAGATAGATAGATAGATAGATAGATAGATAGATAGATAGATAGATAGATAGATAGATAGATAGATAGATAGATAGATAGATAGATACGCTCAAAGTCGCAGAATTCGCTAAGAAATGCTTCGCATTTAAAAGCACGATCACCGAGGTTTATTCGGCGTTCCTTCGCCGTCGTTTCGACCGCATTGCAGAGTGAAGGACAGAAGCTCTTGAACAGCAGCGAAAAAAGACGAAGAAGAAGAACGAACACCACACTTGCCAGCCGACCCGGAAGCGATCTCGTAAGCTGCGCTTGACAAGCTTAACAGCTGGAGAAGTTGTTGGAATGGAATGAAAGGAAACAAATAGGAGGTAAAGAAGAACAGTTATTCCTTTAAAGTGGTCCCTCAATAGTGCAAGTAGGCTACCGACCACTGTTTTTTGTTTATTTCTCCACAAAATGAGAAGTAAAAAATTCACAAGCCGCCAGCTTCATTCAGCTGAAGAGCTGTTTGAGCACCCCGTAATGTCGTGCGCGTTATACCGCTATACCGCATCTAATGACCGCATCGCTCGCTAAACACCAGATACCACCTTCACGACGAAAGCAGCAAGTTTCCCATGCCCGATATTTTAGCAGCGCGCTCGTAGGAAAATGATGAATGTCATGTTCATTCTGCACGATACTTTGCGCGTTCCGTCGCCACTGCGCCTGCTGAGGGTGCTCGCAATTCGTGTGTGCGAAAGAGCGAATAGACTGCCGAGATTTGGTAACTGTTTCTTTTTCATATCCTGAGTCTATGAATGTCGTGTATTTGAAGCCCTGTCTGTGAATGTGGAACGGAAAAATATCGAGAACACGAGATGGGCAGTCATTTGTTACGGATGGGGGATTGCTGTTAATTTCATTTCTTGCACCTTTGCAGCGAAGTTTGAACAATGTTATCGAAGAAAGAAACAAAAAATGAAAGAAAACGCTCTACTATGATATTGCCGCGTCCATATTTGTGTCTGACTATACGCTGGCGACGACAACGAAGACAACCGGTGCGCTCGAGAGTCGCGGCGTGAGATACTGAGAAAAAAATTGGCCGCGTATCTGCGTGCTTCGCTGCAAATGTCGTGTAAAGACGATAGAAGAGGAGCTGTGTGAGATATGGACGCCATCTGGCAATACGTCGGGAAACATGAGTGCTGTGTTGCGTGCTGGTAGTCCCGGCGCAGCAGCAGGCGAAGACCGGCGGTGACCAACGCGACCGGCGGGGACGCCAGCCAGCCCGAAAACGCGGTTTGGCGCGAAGCGCTGAAGCAGAGAAACGTCCGCACTCAACGAGTACTCTCCACACACTCTTTTATTTACACGTCGCCTGGGTAAAACAGGAACGCCAGAGCGGCGCCCACAACCGGCAGCCTGAAGGCCGCCCACAACGCTGCTTTTTCATTTTTTAAATTTTTTTTTCACCTTCTTGGCCTTCTCAAAACTAAAGTTTTTCAACACCAACCCATGGCATTCGTACAGTGCAATACAGAACCGAAACCGAAACACAACCATGAGCTCGTGCGAAGGGCACGGAGGAAGGCAAATTTCAGTGCAGTCGCATTTTTCAGCTTTGTTGAAACAGCGCTCACTAGACGACGACGAAGTAAAAGAAGGCACAGGACAGGCAGCGCCTGTCCTGTGCCTTCTTTTACTTCGTCGTCGTCTAGTGAGCGCTGTTTCAACAAAGATGAACGCATACCAACTCGCTCAAGGTTCCATTCTTATGCATTTTCAGCGCAGCTTAAGAAACTAGGGTCCTTAAAATTACGTATGTATACATTTTCTATTAAAGGAACACGCCACCTAATACTTACCTAGTGATGTTGCACCTCAGATATGCATGATATTTACTTTTTGATCGACAACCTTCACAAGTATGAACAGCCGTACCAGTTCAAGACGGCTGGCTCTTGGGCAAGTGGTTCAACTTTGGCCGAGTGGCTGAATCGAGGGACGTGCCGACAAACAGAAAGACAGACAGACAGAAAGACAGACCAAAATTTCTGCGTTTAAGTTCCCCAAGAAAGACTATCGTCTTTAAAAGACGTTCTTGGCTGCTCTACGCCGCGCTATCTTCGAGTACGACACGCCGTACGCCTTTCTGAATGAAGCCCCTGTGTTTTATAACCTGCGACAATATAGAGTTATTACAAGCACTAGCTGCGAGGCTTATCTTTATGAGACGGGAGTGAAACTGTGTCGAGACATTATGGAAGCGTGAAGCTTCGGGCACATTTCTTTTTCTTTATTCTTTATGAAGTGCTTTAGACTGGGTGGTCATCTTAACAAATAATGTTCGCTGTGACACTGTCTGAAATTTTTGACGCCTATGCCTGCGATACCTGTCGAGAACGTCTACAAGCGGCTACATGTATACTGTTCTATTATAAGAAGCAATTAACACAAAGGGACTGAGATAAATTCTTTGAGAAACCAACTAGTAATTCTCCCGCCCAGGAAAATCCCAGAGATATCCCAATGAACATGGTGCTGGGCAAAGTTGACGGTCGATTCCCAACAAGGAATATTAACTATGTTCTCTTAAGCTCAAGTTTCCACGACCATCGTGAACATGCTTTCAAATGTGTAGGGTTCGGAAGCCTTCGATTCAGTCATGTGATTTAGTTGCTTGGAAATTTCTAATTCGAATAGAGGGCGTGAAGTTGCAAGCTTAAAACAATTTATTTAAAAAGCAAAATACTTTTTGAAGCCTTCGTCGTGTGATCCGCCTGACATATTTCGCGCACGAAGCAAGGAACCAGATGTCTGCCGACTGCTACGCCGAAGAGTTCCGGCCCACGTACCACGAGGTGCTTGGACACTATAAGAAAAACCGGAAGAAATATTCGGAATCCCACGTGCATCTGGACAGGTCACAGGCGGTGGACCGGAGGCGGCTGCACACGGGAACGTTCACCAACCCCTACCATCTGCACTACCTGTGGCCCGCGTTGCACCCGTCGCCTTGGTGCCCGTGGTGTGAGCACGGACGTGCCGAAATGGCCTATGTACTTTGGGAATGCGCGAGAAATGAATATAGGCTACAAGGAACGACGAGGACAACTGAAGGATCCTCTGAAGCGGGGTGCCTTGCTGAGCGATGGCAAACCGCCCTTATCAGCGAGGCCCTTCAAGACCAGAAGTGGGCCGTCCAGCGGGCCAGGGCCGTCGCTGAGGACCTCGGAAGATGTTCCTGGAACAGTGGATGCCTGGCAGCCTAGCCCCGAGCACAATAACAACTTTTGGACAAATAAAGTTTATTGAACTCAACAACTCCACTCAACACGTTTGAAACAATGCATTGCGAAACTTCTAACTTTCCCTTGTCTAGGGTAGGGTAAGAAGACAAGCGATAGGGCTTAATTGAAGGTACACATTTCGTTTTTTTGTTAAACATGAACTTGCCCAGATTGTTTAGTAGCCTTGTGCTTTCTTTAACGGTGGCGCTAGGTTCAAATGAAATAATAACGGCTTAAAGGTATTTGCAGCATGCTTCTGTCTGCGGTAAACATGAGGTCTCAAATGGCAAGTGCACTTTCTTCGAGAGAGAGAGAGAAACAAGTTTTATTCAAATGGCAAGTATCAGAGGAGTTTACCTCTCCGGCCTTAGATGGCAGCAAATAGTTCTTGGGCTCTAGCGTCATCTTCGGCTTGCCTGATGACCTGTAGTTGGTCCTCGATGCTTGAGCTTAGCAGCGCGGTCTTCCATTACTCCGTATTCATATATGTGTTGTTTGGCCCCTTCACCATATTGGGGCAAGCCCAGATGATTTGTTTGAGGCCCTCCCGTTGATTGCAGTGTTTGCATCTGTCTGATTAGAGGTCCGGGTAACAATGATTATAAGCGATTGGGTTTGGGAACGTGTTTGTTTGTAATAGGCGCCACGCTGTCGCCTGCTGCTTATTTAATGAGGAGTGTGGTGGCGGATAATGCTGCCTTCCAAATCTGTAGTGCTTGGTAATTTCGTTATATTTGATCATGCGGTCTTTGTCCGCACACGGGCTCCGCGTCATTCCTACCCCTGCTCGGCTCGCTAACTCTCGAGCTAGGGTGTGTGCGGTTTCATTGCCCAGGAGGGAGAAGTGGGCGGGCGTCCTATTAACATAAACGTCGAGCTCTCCCCGAAAGTTATTAAAGATCGTTAACGCCTCTTTCAAGACCCTTCCGTTGGCTAAGTTATGAATCACGGTTATTGAGTCACTGATTACGACGCTGGTCGTTGTGGAAGCAAGCGTCAGCGCTACGGCCGTTTCCTCAGCGATTTCCGAATTTCCTGTTCTAATGGTGCCGCTAGCAAGCAGGTGGCTCGCTTGATTTGCAGCTGCTATTGTCATGTGTCAACCGCCTCAATATTCGGCCGCATCTACACTTTCTTCGAAACATCTTCGAAACATTTTCTTTATCTTCTTCTCGTGGTCTTTCATGTAGTGAGGGAACAGTGAATGAAACTTGTGTTTGAACTTTATCGTTTTCTTTTATGTTAGTTTTCATATGCTTAGTCGCTTTGAGACGTTATACCGCATCAACAATTTCTGCAAGTAGCCCCATATTGATGAAGCCACATATTGAGACGCCACATATCAATGATGAAAAAATAAGATGTCTATCAGGGCAAAGACGTTGCAACATATAAAACGTTCACACCCCTTCTCCCCTCTCTTTTCTTTTCCAGAAGAAAAGAAATGACGCACAAGCACTCCACAGTAGAGTTTTTATGCGTTGGGGAGAATATTTAGTAGCTCATTTTGGGCAAATATACTATTTCAGTTGGAAGCAATGATGTAAACGTCGATATGAGAGCGTAGTCTTAATAACACCTCAAATATCTAACAAAAACATTACTGTGGTTAAGACAGATAAGCGGTCAACCAGCCACAAAGAGGGGGTTACAGGTCCTGCAGAAAACACACGAACTCGGCTCGTACTGTTCCACTTTGAATTCTCCCCGCACTGTGACGCAGAAACACTCCATCTTGCATTCTTTCAGAAACAAACACGAAAACCTTTGGCTACTCTGCCAACTCAATGGCGGTACTTGATTTCAAAAGCGCCGCGAGACCAACCTTTCTTTTCGCGAAACCGCATTGTGTGCTTTGCAACAATGCAATAATGAACGATGCTTATCCAAGAACAACACATGAGAGCATTGTTGATCATACTGGGGTCATAAACTTGCGTGCTGAACGCTGCCAACTGTATCATACAGGAAAGCTATTGCGAGATTGTGTGCGGCTTAACTCTGCGTGCCTTTGTTCGGGGTATACAATGATCGCACAACAAATCTGCCACACCTAATGGTCTCCGGACAGAAACGGAAACGGCCCGGTGCGGCCATTTCCGCCCGTTGATAACCAAAATGTCTACGCTGTGACGTAATTGTTTCTACCGACTGTACATTGCCCGCGAGTTAATGAGAAATGTTGGGCTTGCCAGGGCATTACATTGCATGGTCAGAGAGCTAGCGGCACAGTGGAGTAACACATTGTACAAAGAACAACTCGGAGCATACAAAGTTTGGTTGCGAAGCCATTTTCCTTCCTTTAAAGCATTAGACAAGGCATCAGCTGTGTAATGGTGCGTGAAAAAAATTAGAAACTGAGAAAACATTGCAGCAAATTGTTCACCCTCGATGCGCAATCACTATTTTGAGTTACCAATATAGACGCACTGATGAAAGTGTGTTCTTATTTACTTCCATGTG